>NC_134687.1:300758404-301109654 GCF_050947455.1 Rhinoderma darwinii
CAGCTTTTTTTACAATGTGTGTACATCTTGCCATGTTATCCTTTTAGTATAAAAGTTGAACATCCTTCACACAAAGGTTTGCGATAAGGGCACTGCTCGGTAAGGCTTCGTTCACAGCTACGCTAGGGCTCCGTTCCGACGGAGCTTTCCGTTGGAGCTTTCCGTCGGAACGGAGCCCTGACAGACACAAACGGAAACCATAGGTTTCATAGAATTCAATGGTAACATATCCGGTGCCAATGCTTTCCGTTTGTCTGCATTGTGCAAGGGCTCCGTCAATTTGCCGGAATCAGTACTGTAGTCGACTGCGCTATTCATGGCGTCAAAACGACGGAAACTTCCACAACGGAGACAAACGTAAACAATTGGCACCGGATCCGTCACCATTCAAATCAATAGTGATAGAAACGGAAACCTATGGTTTCCGTTTGTCTCTGTCAGGGCTCCGTTCCAACAGAAAGCTCTGACGGTACGTCGGAACGGAGCCCTAGCGCAGATGTGAACGAAGCCTAAGTGGCAGGATTTTCTCTTTAGGGTGTTGGACAGGAATATAATGAAGGAAGATAGTAAGGGGAAATGCGTTTTGAACCGGTTTCTGTTCCTGTCGATAAGTAGTATGACTAATGATCCCATGTGATGCTGTCCGGTTTAACGCCTGAAAATTAAATGTTTCATTTTCACCTTATACACAAGAAGTCAACCAAAAAGTAAAAGACACAACATCCTATCTCACAAATATACAAGAATAAATGTTTACCTTGTGTCCCAATTAATGGAATAACCAGGTGTACTGTACAAAGACTCACCTTAGGTGGTGGAGGAGGAGGTAATGAAGGTGGAGGTGGTGGAGGGGGAGGTGGAGGCGGTGGTGGTGGTGGAAAAGTGTACATCCAGTCAGACTTCTTCCCTTGTTTCCTCCTATTGCGGGATAGGTCAGGTGAAGAGGTAGAACTCCTCCGTGTATACATCCAATCTGTGTCTTCCTCATCCTGCCAATCAAAGCTGTTAAATGTGAAAGCCAGCCAGCTTCTGGAGTACTGTGCTCAGTCTTCCCTTGTGCCTGTTCTACCGGTGGAAAATATAGTCTCCCCATAACCCTTTCATCACCCGAGCATCAAGCAGGCAGATTCATAGCCACAGCAATACCGCAATTTAAGGTCATGCAGTCAATACACTATAGTCCACCAGGCATATAATAGCTGAGGGTTTGGATTCTTTTGGCGTCTGTGAATGGATTGATAGGGAGTCTATTTAAATGTGTCAACTGTGACCTTTTTATACTTAAAGAGGATATGAACCATTAAACTCCATTGTATTTTTAGGTCCCGAATTCTGAGCAATTTCGGAATATACCTTTATAGCAGTCAGAAATCAATTTTTTTGATTCAGAGCTCCAAACACCTTACATAGACACATATATTTAAAATAGAATGTTTTGCCTACCTGCAGACGGTAGTAAAAGGGGCGTAGGAACTTTCTGCATAGTGATTTATTATTAAGTTCAATGTATAAGAGTATGCAGTTAGCTCCTACGCTCACTCCAGTGGTGGCTGCAGTTGCCAAAACATTGGGGCAGATTTACTATTCAAAATGCGCCAGAATACTAGCTCAAATTCAGTCGGGCTCGACAAAGGAGAATGGCTTAGCGAGAAAGGGGGTGAGTCTTAAAATGCGACGCTGTGCACAAAAATGGCATAAGCGAAGCCAACCAAGAGGTGCTATAAGTGTCTAACATGTTTAGATGCACCAAATTTATCATACAGCTTGAACCACTTTCATAAATTTGCCGCAACTTGTCTAAGTTCACACTGTCTAAAACTTAGACAGTATTAGTTAATCTGCCCCACTATGTTTTAAATGGAATCTATGGAGGGGAGTTGGAGCTGTGTATCAGAAAAACAGTGCTCCAACCACTATAAAGACATATTAAGAAATGAATCATAAGAGAATTCTGGACTTATTTAAATAAAAAAATAAATTAAAAAAAAGTGTGTTCAAGGGTGGCCATTCAATTTCAATTATTTATTCTGTATCTTCCTATTCTATTTATGAAGCTTTCACTTTATGTACTTCAGTCTTACAAAGGTCAGCCTAACCACCCCTAATAATTGCAGAAGGGTAGGAAATGTCTTGATTCTCAATACCACAGAAAACTCTAAAGGGCCCACGCACCAAACCAGATTCAGCCCCACACATATCAGGCTGTGTACCCCTGAGCTGTCCAGTCCTAGAGGTGCAGGACTCGCCTGCTTCTTGCTGCGAGTGCGTGCGTGGACACTGGATGGAGGCATCAGATCAGCCAAGTTCTGCTCCTCCTCATTCTTATATCCCTCATACACCACCACACAGGTGCCCAACACCTCATCCAAAGAGCGAATAACGGCTGAGTATAGCTGTCCGTCCTCAGACCACTGTACTGAACAACGGTCACCAACCTTCCACTAAATGAGAGAGAAAAATGAGAGATCGTGCACTTGTAGGTTGTATTGTAAAATTATAAATCTAATAAAGATACTAGGAGCAAAATAAAGTAAATAAACAATACTACCCATCCACCAGTTTGGTGAACGAAGTATGTTGGTCATGTTTTTGATTGACCCGAATTGGAAGATTTTTCAAAGATTGGTAACATGGTTTGGAAGATATTAGGAGACATGTTCAACGATGTGGTTTGAAAAGTGTCAGGAAAAGAAAATGCCAACGTTTTGTCACTGTTGAACATAGGCAACGATGGGTCAACAGCCTGGTACAAAAAACAGGAATCCATTTTGTGATAGTATAGAAAAAATTGGCGAAAGGAAAAGTTAGGGATAAAAATGTCAAGTGTAGAAAGAGTCACCGCATATACTAAATACAGATGACAAGTCGGGTATTATAATGTAGTGGCCTACAACAGTGATGCACAATTTTTGGGTTGTTATCTTACAGTAACTGTATTCTAGAATTTCATTTTAAGGTTTGCTTAAGGTCCAATAAAAAATACCTACAACTGAAACGATCTAATGTACGACACAAGAAAAAAAACTGCACCCTGATCATTGGGGCTCAAGCTTAAAAACCAGCATCTCCGGTCTCTGTGCTGTCAATATACAGGGTAGAGGCAAACTTTTGGAAGGATAGATAAAATGGGCTTCAGGAGTAAGATACCATACAACTACAGTGGTGGCAATAGAATGGATCATCATGGTGGGAAACATGGGTATTGTGATAAATGTGGCAATGGGCGTGGATTGATATTAATGCGAATACTTTGAATAAAATGTCATAAAAAGCCAGTATATTTTGCATCAGTATTGCATCAGTAACAGTGATACTGAACCTGTCATCAGTTTGGAAATATCTGTATTCTGGTAAATGCCCCTGGGTTGCCATGGGTTTAGTAGGGTTCATCAAAGTGTTAGGGTAAAATGTTGGCAGAAAAGGGAAATGAAGAGACAGAACGTGTGATCAGTCAGGCACTACAGGAGGTGAGGAATAGTTCTTTTTGGAGAGGGATCATAGGGAGGTGATAAGTCTAACACAAAAGATTTTTTAATCACCTGTTTAACAGGTGGGGTGCTATCCCCACTACTCCCCACAGACACTATTTCATCCAGCTGATGTCTCTCTGTATTTCCATAGCCATCATACTGCACCACACATGTTGCTGTTTCTCTATCAATGGATTTTACTGTAGCAGGATAGACACATCCATCTTCTGACCAAACAGCGCTACAAGGGTCACCCACCTTCCACTAAAAGTCAAGACAGGAATAAAAGTAAGAAACAGAATCAAATGCCATACAGTCTTACGATAAAATTGGAGCGTCCCTTGTCAAATGACATGTTTTCATGTTCTACTGATTTTCTTAGTCATAAGAAGTTACACAACCTCTGCTTAAATATGATGCATTTCGGCAAAATGTAAAGCACCATTACCTCTAATTTGCTAGTGGAAAAAATGAATCATAAAATTTTGCATATGGCAAAAGTTTGAGTTTCCTATCAGAAGGTACTTAGTAATATCCCATTTGGCAGAAATTACAGTCTCTAAACGTTTCTTGTAGCCAGCCAACCCTTTCTTCCAGAACCCAATGTTCCTTGCAAATTGCTTCTACTTCAGGGGTCCACTGTTTGGTTGTCTTGGCCATTCTAAAATGTTAAAGTGTAGCTAAACGTTCGGCAAACTTCTGACATGTCATAGTGACATGTCAGAAGTTTGGATTGGTGGGGGTCCGAGCACGGAGACCCCCACCAATCGCTAGAACGAAGCAGCTGAAGCACTCGTGTGAGCGCTCAGCTGCTTCGTGTCTGTTCGACTTTTTCCGGAAATAAATGTATCGGTGTACGTACTCAATAGAAAGTCTAGGAGCCCGTACTCTGATACATTGGCTTTCCGGAAAAAGCCAAACGAAGCGGCTGAGCGCTCACATGAGTGCTTCAGCTGCTTCATTCTAGCGATTGGTGGGGGTCTCCGTGCTCAGACCCCCACCAATACAAACTTCTTACATGTCAGAAGTTTGTCGAACATTTAGCTACACTTTAATCTTTCTTTCTCCAAGTAGTTTAAAAGGGTTTTCCAGAGAGAAAATCTGCCCACGCTTGTTGAGTGGAATTACAACAAGATGAGTGTCTTGAAGGGTCACAGAATGTATTATTTTCTGGAATGAAAGCTTAACAAATTCCTTTAAATTAGGAGAGGTTTTACACAGCAATTAAACAGTAGAAAAGCAATAAAACATGCAATTTGACAAGAGATTCCAAAACTTTTGCATAAGACTGTATTAATGTAATTTATATTATGTGAGAAGACAAACCCAATATGAAGAGTATCAAGATTAAGGTGCTTGTTACACAAACATGCAGATTTTCAGTTGTGGTACTCACTTTGGATGCAAGAGAGCGGGAAGTAGGCTGAGTGGTAGGGTGGGTAAGAGGTGGAGCAGGATGTGCCTTTTTCTTCTTGCTCCACTTCTCTGCTTCATCTTTTGGGTGATCCCTGTGACCATCTCTCTCCCACTCTGATTCTCTTGGTATCTCTCGTTGACAATCTTTTTGGGTGTCAATAGGTGCAGTGGCTCCTTCTGCTCTCCGGTTCTTATCACTGCACCTAAGCATATCCTGTAAGATAGTGATTGATACAGTTAAAGGGGTAATGCCATCTCCATGATCATATTTGCAGTGATAGCCAGTATCAGAATCTGCATCTTACCACCTCATACTAGCCCATAGAAGCGATTAGGAGCCATACACTTTGGCAATACTTAGAAACGACATAGCTTTCTTAGTATTGCTCATCTATTGCCATTGTTAGCTGTTGGTCTGCCTTTCACAATGGATAGCGCCTTTCAAAAGTGGTGCTGCCATAATTCACCCCTGCTGCCTAGTGGTCACATGGGCTCAGACAGCAAGTACACCCACAGTTAACGTTTAACAGCGTGGATATGTCCAATGGAAGGCAAGTGACTGAAGGTAAGAAATTATCTGTTTTTATATGGCAAATTTTAGCTTTATTTCACTTTAAAAATTAAGTAGCATTTCCTTTTAAAACAAGGAGATGGGGAAATCCCTTAAGTGTTTTTTCATGGTAAATGGAGCTGTGCTAAAGGGCCCCAATACAAATTCTGTAACAGGACCCCCACCCTTATGTGCTACTTAGAATACTGGTGCCTCCTTATGTGCCAAAAAGGCCTTTTTTGGTTCCCTCAAGCACTAGGTCCACCTCTGCAACCCCTATAGCGAAGCTCCTGGTCTTGTGCAAATTATTCTTCGCATCTTAAGTCTGAAACAATATATTTGTCAATGCTGTTTAAAAGATATTCAACAAACGTCAGTATTATTGTGTCTTTCTAGATTGAACATATGCTTTGGGGAGCTAGTGAGGATTCTGTCTACCAACTGGCCAATTCCTGTAAAGCTTTATCCCTTTCACTAATTTAACAAGGTTACATAACGGCCATGAAGAGCAACCTTCTTCGGCTGAGGATAGATCTAGACTTGTTTTGTTGTGAGGGATAAATCGCTGTCCATAGGTATGAATTAGGCTGGAGATATTTATCTCACTACAAAAAAAAATCGCTTGCATATCGCTGTAATAAATCACTGTCCATAGGAATGTATTGAATAGCTTGAAAATCTCTTTAAAGAGGCTCAATCACCACATTATAAGTGCCCTATCTCCTACATAAGGAGATTGGCGCTATAATGTAGGTGACAGCAGTGCTTTTTATTTAAAAAAAACGATCTATTTTTACCACTTTATTAGCGATTTTAGATTTATGCTAATGAGTTGCCCAATGGACAACTGGGCGTGTTTTACTATTGACCAAGTGGGCGTTGTACAGAGGAGTGTATGACGCTGACCAATCAGTGACCAATCAGGGTCATACACTACTCTCCATTCATTTACTCAGCGCATAGGGATCCTGCTAGATCCTTATGTGCTGTCTTATACTAACACATTAACAATACTGAAGTGTTTAGACAGTGAATAGACATTCCACGGGATGTCTATTCACAATCCCTGCACTTCGTTACTGTTTCTGTGGTAGTTACAGCAGAGCAAGCGTAATCTCGTTGTAACCTGTCAGAGCAAGCGAGATTACGCTTGCTCTGCTGTAACTACCACAGACACAGTAACGAAGTGCAGGGATTGTGAATAGACATCCCGTGGAATGTCTATTCACTGTCTAAACACTTCAGTATTGTTAATGTGTTAGTATAAGACAGCATATACTGATCTAGCAGGATCCCTATGCGCTGACTAAATTAATAGAGAGAAGTGTATGACGCTGATTGGTCAGCGTCATACACTCCCCTGTACAACACCACTTGGTCAATAGTAAAACACGCCCAGTTGTCCATTGAGCAACTCATTAGCATAAATCTAAAATCGCTAATAAAGTGGGGAAATGGATTGGTTTTTTTTTATAAAAAGCACTGCTGTCACCTACATTATAGCGCCCATCTCCTTATGTAGGAGATAGGGCACTTATAATGTGGTGACAGAGCCTTAAACTCGCTATTGACAAGTGCGTAGCTCTGAAATCCCAGCATGTAGTGATTAAATAAAGAAAACGATAGCAAATCTGTTGTCTGGAAGAATTTTTAAGAGATTTTCAAGCTACTCAATGTATTCCTAAGGGTAGCGTTTTATCTCAGCGATATTTTGTAGTGAGGTAAATAGCCCTAACCTAATATATTCCTATAAATAGAGATTTATGACATCGATATCACTGCGATTTTTTTGTTGTTGTAGCGTGATAAATAATGCATTCCTATTGACAGCGATTTATCCCTCACTACAAAACAAAAATCTAGGTCTAGACCTTGCGTAATGTCAGTGGAATACAACTGGGCTATCCCTCAACAGCCAGTCAAACTAAGAAAGCTCACCAGAAATGCAGAAACCTAATTTCTCTAAATGCGAGGGGCAGAAGAAAATGCACATTATCTTCCTACACACTGTCTACCTTACAATAGAATAAATTCAACTTTTGGGTTTAGCCTCAGCTTAGAAATCAGCCCAAGGCCCTGAGTGACATCTAGCGGATTGATCAGGTGAAAACTGCCATTCTTCATTCCAGTTCCACAACGGAAGAGTTAGCTGGAAATCTAATTTTAGGAGAGGTATACTCAGAGTATTCATGGTTTTAGCCACAGCACATTATAGTATATAACTGTTATCTAGGAATTTATAATGTGTATTCCCATTAAAAACAAAAAAAAAATTAGGTAAATGCAGCTAGGTGTTAGGTACCTGGAAAGACTGGACAGCCTTTTCATAGGATTTAATAAGAGCAGCATCGTCCCACTCATCAATATCTTCACTCTGAAAGACCCGAGAGAAGATATTTCAAGACACATACGTTTCTCACCTTCCCTCCATTAGCACACATATTTCTCTCCTTATCCATCAGGACACAGTCATAAAGTCATATCCATTCTTGTAATCCACACTAACACACATATCTGTCAACTTCTGAGACCAGGATCCCCTACTCTTAATAGTCAATCAGAAGGACAGCCATGATATAAACCGCTCATATCGTCCTAGTGCACAGTCACCAGGAAATTCATCGTTTAATAATACACAAGTGTAAGATCGTAGGCACCTTGTTCTCCCCTAGAAGCAATGTTTCTCCAGAATATCTCCATAAGACAACATACATTGGAATATGCCACAATTCTTTTTCTCACAGATTCTGTATAAATCCGTTGTATGCCTCCTTATGAAATAAGAAAGGTGCAGTATGGCCAATAGATTTTGAATAATACAACACAGATCTGCAATACGGTTGGTTTACCATGTGACCCTTTCCTCCCATTCCAACACAGTAGTCTTGGCTGCTCTTCCACTCTACCCAGAGATTCTTTGGCTCGTTCCATGAACCTTTGATTGCCAACATTAGACCGCTTGGGCAGGGCTGGCTCCAGGTTTATGTGGGCCCTTGGGTGACACAGACTTAGTGGACCCCTTTGCGGGGGAACTCACGGTGGCAGTAAAACGTCAGTTTGTGCCCCCATACAGAAGTAAGGCCCTGTTTATGCCCCCATATAGAAGTTAGGCCCCCATATATTTAGTGCCCTTTGTAGATAATGCCACACAGCCCCCCCTCCTTGATAGTGCCACACAGCCCCCCTCCCCGTAGGTAGAGCCATTGGGGTTCCCTCTAGGAGTGGAATCCCCCCAGAGTGTTGCCGACTCTCTGGTTGGGGATTCCTCTCCTGGAGGAGCCCCTGACGTCACTGTCCATATGTGGGTTGTGACATCAGGGGCTTCTCCAGCAGAGGAATCCCTGGCCAGAGCGTCGGCAACGCCCTGGGGGGATTGCACTCCTGGAGGAGACATAAAGGCAGCGTCAGCACCCGGCGGCCAAGTGGGCCCCCCCCAGGGTAGTGAGCCCCGGCATTTTCCCAGGTTCGCTGGGCGCTGACGCCGGCCCTGTGCTTGGGGATTGGTGCCCAGTTCTCTATAATGGTAAGTAAGTATCAATTGAATGTTCCTATTCTATCCGGCTACCTAATAAACATACCGTATTTTTCGGACTATAAGAGGCAGTTTTTAGCAAGAATAAATCTTGCTAAAAAGTCCCTGCGTCTTATAGTCGGCAGTCAAGGGACCTGGCATCGCCGGGCACCATGACCGCGTCATTACTTAACCCCTTCCCGACCCATGACGTGCCGGCACATCATGGAGCGGGGAGGGGGGGATCATGTATGGAGCGGGCTCACGCGCTGAGCCCGCTCCATACTCTGCAGGTGTCAGCTTCTGACACGCTGCTATAACGGCCAGGAAAAGCAATTTCGCTGTTCCTGGCTTTTTAAATCGCTTGTGCCATAAAACACATGTGTGAACGATAAGGAGAACGGGGAACAAAAGTTACCAGGAGCGCTGCATGAGAAGCTGTGACTTCTGCGTTCTGTGTCCGGCAGCTTCATAGAGATCAATGGGATTCTTCTGCGCATGCGCGAGCGGCTCTCCATTGATTTCTATGGAGCTGCGGAACAGAACCCGGAAGTCCAGGCTTGTCATGTAGTGCTTTGGGTGACTTTCGCTCCCCTGTTCTCCTTATTGCTGGGGGACCCACAACGATCTCACATGTAGCCCTTATTCTGTGGATAGGGGATACATGTGTTTTATGGAAAACCCCTTTAACTAGTCAAATGCCATGGTCAATAGCGACCGCAGCATTTATAGGGGTTTTTCTATGAAGGACATTTATGACATATCCACAGGATATGTCATAAATGTCACATAGATGCAGGTCCCACCTCTTGTACCCACACCTATCTCTAGAACAGGGTCCCCTAAACCCCGTTCTAGCTTTCTGTGCTCTCCCAGGCCACTTGATTACATGTGGAGTTACTGAAACAGCGCTGAGCTACGCTGTTTCCGTAACTCCCATAGAACTGAACAGTAGTTACGGAAACAGCGTAGCTCGAATGCTACGCTGCTACCGTAACTGCCATTCACTACTATGGGAGTTAGGGAAACAGCATAGTTACGCTGTTTCAGTAACTCCACATGTAACCAAGTGGCCGCGGTTCAAGTCCCCTAGGGGAACTAATAAAATGTGTAAAAAAATAAAAAAAAATGTTAGATACATTTTTAGGAGTGTAAAAAAAAAACCTTTTCCCATTTTTCCCTAAGCACAATGTAAAAAATAAAATAATTTCGTCCCGCAACAAAATAAGCCCTCACATCGCTCAATCGATAAAGAAAATATAAAAAAACTTTTGGCTCTCAGAATGTGGTAAACAGAATAAATTATTTTTTAACAAATAATTATTATTTTTTTCTATTTTCTGTTGTCTAAAACATGGGTGCGTCCGAAAAATAGGGTACGTGTTGATGCCATTTCTATTTACAGTGCATATTTGTGTGTATTTATACACTGGTTTAAACTGAGAAAAGAAAAGTTGATATACTGCATACCTCTGTAACAGAGAAAGTGGAAGAAAATCTACACTGTATTCTGCACATTGCAACAACCTTCTCTGCTGTACATGTGCTGTATACAATGGCTCTATTCCATAAATGGTGCCAGAAAGAATTACCAAGGGGAATTTTATTTCCCGTCGCCTGCTCTCATCTATTCTAAGCAGTGGCGTAACTACTGCTATAGCAGCCGTAGCAGCTGCTACGGGGCCCGCGGCATGAGGGGGCCCGTGTCGCCCGCCGGCACGGGCCCCCACCATGGCCGGAGGCTCCGCTAGCAGCCGCTATGGCTGCTACAGCGGGACGCCACTGAACACTACGGCAGAGCAGGGAGGTATCTCCCCGCTCTGCCATTAAACAAAAGACATGTATCCCCTATCCACAGGACAGGGGATACATGTGTGATCGCTGGCATTGATAGGGAGAACGGAGGACTGAAAGTCCCCTGAAGTTCTCCATCACAAACCTGGACTTCCGGGGTCTGTGTCGGCAGCTCCATAGAAATGAATGAATGTGCGCATGCGTGACCAGCGCTCCTTTCATTTTTATTGAGCTGCGCAGACGCCGGAAGTCAGAGGTTAGTCATGGAGAACTTGGGGGACTTTCGGGGGCTGTATGGCGTTCCCTACAGGGGGGGGGCTGTATGGCGTTCCCTACAGACCCCCTCCCTGTAGGGAACGCCATACAGACCCCCTGTAGATAACGCCATACAGACCCCTCTGTAGGTAATGCCATACAGTCCCCCAGTGGATAGAGCCATACAGCCCCCTCTATAGATAGCGCCATACAGCCCCCACTGTAGAGAACGCCATACAGCCCCCTCTGTAGATAACGCCATACAGCCCCCTCTGTAGATAACACCATACAGCCCCCTCTGTAGATAACGCCATACAGCCCCCTCTGTAGATAACGCCATACAGCCCCCTCTGTAGATAACGCCATACAGCCCCCTCTGTAGATATCTACAGAGGGGGCTGTATGGCGTTATCTACAGGGGGGACTGTATGGCGCTATCTACAGAGGGGGCTGTATGGCGTTATCTACAGAGGGGGCTGTATGGCGCTAGCTACAGAGGGGGCTGTATGGCGTTATCTACAGGGGGGACAGTATGGCGCTATCTACAGAGTGGGCTGTATGGCACTATCTACAGAGGGGGCTGTATGGCGCTATCTACAGAGGGGGCTGTATGGCGCTATCTACAGAGGGGGCTGTATGGCGTTATCTACAGGGGGCTGTAAAAAAGGCACTATCTACAAGGGGGGGGGGGGTTGTGTGACACCCAGGGGAGGGGGGGCCCCAGTCAAAAGTTTGCTATGGGCCCAGTCTTTCCTAGTTACGCCCCTGATTCTAAGGTAAGTGATTCAGTTCAAAGAATGTATATTAGGGAATTGCTGTAAGTTAGTAGAATTTTTGCCATTGACTGTTGTTTTCCAGTGCCTGAGTGGTCTACATGAACATGGACTGGCAATCTTAGTCTGAATGTTTTAGGAAAGATCTTTCATACGAATGACCTGCATGCCAACCTCTATCTAATATCCACAGGTAGCTTAACTAGCCACGATCAAGCAAATGTCTTCTGTAAAACGTCATTAAAGGCCCAAGGAGAACAATTTTTGCATTTTTCAAAATGGCTGGACAATGTACATACAAGTCGTAAATAAATAGTTCAATCATTGATTAACACCTTAGGCCTCATGCACACGAACGTGCTTTTGCGGCTGCAATTCCCCCGAAAATCCACGGGAGAATTGCGGCCCCATTCATTCCTATGGGGCCATGCAGACGACCGTGGTTTTCACGGTCCGTGCATGGCCCGGGAGCCTGGACCGCAGAAAGAACGGGCAAGCCTTATTACAGCCGTCTTCTGCGGTCCGGGCTCATTGAAAATAATGCCGCGATTTGCGGGCAGCTCGCGGCTGTCACTCTGTGGCCGGCCGACCCGGAAATCACGCCCGTTCACATGGCTACAGTCGTGTGCATGAGGCCTTAATGACCGGGCCTGAAAAGGCCATAATGACCAGCTACATTTTTCTGTTTCTGCCTCTCTGCATTTCAGCAGCTATAAATGTTTTATTTTTTCATTGAAGTGTCTGTATGAGGCCTTGTTTTATCCGGGAGAAATAATATTTTTCCCCGCAGTTTGGGGGTAGAAAAACTTTATTTTTATGGCGTGAATATAAGAAAAAGCGATTATCGACATAGTTTTTCTTGTTTATTATCCCGTTCATGTTCCACGCTAAATAACCTGTTAGATTAATTCTTCAGGTTATTACGGACGTTTAGATACATAATATGTGTAGGTTTTTTGTTTTTATGTAATTTAGGGGCAATAAAATATATTTTATGCAAAATAATGACACATTTTTTGTTACTTTTTTTTTTTAAATCCCATTAACCCCTTAATGACCGGTCCTGTTTGTCACTTAATGACCATGCCAGATTTTGAAAATCTGGTATGTCTGAATTTATCAGAGAATAACTCTGCAATAGTTTTGTATATCCAAGTAATTCTGACAATGTTTTTTCGTCACATGTTGTACTTTATTTTAGTGGTAAAAGTAAACTGATATGATTTGCATAATTAATTAAAAAATTCTAAATTTGAAGACATTTTGTAAAAATTGCAATTTTTCCCTAGTTTGAACTGCAATATTTCACATATATACATACATACTGTACAATTTTTTTTATTAAATATAGATTTTCATCTCTTTACTCCATTTTGGCTGCACTTTTGAAAAAAAGCAATTTAGAAGACTTACAAATGTAATAATAATTGTATACATTTTGAAGTATATTTTGTTTTCCTGCACCAAGCCAAGTTTCATGCGGTTCATAGGTGGCAGAATGATGGAAACCCCAATAAGTGACCCCATTTTGAAAACTACACCCCTTCAGGTACTTATTAAGGGGTGTTGTAAGTATTTTGATCCCATAGTTTTTTTGTAGGAATTCATGCAAAGCAGGTGTAAAAAAAATATAATTACAAATTTTTCACAAATGTATCATTTTAAAGGTTTGTAAAGCAAACATGAGAATGAAGAAAATCTATCACCCTGTTTCTCCTGTGTTCAGAAATACCCCCATTGTGGCCCTAATACGCTGCCTGGACACACGGCAGGGCCCAAAATGAAGGGAGCACCCGGTGGATTTCAACAGTGGCGTAGCTATAGGGGTCGCAGCGGTCGCAACTGCGACCGGGCCCCGTAGCTAGGGAGGCCCGCAGGCCCCCCTCACCACACTAGCGCTGCAATGATTGCTCTACATTGCTGGGTCCCTGCTGTGGTACAAAAGAGACCCAGTAATGTAGCTTAAAGCATTGGTGGCAGCTCAGCTGTCAGAGAGTCATTGCGTGGAGGGGGAACAAGAGGGTGGAAAATGAATGATAGATGAATCCACTCATCTTACGAGACCCAGCCCCGCCCACTGTACTGTCCACCCAATCAGCTCACTTCTTGCTGTTTCCCTCTTCCTCGTGACCTGTTCAGAGGGAAAGGAATGGCTACAGCAAGAAGATGGTGTGCGTGTCTGCTGCTCCCCTGCAGTACCAGCTGCTCTCTGACCCCACAGCAGATGTAAGTAGCAACTAGTAATCCAGCTCTTAACCCCTTCACTGTGTGTATGTATGTCTGTCATGCTGAGCAGTCACACCTCAGGGCTGACAGTTTAGCATAACAGACAAAGTATCTATCATCTATCTATCTATCTATCTATCTACTATCTATCTATCTATCTATCTATCTATCTATCTCCTATCTATCTATCTATCTATCTATCTATCTATCTATCTATCTATCTATCTATCTATCTCATATCTATCTATCTATCTATCTATCTATCTATCTATCTATCTATCTATCTATCTATCTCATATCTATCTATCTCATTATCTATCTATCTATCTATCTATCTATCTATCTATCTATCTATCTATCTATCTATCTATCTATCTCATATCTATCTATCTATCTATCTATCTATCTATCTATCTATCTATCTATCTATCTATCTATCTATCTATCTATCTATCTATCTCTCTATCTATCTCTCTATCTCATATCTATCTATCTATCTATCTATCTATCTATCTATCTATCTCATATCTATCTCATATCTATCTATCTATCTCATATCTATCTATCTATCTATCTATCTATCTATCTATCTATCTATCTATCTATCTATCTATCTATCTATCTATCTATCTATCTATCTCATATCTATCTATCTATCTATCTATCTATCTATCTATCTCATATCTATCTCATATCTATCTATCTATCTATCTATCTATCTATCTATCTATCTATCTATCTATCTATCTATCTATCTATCTATCTCATATCTATCTATCTATCTATCTATCTATCTATCTATCTATCTATCTCATATCTATCTATCTATCTATCTATCTATCTATCTCATATCTACACTGGCGTAGCTATAGGGGTCGCAATTGCGACCGGGCCCCGAAGCCAGGGGGGCCCACAGCCCCCCGCACCACATCAATAAAAAGTTACTATAGTAACTCGGGCCGCGGGCCCCTGTTACTATAGTAACAGACTGACCTTACCTTCCTGGTTCCGGATCGCAGCGGAGGTCCTGACGTCACAGCGCTATGTACCGCTCACAACATCGAGAGGACAGAACTTCCGCCGCGGCTGAAGAGGAAGGTAAGATTAGTTGCCCTGACTGGCGGGGTCCGACTCCCGGGACCCGCCAATCAGCTGTTTTGAAGGGGCCGCAGCACTCGTACGAGAGCTGCTCCCCTTCATTCCGGTGACACTGTGAATCGGTGTCAGAGATTCACAGTGTGAGCGAGTAGTGAAATGAAGGGGAAGCAGCTCTCGTACGAGTGCTGCGGCCCCTTCAAAACAGCTGATTGGCGGGTCCCGGGAGTCGGACCCCGCCAGTCAGGGCAACTAATCTTACCTTCCTCTTCAGCTGCGGCGGAAGTTCTGTCCTCTCGATGTTGTGCACGGCGCATAGCGCTGTGACGTCAGGACCTCCGCTGCGATCTGGAACCAGGAAAGTCCCGGAAGTCGGACCCATTCATGGCCTATCCTGAGGAAAGGCCATCAATGTTTAAAGAGGCTCTGTCACCAGATTTTGCACCCCTATCTGCTATTGCAGCAGATCGGCGCTGCAATGTAGATTACAGTAACGTTTTTATTTTTAAAAAACAAGCTTTTTTGGCCAAGTTATGACCATTTTTGTATTTATGCAAATGAGGCTTGCAAAAGTACAACTGGGTGTGTTTAAAAGTAAAAGTCCAACTGGGCGTGTATTATGTGCGTACATCGGGGCGTGTTTACTACTTTTACTAGCTGGGCGTTCTGATGAGAAGTATCATCCACTTCTCTTCACAACGCCCAGCTTATACTCGGTTCTTATACTGTATAAGATTACTGTCTGCTGGACCCTGTATCTAAGCCTACGTTGTGGTAGGCTTAGATACAGGGTCCCACAGACAGTATCACACATGGGCCCTGTATCTAAGCCTAACACGTGTTACTAATCATTTTTTGTGTGTTTTCTTACAGGTTCGGTCGTTGGACTACGTCGGATTCCAGGACTACTTCGATGACGGCTTTTTTTTTTGTTATCAATAAAATGGTTAATGAGGGCTGTGTGGGTTTTTTTTTTAATTTCAATAAAATATTTTTTCTATGTCTTTGTGGTTTTTTTTAAACTATATTACTACCGCCTTAGTAATGGCCGCCGGCTGATTGACAGCGTCCATTGCTAAGGCGGGGCTTAGTGTTAGCGGATGCAGAGGCTAACACTAACCCCCTTTATTACCCCGGTACCCACCGCCACCAGGGGTGCTGGGAAGAGCCGGGTACCATCCAGTACTTGACCATCTGTAGTGATGGTTGGCCACTGGGGTGGCCGCAGGCTGGTATTATCAGGAGGGGAAAGGCCAAAAACAGTGGCCCTTCCCACCCTGGTGATGCTAGGCTGCTGCTGCTTTATTGTATCTGGCTGGTTATGAAAAATGGGGGGGACCCCACGTCATTTAAAAAAAAAATAATAATTGGAAAGAACGATGTGGGTTCCCCCCCAATTTTCATAACCAGCCAGATGCAACACAGCAGCAGCAGGCAGCATTACCAGGGTGGGAAGGGCCACTGTTTTTGGCCTTTCCCAGCCTAATACTACCAGCCTGCGGCCACCCCGTTGCCTGCCCGTCACTACAGATGGTCGGGTACTGGTTCGTACCCGGCTCTTCCCAGTGCTCCTGGTGGCGGTGGGTACCGGGGTAATAATGGGGGTTAGTGTGGCCTCTGCACCTGCTAACATTAAGCCCGCCTTAGTAATGGAGGTTGTCAATCAGCCAGCGGCCATTACTAAGGCGGTGATAATAAATTTTAAAAAGATACAAGCACATAGAAAAAATATTTCATTGAAATAAAAAAACAACCCTCATTAACAATTTTATTGAGAATAAAAAAAACGCCGTCATTGAAGTCCTCGAATCCGAAGTCCAACAACCGAACCTGTAAAAAAAACACAAACACACAAAAATAATCAGTAACACATAAAGAAGCAAAATTATTATTCTCACCTATCCTGGGTCCAGCGCTGGAGCTGCAATGTCAGCGAGCTGGGCCCTGTATCTAATCCGATCATGTGTGATACTGTCTGCTGGGTCCTATATCTAATCCAATCATGTGTGATACTGTCTGCTGAGCTGTGTATCTAATCCAATCATGTGTGATACTGTCTGCTGGACCCTGTATCTAATCCTATCATGTGTGATACTGTCTGCTGGACCCTGTATCTAATCCTATCATGTGTGATACTGTCTGCTGGGCCCTATATCTAATCCGATCATGTGTGATACTGTCTGCTGAGCCACTGTATCTAATCCTATAATGTGTGGTACTGTCTGCTGAGCCACTGTATCTAATCCTATTATGTGTGATACTGTCTGCTGGGCCACTGTATCTAATCCTATCATGTGTGATACTGTCTCCTCAGCCACTGTATCTAATCCTATCATGTGTGATACTGTCTGCTCAGCCACTGTATCTAATCCTATCATGTGTGATACTGTCTGCTGAGCCACTGTATCTAATCCTATCATGTGTGATACTGTCTGCTGGGCCACTGTATCTAATCCTATCCTGTGTGATACTGTCTGCTCAGCCACTGTATCTAATCCTATCCATAGTTTATAGGGTCGTAGTGCTATAGATATGCTATGCTGTCTCCTATACACACTTTTTTTGGGGTGGACACACATGTATTGGGGCTATTTCCCTGACATTTTAAGCCCTGAGGGTATGTTCACACGGCAGCGTCCGTTACGGCTGAAATTACGGTGCTGTTTTCAGGAGAAAGCAGCACCGTAATTTCAGCCGTAAAGGCATGTGCAGGCGTCTTTTCCTGCGTCCATTACGGACGTAATTGGAGCTGTTTTTTCATGGAGTCCATGGAAAACGGCTCCATTTACGTCTGAAGAAGTGACAGGCACTTATTTGACGCGGGCGTCTTTTTTACGCCCCGCCTTTTGACAGCGGTGCGTAAAAAAAAATGAGTCGGCACAGAACATCGTAAAGCCCATTCAAATGATTGGGCAGATGTTTGCCAACGCTTTTGAGCCGCATTTTCGGACGTAATTCAATGCTAAAACGCCCGAATTACGTCCGTAAATAGGGTGTGTGAACCCAGCCTTAGTGACGCCCCCGACTGCTAGTGCTGCATTGTTGGGTCACTTAGGAGACCCAGCGATGCAGCTGAAAGCTGCGGACCGTCGGCCATAATAAGTTTGCGGGGGGGGGGGGGGCCCAGTAAGAATTTATGCATCGGGGCCCATGAGCCTCTAGCTACGCCCCTGGATTTCAGGACACATATTTTGCTTGAAAATGTTTTAGGCCCCACTGCACATTTGGAGGCATTGAGCTGCCAGAACGATAGAAACTCCCCATAAAAGACCCCATTTAGAAAACTAGACCCCTTAAGGTATTTATCTAGGGATGTGGTGAGTATTTTGACCCCACAGTTTTTTGCTAAATTTAATGCATAGCATGTGAAAAAAAAAAAAAAGAGTAACTTTTGTCATAAAAGTATCACTTTGAAGACAGATTTCTTTGTAAAGCGACCATGAGAATGAAGAAACACACCCCAAAATCTATCACTCCTGTGTTCAAAAATGCCTCCACTTAGGACGTAATCCATTGCCTGGCTGCATGATGGGGCACGAAATGACAGGAAACCCTCTATGGTTTTCAGGACATAATTTTAGCTTGAATGACTTATAGGCCTCACTCCTTCTTTACAAAGGATTTGAGCTTTCAGAACGATGCAACACCCCCAAAAGTGACCCCATTTTGAAGGTACTACATTCCCTAAGGTATTCATCTAGGGGTGTAGTGAGAATTATTTTTTTTGGGTGGGGGATCTTCCCCTAATGGTATTCATCTAGGGGTATTGTAATGATGGGGGTAGGGAAACAGACAAGCGAGCCCTAATCCACCCGCCACTCAGTCCCTGCCTACTTGCAACGACCCGCCCTAGGCGACGGGGTACAACTGGGCGACAGTCCCTACGCTAAATAAGTGCACGACAGACAAACAGACAAGGGTACACAGAAGCTAAGGGAAATGGGGCAGTTGCCCACGGCAACACCGTGAGCAACAAGAGTAGTGAACGAGCCGAGTCAAACAAGGAGTGTACGAGGTACCAAACGCAGAGCAGGAGAGTAGTGAACAAGCCGAGTCAAACCAGGAGTGTACGAGGTACCAAACGCAGAGCAGGAGAGTAGTCAGTAAGCAAGGGTCAGTATGAAGCAGGGACAAATAGTTCAAGAAGCTGCAGCAGGGCCAGGAAACCAAACGAGAAGAATCACAAGCAAGGAGGAACAGGAAAGGCAGGTATAAATGGACAGAGGGCGGGAGCTAGCTCCGTCTGGCCAGGCTGTGATAGGCTCTCCCACTCCTAAGCCTGCCATCCTGAGTGGTGGAAGATGGAGTCAGTCTCACAGACATAGAAGCAGGTGCAGACTGATTACCTATGGGCGTGGATACAGAAGCTGTGCCTGGCAGATCCTTTACAGGTATAGTGAGAATTATTTTCTTTTTGTGGGAAATCTTTCCCTAATGGTATTCATCTAGGGGTGTAGTGAGAATTGTTTTTGGGTAGGGGATTTTTCCCTAATGGTATTCATCTAGGGGTGTAGTGAGAATTTTTTTTGTTATGTTGACGTTTTTCTTGCATTCCAATTTATATGTGGGTTATAGTATAATAAAAAGTGAAGTGAAAAAAAAAATCAATAAAATGGATAATAAAATGGTAACGAAAATGAATAAAAGGGCTAAAAAAATTTTTACATCAAATTATTAATTTAGGGATGTATGGTACACACGGAAACATTCCCTAATGCAGAGCCTGGTTTCTCTGGGCAGGTGTCACACTGATAACTGCTTTCCCGCCGTATTCCGTTCCTAGCACATACGCAACATTTCTTTTGGGGTCGTTTTTTTTGGCAGTAGGGGACACTTCGGATGGGAAATGTTGTCCTGGGACAATTGTGCTGGCTTGACTAGATGATGCCACCCCTCCCCTAGGTCTGGTCTCCAAATATAAAATTTTTAATCACTTTTTCTTGATAGTGAAGATAGGATCCTTGGTTCCCCGCCTTTCTAAAAATGACAAAGGAATTATATAGTGACACTTGGCTGAAGTGAACGGCCAGTTTTTTGTACCATATCCGGGATTTCCGGACAGCTCTGAGGGCTGCAGCATCTGGTCTGCAAGGTCCACCCCACCCATGAATTTATTGTAATCTTGTATGCAAACAGGCTTACAGACGGTACGACTTGTCCCGCGTACAGGAATGTGACTGCTGCTGTCCGGGTGAATAGATGTGAGCATCAGGACATCCCTCTTGTCATGGAATTTTACAAGCAGAAATGTCCTCATTACAAAGTCCCCTGCTTTCCCCAGCTTTTAAATTTTGGTTTACTAGGGCCTTTTTTATTTCGGCGTATGGTGCCACAGGCCAGTTTTTTTTGCAGGCAGGCACCTGAAGAGGGGTACGCTAGTGTAGAAATTATCCACATACAAATTGTACCCCTTATCCAAAAGAGGGTGCAAAAGGGCCCAGACAATTTTCCACTGCTTTTGAGTGAAGGGGGGCATTCTGGAGGGACAATTTGAGAGTCTTTCCCTTCATACACTCTGATTTTATGAGTGTAACCCGAGTCACTTTCACACAGCTTATACATTTTTAACCCAAATCGGGCACTCTTGTTTGGCAAATATTGCCTGAAATGTAGACGGCCTTTGAAAAGGACCAGAGACTCATCCACGGCAATATTTTTTTCGGGGGTATATGTCTCCGCAAACGTCCCCTTTAAAAAATTTATTATTGGCCTAATTTTAAAAAGCCGGTCATGGCTGGGGTCACTGCGGGGTGGGCAAAGCGTGTTATCAACAAAATGAAGGAAGCGCAGTATGTTCCCAAAGTGCTGCCTCGTCATTACCTCTCTGTACATAGGGGTGTCATACAGGACATCAGATGTCCAATAGGACCTAATCGTTTCCTAACTAAACCCATATTCAATAGGAGGCCCAAAATTTTTAAAATGTCTGCCACAGCTACTAGGCGCCACACGCTATTTTTGGCATAATAAGATGTGGGGTGACTGGCGACAAATTGAGCAGCATAAAAATTGGTCTGCTCAACCATCAGGAGTATTAACTCCTCTGAAAAGATTTTAAAAAAAGTCCTCCTCCCTAAACCCCTCAGTGCTGATTTGGATGCCCGTCACAGAACTAAATTCTGGAACACACGGGGTGTATGACTCCGTGGGCACCCAATAGGGGTCAATGGCACTAGTGCTAGGCGGACAATCGTGCCTGCGGCGCCTTGGCTGTGGCTCCTCATCACTAGTGCTAGTGGACGATAACAAAACTAAAAATGGCTCATAAGTCTCAGGCCTCTTCTGCCGAATACAGACGCTGAGCCATTTTATTACTATAAACCTAACACTAACCATAACTATTTCTAGCTAATTGCCCCCCTAACTAACGCCCTACACCTAACTTACACTACCTAATTCCCTATACCTAACACGAAGTAACAATAATGAACCCTACTAAACCCCAACTAAGTGCTACACTATATAATGGTGGTTTCTCTTGGCTCAAATACCCACAAAATCTCTCTCAGACCGGAGCAGGCAAAACTAAATTGGGTATGATCCAACAAATACCCTAAATAGCATATATAAAGTACAGTGAAGTTTACCGCTCAGACGGCACTGGTAACAATCCAATATCATTCAGTATAGACACTCTCTCCCAGAAAAATGCAGTGGACAGTCCGCAATCCAATGAGGGTGTGGATGGTAATTCTTATCCTTGTAGTTCCACCAAGCTCCTTATCGTCTCCCTCCACATTCAAAGAACTCCTGGTAGGAAAAGGATCTTATGTCTCTAATAGATGGAAAAAGGAAGACACATAGTGCAACACCCTCTGCAAAAAGATTGCTCCACGCCAAGTTTAATCCATACTCACGGAAGTAACCGTGAGTATGGGAAGCCGGAAGGGCGAAACCCAGGGTCGGGCGAGAGTGTTTGGCGTGCCGCCTAGAAATTTTAAAGATTTTTACTTACCTTGATGCTTTTATTTCTTGTTACTAAAAGCATATATATATATATGGAATTCAAAAAGTAGGCAGCACTCCACAGCATAGTATTCAAAAAAGTGAAAAACGTTTATTCACCCATATGCAAGATTGCTACGTTTCAGTCCCAATCTGGACCTTTCTCAAGCAGCTGCTTGAGAAAGGTCCAGATTGGGACTGAAACGTAGCAATCTTGCATATGGGTGAATAAACGTTTTTCACTTTTTTGAATACTATGCTGTGGAGTGCTGCCTACTTTTTGAATTCCTAAATTTGGACTATTGGTCGTGGTCTGGAGGCTTGCACACACGAAACCCCTGATAGAGGTGATTATTTCAAGATTTGTGGTGCGGTTCTTCTTTGTATTTCCTATATATATATATATATATATATATATATATATATATATTGAAATTTTAAGGTAAGGGAGGGGGAGAATTGAAGAAGACAAAGCTCCGTTCTCCTCAACGATCTGACAGGAACGAGGAGAACGGAGCTGTTTGCCCTGCCTCACAGCCTTTGTATGCTGCGATTAGTCAGTCAGATTTGACTGACCGATCACAGCGATCGCTGTACGGGGACCACTGTCATTGGTCCCTCGACGGCTCCCTGTGACACTCAGCTGTCTATGACAGCTGTTACCAGGGACTTGTCACCGTGTAAACACTTTAAGTGCAGGACGGATATATCCGTCCTCCTGCGCGAACTAGCAGCTGCAGGGGACGGATATATCCGTCCTTCGGCATTAAGAGGTTAAGGGATAACTTTACTAACAACTTTATTTTTTCATTTTAATGTATTAGCATACTCGTCTATACTAATAGATTACACTGTGTCACTATGACACAGGCTTCTTTTAGGGCAGCACATAGTGTGCCTGAACAGCAGGCAAACTGAACAGACAGCTCTGGGGTCCTTTCCAGGTCCACAGGGCTGACTGCAGAGGGTTTTCCTGGCCTTTGATCACGCCACCAGGTTTCCGATGACGAGATCAAAAAGGGGAGTTCCCTTTGATCATGCCGCGGTCACGGACCGCGGCGATCAAAGGGTTAAACAGCTGGGATCCGAATGTTTTCCGACCCCAGGAGGCTTCTCTAAGTTAAGGAGCTGTTAGTTACAGCTCCTGCTTAGAGGCTGAGCGCTCAGAGGAGCGCTCATCAGCCTCTTCTACAGCGACGCCAAAAGACGTCGCTGTAGACTAAGCACATGCACCGCCTGACGTCAAAAGATGGTGGGCGGTCATTAAGGGGTTAAAGTGTATAAAAGTTAGAATCTTATTAAACATAACCTCTAGTTAACCTTTATTTTTCTACACATAATTTTTGCTTTTTTTTTTTTAGCATTTTTAGGCTTATAGTTTGAAAAAAAATAATTTGTAAAAATCAATATTATTTTTTACTTTTTAGCTATTTTTTTCTGGTAATAATATAGTGTCACCCTAAAATCAACTTTTTATTTGTGATAGTTATTGTCTTCCGTAAATCTTGATATATTACTTGTCTGTTTTAGGGTAATTGGGGCAGGGTTAGCGTTACGATAATGAATTGCAGGTGGAAGGTTTTGGGGTGAGTATTTTATATGAAAATGTTTTTTTTTTTTTTTTTTTACTTTTATTTTTTTATTATTATGGCCTGTCTCTCAAAGGTCAGGACTTTATCATTTAATGTTGGTTTTTTTCCCACTATGCTTTTCCACTGCAACTGGGGAAATCAGGTGTGTTAGGGTATGTTCACACGGCCAAATTTCAGACGTATACGAGGCGTATTTTGCCTCGTTTTACGTCTGGAAATACGTCTCAAATACGTCGGCAAACATCTGCCCATTCATTTGAATGGGTTTGCCGACGTACTGTGCAGACGACCTGTTATTTACGCGTCGTCGTTTGACAGCTGTCAAACGACGACGCGTAAAAATACAGCCTCGTCAAAAGAAGTGCAGGACACTTCTTTGGACTTTTTGGAGCTGTTTTCTCATAGACTCCAATGAAAACAGCTCCAAAAACGGACGTAAAAAACGCCGCGAAAACGGCGTGAAAACGCCGCGAAAAATGCGAGTTGGTAAAAAAACGTCTGAAAAGCAGGGTCTGTTTTCCCTTGAAAACAGCTCTGGATTTTCAGACGTTTTTGTTGACTACGTGTGAACATACCCTTAGGGTATGTGCACACACAAACTCAAAAACTTCTGAAAATGCAGAGCTGTTTTCAAGGGAAAACAGCTCCTGATTTTCAGATGTTTTTTTGGAGCTGTTTTTCTATAGAGTCTATGACAAACAGCTCCAAAAACGGCTGAAGAAGTGATATGCAGTTCTTTCTCGCGGCCGTTTTTTTTTACACGGGCATTTTGAAAAACGGCTGTGAAAAAAACGGCCCGTCGGAACAGAACGCCGTTTTTCCAATTGAAATCAATGGGCAGATTTTTGGAGGCGTTTTACTTCCGATTTTTCAGCCGTTGTTCGGGACGTTTACGGCCCAAAAAATGGCTGAAAGCACTCTGTGTGAACATACCCTTATAGTGACCATAGTCACTGTAGGGGCTGTACTGGATCTAGTTAGACCCAGCAGCAGCCTCCCACTACAGGCATCCCGGCAATCATGTAAACAGTCATATGTCCAACAGGACCAATGCCTCCCATTGATTTCAATGGGAGGGGAACTAGTTTTTTTTACCACGAGCGGCAAAAAATGCTCGTGGTAAAAAGAAGCTTAATGCCCAATCTTCGGGCGTTTACACCTCTGACCTCCCATTGACATCAATGGGAGGCAGAGAAACCGTATTTCGCAGCGTTTTTGCCCGTGGCAATCAATGGGCCGAGCGAAAATCGCGGCAAACCGCGTGCAGGCAGATCCAAATCTGCCTCAAAATTCCAAACAAAATTTTGAGGCAGAATTTTCCTCCTGCAAAAAACTCCGTCTGAACTCAGCCTAAGTAGCTCACTGAATTCCAGCATGGTCCTGTAATAGGATGCCATCATTGCAACAAGTCAGTTTGTAAAATTTTACAATCAACTGTGAGTGGTATTATTGCAAAGTGGAAGCGTTTAGGAACCAAAGCAATTCACCCGCGCAAACCATATAAAGTTAGAGTGCTGAGGTACATACTGCATAAAATTTGCCAACGCTCTGCTGACTCAATAACTGCAGAGTTCCAATCCTCCTCTGGCATTAACAGCCGCACAAAAACTGCGTGCCGGGAGCTTCATGGCATGGGTTTCCACAGCCGAGCAGCTGCATCTGAGCCTTACATCACCGAGCACAATGCCAAGCGTCAGATGGAGTGGTGTAAAGTACGCCGACACTGAACTCTGGAGCAGTGGAAACGTGTTCTGTGGAGCGACGAATCACGCTTCTTTATCTAGCAGTCTGACGGATGAGTCTGGGTTTGGCGAATGCCAGGAGAACGTTACCTGCCTGACTGCATTGTGCCAACTGTAATTTGGTGGAGGAGGGATAATGTTATGGGGTTGTTTTTCAGGGGTTGGCCTAGGCCCCTTAGTTCCAGTGAAGGGAAATCGGTTCACACGACCTATTTTCAGACGTAAACGAGGCGTATTATGGCTCATTTTACGTCTGAAAATACAGCTCCAATACGTCGGCAAACATCTGCCCATTCATTTGAATGGGTTTGCCAACGTACTGTGCCGACGACCTGTAATTTACGCGTCGACGCTTGACAGCTGTCAAACGACGACGAGTAAAATGACTTCCTCGTGCAGGACACTTCTTTGAAACTTAATTTGAGCCATTTTTCATTGAAGTCAATGAAGAACAGCTCAAGATTACGGGCGTCAATGACGCCTCGCAAAATGTGAGGAGGAGCATTTACGTCTGAAACGACGGAGCGGTTTTCTCCTGAAAACAGTCTGTAATTTCAGACGTAAAAGCCAGTTATCGTGTGCACATACCCTAATGCTTCAGCATCCCAAGACATTTTGGACAATTGTTTACTTCCAACTTTATAGGAACAGTTTGGGGAAGGCTATTTTCTATTCCAGCATGACTGTGCCCCAGTGCACATAGCAAGGTCCATAAAGACATGGTTGGGTGCGATTGGTGTGGAAGAACATGGATGGCACACAGAGAGCCCTAACCTCAACCTCATTGAACACCTTTGGGATGAACTAGAACGGACATAGCAAGCCAGGACCTCTCGTCCAACATCCGTGTCTGACCTCACATGCTCTTCTGGGTGAATGGGCAAAAATGTCCACAGACACACTCCAAAATCTTGTAGATAGCGGGGAACAACTCCATATTAATGGATGTTATGTTTGGTCACCCTTCTACCCCCTTTTCATAATCCTTGGACCATTTCCCCACCCCTGTGTATGCGAACAATGCAGTTCCTTTGGAGGGGTGAGTTCTGACAAGTTCTCACCATTTAACAGCAAAGGGGATGGGATGATCTAAGGCTGGGCCCCTCCAAAAGCCACATAGCAAGTGCATGGTCTGCCTCTTGGGTGTACACGGCCTTGAATCGGATTTTTATGTTATTGCAGATCAATGTGAGCTGTGTGACAACCCCTACAAGCACGATAATGGCCTCCAGCAGTGGTTTTCACCAGTCACCTGTTACCAGTAAACCCAGTAGATCAAATGTCCATGATTTTTTCTTTGTATTCCTAATAAAAAAAACTCATATAGTAGCAGTAAAGTCCCCATGTTCATGGGGCCTCTTCTCCTGTCCATCTTTATTTTAGTAATAGGAGGATTGGATCTTGGCAACACGGAGAGGGGAAACACTCCTCAAGGAAAGATTTAGGGAACGTTTCCCCTCTCCTTTATGCCGAGATCTAATCCTCTTATCTAAAGACATACAGGAGAACGGATGTCCAAGGGGCCTTAGAAAAGCAGCAAGGCAATGGTTGGCACAAGTACGTGGCTTGTCATGGAATTCATCAGCGCACAAATGACGGGTTTTCATAGGATTTTCAGGTGAACATTGCTCTAACATGTATGACAAGTCCTATACCGGACATTTGGCATCAAAAGGTGTACAATAAATGTTTTATTCATCAAAACAAAGGTGACATCGTGAAAACAATGGTGACTTCCCATATGAATTTATTTGCATTGTATATTGGGCTGCAGACATACTCGGTGGTAACAATTGTATGATTTCTAGGATCACAATGGAGGAATACTACCATAGCTAGCTGTCCTCTGTAGCAGCCTGTATTCTGAAGTTTTACACACATGATATATATATAACCCCAGAGCAGTAAACAAATATACAGTTCCAAGCACTGAAGTAAGGAGACAATAAATAGTTAATGGTCGGTATTAAGGGCCAACATTACAGTGTTACAGGCTGTCTTGCAATAAATTTGTGACCAATGAATTACTTTAGTCTCTGGCTCCTCCATGTTGTTGCTAGGCAGATCAAATACGTTTCCTTTACTCCCCAATACAAGGCAATTTGTACAATGTTTTCCTATGGAGCTAGCAGTGAGGCAGGAATATGCACAGTACATAGGGAATGGAGCAGCTGCAGATGAATGATGCATTTCTTCTAATATGCTGCATGCATCAACATATACTACGTCCCACACTCCTAAGCAGGCATGCCCACTGTGGCGGCGGTGGTGATACATGTATATGCCAGCTGATGATTGCAGCCCTGCATCACACAACCACACACCTGTACATCCATGCCCACGCCACGAACACAACACTGGGCTATTTGTCACCTGGGAGCTGTCCTTGTGATAGACTATCTCCCTGTCACACGCTGCCATTCTCCGGTCAATGCTTTAGACTCATCCCAGCCACCGGCATCCCATCCTTGCGCTGCAGCCAGTCTATCATATGTACGGATCTCTGGGAAACGTAGTCCTCTACCCGCAGACGAAGATACGCTGCATCACCATCAAGCATCATCTCCCATAACGCAATGCATTTTCGCAAGCAGCGAGTCAGACAAAAGGACGGACGAGATGACAGACGTGACAGCGCCACCTAGTGCTAGTTAAGTAACGTTACAACGCAGTGAATTCCTATTCCTCTATGTAGCTTTTCCCTTTATATGTACACAGTTTGAAATACATTACATAACCTAAAAGATGTGGACATCCCAACATACAACAATAGGAACATTAAAAATTCAATTTGTCATACATGGTAAATGATGCATGTCGGCAACATTTGGTGAACATTTGCAAAATGTAATACATCGTGACAAACAATTCAAAGAGGAGTGAGGACCGTGCTCCCAAGAGCTTACAATCTATGAGGAAATAGTAAGAGATACAAGAGGAGTGAGGACCCTGCTCCCAAGAGCTTACAATCTATGAGGAAATAGTAAGAGATACAAGAGGAGTGAGGACCCTGCTCCCAAGAGCTTACAATCTATGAGGAAATAGTAAGAGATACAAGAGGAGTGAGGACCCTGCTCCCAAGAGCTTACAATCTATGAGGAAAAAGAGGTGACACAAAATGTAAAAAGTGCTTAAGTACAATGGTCCATCCATGTTTTATACACATGGGGTAGTACGCATAAAGCGGCATGAGCCGGTCACCAGCCAGTATCCGTGTATGACGGACATGAAGTGCATTACCTTGGGTGCCAGGAGTGTGGGGGATACTGCTGAATGAAGGGGTCAAGTATTGAGAAATAACGTAGTGTGGGGTAAAAGAAAAGGAGTCAGATTAAGGAATGTCATAGATATGTGTTTTCGGGGCATGCTTAAACTATGGATGTGGGGAATTAATTTCATTGTCTGGGGTAGCGCGTTCCAGAGAACTGGTGCAGCACAAGAAAAGTCTTGGAGTCGGGAGTGGGGGGTTCGGATTATGAAGGATGTTAATCTTCAATCATTAGAGGATGGGTAGGATGGTAGACAGATGTGGGAGGAGATGTAAGGAGGCAGCACTTTGGAGAGCTTTGTGGGAGAGAGTAATAAATTTAAATTGTATGGGCAACCAGTGCAGTGACTGGCACAGGGTTGTAGGATTGGTGTAGCGGTGGGTCAGAAAGATGAGCCTGGCTGCTGCATTCAGGATAGATTGGAGAGCGAAGAGTTTGGTGAGGGGGAAGACCGATTAGTAATAGGTTACAGTAGTCAAGAAGGAGGTGCAGGAGACACGAGCGTGCAAGTGATTAAATATAAGTAATAAAGGAAATATCTAAATCCAACATAACCCCAAGACTGCGGGCGTGCCTAGGAGTTATAATAATAATCTTTATTTTTACAGCGCCAACATATTACGCAGCACTTTACAATTTAGAGGGAACATAAACCGACAATATCGGACATCATATAGTGACAAAGCTAATTTGCAATTCAGACAGGAGGAGTGAGGACCTTGCTCGCAAGAGCTTACAATCTATGAGGAAATAAGGGAGACACAAAGTGTAACAGTGTTTGTTCAGTACAATGGTCAGCCGTGTTTTATACACATGGGGCGGTAACATAAAGCTGCATGAGCCGGTCACCAGCCAGTATCCGTGTATGACGGACATGAAATGCAGTACGGTGCAAGGAGTGTGAGGGAATCTTATTCTGATGACTAATGGGGCCAAGGAAAGGAGTCAGATTAGGGAATGTTATAGGCCTTTCCAAAAAGATGTGTTTTCAGGGCTCGTTTAAAACTGTGGGTATTGGGAATTAATCTGATTGTCTGGGGTAGCGCATTCCTGAGGACTGGTGCAGCATGAGAAAAATCTTGGGAGACGGGAGTGTGAGGTTCGCATTATGGAAGATTTTAATCTAAGGTCGTTGGCAGAACGTAAAGCCCAAGTAGGCTGGTAGACAGAGATGAGGGAGGAGATGTAAGGAGGTGCTGCACTGTGGAGAGCT
The DNA here is from genome assembly GCF_050947455.1 of Rhinoderma darwinii. NCBI lineage: Eukaryota > Metazoa > Chordata > Amphibia > Anura > Rhinodermatidae > Rhinoderma > Rhinoderma darwinii. The sequence continues at coordinate 300,788,256 of NC_134687.1, forward strand.
TTGTGGGTGAGAGTAAGAAGTTTGAATTTAATTCTGAAGGGGATGGGCAACCAGTGTAATGATTGGCACAGGGTAGAGGCGTTGGTGTATCGGTTGGTCAGAAAGATGAGCCTGACTGCTGCATTGAGAATAGATTGGAGAGGGGAGAGTTTAGTGAGGGGAAGACCAACTAATAATGAGTTACAGTAGTCAAGACGAGAGTGAATCAGAGCAACAATAAGAGTTTTGGCTGTTTCCTCAGTAAGAAAAGGGCAGATTAGTACCACACACTGAAATGGAGACATCAGGTTTAGGTAGGTTAGTATATAGTGGACACACAAGAAGCTCAAATAACCACTTGTGTTTTGTATTATAGTGGGGGTGATGTCATGGGTAGAGGTATATAATTGGGGGTCATCAGCGTAGATATGGTACTGGAAGCCAGATCTGCTAATAGTTTGTCCAATAGGGGCTGTGTGTATAGAAGAGGACCTAGGACTGATCCCTGAGTAACCCAGACCGCAAGGAGGAGAGAAGTAATGCCAGTAAATGATACACTGGACGAGCAGTCAGTGAGGTAGGAAGAAAACCGAGAAAGCAGTATCCTTAAAGGTTATTGTGATGGTGCATTATGTGTGGTTTATTGTGAGCCCTCAGCAGAGAGGAATGATTCTGTAATCAGGTACCACAGGTCATGTCTCCTATGGACAATCAGATGAGTCAGAGGTGCAGCCACAAGACATAAAGTGTCTTCATTGTCCAGACTCCACAGGGGGTCATCAGGAGGCACCACCATCACTCAGCTAGGGTGCAGACCATCAAATGAAGTAGATCCAATTGTCTCCCCCCACTGTGTTCTCATTCTGGCTGTGGCAGATAATAGTTGGGCAATACACACTGCCCAACTACAAACGACCACAACTCACATACAGGCAGACAGTAGAAATACAAACTAAAGTCAATATTATAAGAAATCATGGTGACTAGAAACTGCCAAGATGTTCCTCCCTCCTGAGGGGTATATAAGGGCTTGTCCTGGGGAGGATGGAGGATCTGGATTTAGATCTTTAGGAGAGCTGAAGCTGAGGCCAGCGCTCTGAGAAGTTTCCTGTGATTACCTGATGTTTTGGACTGTGTGCTGTCACTGCGAGGAAGACGACCTGGTCTGTCAGCATTGGATACAATAAATCCTGTTGGAATTTCCCTGTCTTCACTGTTGATCATGTATTAACCGAACGAACCCCATGATAACTGGTTTTAGAAGTGGGATCAACAGAGCGCAGAAGAGATGGACAGAGATCCGCAGACCGGGATGTCTATCGTGAGGAGAGCAATTGTGGTTTACCAGGAGACAATGGACTGTCTCGGACCAGAGTCTACAGAAGACATTGAACACTGGGCTTGCGATCAGGCTCTGACTATGGTAAGGAAGTAACAAGCTCTTGCGCGAGCTAGGTAGTTGTACCAGGAGACCATGGATGTTCTGGGTTGTGAGGCCTCCAAGGATGATAAGTTCTGGGACTGGAATTGGTCTCTGGCACAAGCGGAGCGAGAGGTGCCACAAACATGGTGTGTACGGCCAGCACAGTGTTATAGGGATTGTACTGCTGCTCCAGGCTCTGACGGCTACAGATCTCCAGAGAACGCCCCAGAGTGTCCTGTGGAGAGTGATGTGCAGTGTTGGGGCAGCATATCCCATAAGACGTGGGAGCACCAGGAAGAGGAAAAGATTCTCAACTTAATTCAGGACAGGAAGGAATTCATACAAAGGATGTATAGATCTACAGAACAAAAATCCTGTGGATGATGAAGAAACCAGAGATATAACTAGCGCTGGTGTGTATGATGAAGACACAGGAACTCCAGAAACCTTTAGCACCGAGATCACCAGTGCCTGTTCTGAAAGTGCAACTGAGGTTAAGGCACACGAAACAGACCCACTAGTGAGCAATTATGTTTGTGCTCCTCCTGGTGATGTGTTTCCTGCGTTCCCTTCACCCCAGGATTTCCAAGAGGTTGAGGAACCCAGCTGTATTGATACCTTGAGGTCTGATTTGTCTGAGTTCAATGATGAGGTGGATATTGCAGTCAGTATGGACTCTCCAGGCACACAGTCTTCCAACATGGATGAGGAGAACACTGGAGTGTCAGCGTGTTCTAAGGTGGAAGAAGGAGCATTGGAGGAGTTCTGCGAAGGACGACAAGACACTGGTCCCAACAGCTGTGGTGACCTTCAGGATGGTGTGACTTCAGACCATTTTCAATTATGGCCCTTGTTTTCTTAAACTGATTGGACTTCTATCTCCCCATCTTCTGCCACCATGAGCTCTGGACTCACTACAATTCCCAATAGTGACTGTATTTTCTGGTATGATCTTCGCCTGGGTGATGGGTCAGAAGGCCTGCATTACCCAATATATTGTGGTGGGATGCAGTGGGGAGGAAAGTGTCTGTGTATTATGTGTGGTTTATTGTAAGCCCTCAGCAGAGGGGAATGCATTCTGTAATCAGGTACCACAGGTCGTGTCTCCAGCATATGGACAATCAGATGAGTTGGAGGTGCAGCCACAGGACAAAGTGTCCTCATTGTCCAGTCTCCACAGGGGATCATTAGGAGGCACCACCATCACTCAGCTAGTTTGCAGACCAGCAAACAAAGCAGATCCAATTATCCGCCCCCCCCCCCACTGTGTTGTCATCCTGGCTGTGGCAGACAATAGTTGGGCAATACACATAATAGTACAAAGGACCACAACCCACATAAAGACAGTAGAAATACAAACTAAAGTCAATATTATAACAAATCACAGTGACGAAAAACTGCCAAGATGTTCATCCCCCTGAGGGGTATATAAGGGCTTGTCCTGTGGAGGATGGAGTTTTTGTATTCTAAGGAGTTTCCTGTGATTACCTGATTTTGTGGACTGTGCTGTCCCTGCATGGAAGACGACCTGGTCTGTCAGCATTGGATACAATAAATCCCGTTGGAGTTGCCCTGTCTTCACTGGCTCTGTTGATCGTGCATTAACCTAACGAACCCCATGACAACTATGTACACATTTGAAATCTGTTTTGTTTTTTTACCAAAAAATGTGTATCAGTGTGTTCACTGCAACTTTCTAATTACTTTTTATTAAACATTATTTTTACTTTGAGATACAGCTGCTTTGTATCCTTTATACAGAGCAGCTCTATCGAGCGCTAAAACCTGTATCTGTTAGGTCAGCGGGACTCTCAGGTATCAGCAGGATCGAGCCATTACCAATCACATTTAAATTCATAACTTAGATGTGATCGATAACAGGTGGACCCTGGGCCCTGCTTGTCAGAGACACGCAGGACCCGCTGACACTGAACCCATCAGTCCTGCGGACCTGACTGATTCAGGTCTCAGCGCAAGATACAGATGTTCTGTATACAGAATACAAACCAGCTGTATCTCAAAAAGTAAAAATAATTTTTGAATAAAAAGTTTTTAGAAAGTTGCACCAAACATACTGATACACATTTTTATAAAAAAAACAAACAAAACCTTTTTCAAAGGTGTATATAGCCTTTAAGGCCAATAGAGTGGAGCATATCGAGTAGGAGTTGTTGCTCTAGTGTCAGACGCTGTAGAGAGATCCAGAAAGAGAAAATTATTCTCACCGTTAATTTGGTTTCCAAGTGTCCACCATAACGGCCACACCTGGAGGATGTCATCCTTGAACTATATAGGTACAGGATTAAAGAGAGCTTAAAAGGCCTCTCCCCACCTCCACCCACCAGTGGCTTCCAAATCACTATATAGGATTAACAGGTATTTACTTCATACCTTTTTAGGAAAGGACCACATAACCAAATAATAGAAGGGGGGTATATTAGGGCCGTCATAGTAGACTCATGGAAACCGAATTAACGGTGAGAATAATTCTCTTTTTCCATGTTATCCCCCATGATGGCCACACTTGGAGAATTACCAGATAAAAATAATTTAGGGCGGTACCACTGACTGAAGGACCTTGTGACCAAATGCAAGATTACTAACAGACTGGAGATCCAATCTATAATGTTTAACAAAGGTATTTACACTGGACCATGTAGCAGCTTTGTAAATTTGATCCAAAGAAGCGCCTCCCCTTTCCGCCCAGGAAGAGGTGACTGCACGAGTGGAATGTGCCCTGATGTTTTCAGGAACTTGAAGGTTGGCTGCACTGTAACTGTCGCGATCTGTGGGTATGTGGACCCACTGGGCCGTACCGCCGTAGCAGGATAGTAGCTGGCCAAACAGTGTACCAAGTAAAGTCTATAGTCCGAGCAAAGGTACCTGTGGTAGTACAGACAGTAGTGGTGACTAGGCTCAGATGGGACCTTGGCAGCAGACACCAGGCGTGGTGTAACACAACACGACTCCAACTCTTTTAAGGCACAGGAACAGGGTAGCACGGGTTACAGGATACAGGTAGCAGGAACGGGAACACTGGGAACAGGAAAACACTAAGGGACCGTTTGCTAGACTGACACGGGAAAACACAACAACGCTCAGGCAATGAGTGAAGGGGCAGGGCCCTTCTAATAGTCCAGGGTGATTAGACAATTTTAAACATGTGTGCGCACTGGCCCTTTAAGGCCAGGACTGAGCTCGCACGCGCACCCTAGTGGTCATTGCAGGCCAGGATGGCTGCATGTGCTGTCATCTCCGGGTAGGAAGGAGTCAGCAGGATGAGAGGAGTGTTCGGTCTGCGAACGTTACAGTATCCCCCCTCTTGCGCCCGCTCTTCTTGGGACAAGAGCGAGAGAGGAACTTCTTAATGAGGGTAGGAGCATCGAGGTTCTCCTCTGGCTGCCAGGACCTCTCCTCTGGACCAAATCCCTTCAATCCACTAGATAGAAGATTCCTCCTACTACTTTTTTGGTGTCCAGGATCTCCTTAACTTCAAATGTATCAGATGAACCACCGGAGGTAACTGCGGGACCAGGAGTCTTGGAGTAGCGGTTTAGGACCACAGGCTTCAGGAGGGAAACATGAAAGGAGTTGGGGATCACAGGGTCTTTGGGCAGAACGAGAAATGAGATTAGCTCTGACTGAAGGGCTCCAACTTAGAGTTTCAGCGGTTTTGTCTCAGCTACGATTGAGTCGGGCAGAGGCAGTCCATTCACCGAGGCAACAGCCAAAGGGGGAATTTGGGCAACTGAAGAAGATCCGCTAGGTCTTTCCGGATGAAGTTTGCTGCAGACCCAGAGTCCAGATATGCAGAGACCCGGTGCATCTATTTAACAGAAACTATGGTCACGGGAATGGACAGTCTCGAGGAGAACTTTCTCCCTACCTAGGGTGGTCTCTCCCACCAATCCTAGGCATGGGAGTTTCGCTTGCCTCTGCAGACACCAACGCACAATATGACCTCCGAGGCCGCAATACAGACAAAGTCCTGAAGTTGGTCTGCAGTGTCTCTCCTGAACAGATAGTTTAAACACGTCCACCTGCACAAACTCCTCTGGTGGGAATCTTGCCTCCCGGCGAGCCTCTTGGCATCGCTCCCAGATCCTCATGTCAATCCGGGTGGCTAAAAGTATGAGGTCATCCAGGGTAGGTGGCAGACCGCGAGCAACGAGCTCGTCTTTAATCTTAGGAGACAGTCCCTGCCAGAATGTAGCCCCCAAGGCCTCGTTGTTCCAGGACAGCTCTGCCGCCAGTGTGCAGAACTGAATGGCATACTCGCCGACGAAGATGTCCCCCTGGGGAAGGGTTAGCAGAGATGAAGCTGCTGAGGAGACTCGTCCAGTTTCCTCAAACACCATGCAAAAAATCTGTAGGAAACAGTGGAAGTCCCGGGTCTCTGGTCCCTGACGTTCCCAGATGGGATTCGCCCATGCTAGGGCCTTGCCAGTAAGGACAGAGACGATGAAAGCGATCCTTGCACCATCAGTAGAAAATGCTCTGGCATGTAGGCTGAAGTGGATCTGGCACTGGTTCACAAATCCCCTGCAGGTCCTCGCGTCTTCATCATAGCGATGAGGTAGTGGCAGAGAAAATCAGGGGTCAGCACTGCCAGGAGGTGTAGTCGGGGGGCCAGTACTGCCAGAAGGTATAGTAGGAGGAACAGCAGAGGCAATAGGAGCATGTGTCGGAGGAACTGCAGCTTGCGTATCCAGCCGATGTGCAATAATGTTCACCACCTGGAGGAGTTGGTCCTGTCGTAATTGGCAGACTAGTATATTGGCCTGCATGGCTTGTGATGTCGTCATGGTCTTTCGTTGACCAGCGGGGTCCATGGCCTGAGGGTACTGTCGCGATCTGTGGGTATGTGGGCCCATTGGGGCGTACCGCCATAGCTGCTGGCCAAACAGTGTACCAAGTAAAGTCTATAGTCCGACCAAGGGTATCTGTGGTAGTACAGACAGTAGCGGTGGCTAGGCTCAGATGGGACCTTGGCAGCAGACACCAGGCGTGGTGTAACACCACTCGACTCCAACTCTTTTAAGGCACAGGAACAAGTTAGCACGGGATACAGGATACAGGTAGCAGGAACGGGAACACTGGGAACAGGAAAACACTGGGAACAGGAAAACACTAAGGGACCATTTGGTAGACTGACCTGGGAAAACACAAAAATGCTCAGGCAATGAGTGAAGGGGCAGAGCCCTTCTAATAGTCCAGGGTGATTAGACAAGTCTAATCATGTGTGCACACTGGCCCTTTAAGATCGTGACGGAGCTCGCGCGGGCACACCCTAGGGGTCACTGCAGGCCAGGACAGCCGCATGTGCTGGCATCTCCGGGAAGGAATGCGTCGGCAGGATGAGCCTGCAGTTGCGGACGTTACAGTAACATAATGAAATTGTCAATTTTATCCACCTAGCTATTGTGCTTTTTGAAGCTTCCTTCCCCTTGTTCTTACCAGCAAATTGGATTAGAATATTCAAGTCTAGCCTAACCCCTTTTGAAACCTCCAAGTATTTTAATACAGTTCTTCTGACGTCTAAAGTATGGAATTCCTGTTCTTTTGAATTTTTGGGGTTTTCACAAAAGGATGGAAGGAAAACTTCCTGATATTTATAAAAATCTGGAACCACTTGGGGTAAAAAGGTGGGATCTAACCTTAATAAAAGTCTATCAGCTAAAAATTTTAGGTATGTTTCCTTTACTGAAAGAGCCTGAATCTCTCCTAGGCATTTAGCAGAAGTAATCGCAATCAAAAAAGCGGTTTTAAATGATAGGAATTTTAAACTTAGATCCTCAATGGTATCAAATGGTGTTTTTGCTAGACCTTTCAGAACTATATTTAGATCCCACTGAGGAGAGTGAGAAAGAGCTGAGGGTTTTAATCATAAATCCCCTAAAAAATCTTGTAATCCATCTATGATCCGCAAAAGACTGATCAAAAATGAACTTAAAGAGGCTCTGTCACCAGATTTTGCAACCCCTATCTGCTATTGCAGCAGATAGGCGCTGCAATGTAGATTACAGTAACGTTTTTATTTTTAAAAAACGAGCATTTTTGGCCAAGTTATGACCATTTTTGTAATTATGCAAATGAGGCTTGCAAAAGTCCAAGTGGGTGTGTTTAAAAGTAAAAGTCCAAGTGGGCGTGTATTATGTGCGTACATCGGGGCGTTTTTAATACTTTCACTAGCTGGGCGCTCTGAAGAGAAGTAACATCCTCTTCTCTTCAGAACGCCCAGCTTCTGACAGTGCAGATCTGTGACGTCACTCACAGGTCCTGCATCGTGACGGCCACATCGGCACCAGAGGCTACAGTTGATTCTGCAGCAGCATCAGCGTTTGCAGGTAAGATCGACTTACCTGCAAACGCTGATGCTGCTGCAGAATCAACTGTAGCCTCTGGTGCCGATGTGGCCGTCACGATGCAGGACCTGTGAGTGACGTCACAGATCTGCACTGTCAGAAGCTGGGCGTTCTGAAGAGAAGTGGATGATACTTCTCTTCAGAGCGCCCAGCTAGTAAAAGTATTAAAAACGCCCCGATGTACGCACATAATACACGCCCACTTGGACTTTTACTTTTAAACACACCCACTTGGACTTTTGCAAGCCTCATTTGCATAACTACAAAAATGGTCATAACTTGGCCAAAAATGCTCGTTTTTTAAAAATAAAAACGTTACTGTAATCTACATTGCAGCGCCTATCTGCTGCAATAGCAGATAGGGGTTGCAAAATCTGGTGACAGAGCCTCTTTAAAGCTGCTACCTGAACTTTAAGGGTATGTTCACTCGCAGTGACGAGAAACGTCTGAAAATATGGAGCTGTTTTCAGGCAAAAACAGTTCCTGATTTTCAGACTTTTTTTAACAACTCGCGTTTTTCGCAGCGTTTTTTACGGACGTTTAAAAAATAAATAATAAAAAACGGCTCCAAAAACGGCCCAAAAAGTGTCCTGCACTTCTTTTGACGAGCCGTCATTTTACGCGCTGTATTTTGACAGCGAAGCGTAAAATAAAGGCTCGTGGGAACAGAACATCGTAATTCCCATTGAAAGCAATGCACAGATGTTTGTAGGCGTATTAGGGGCATTTTTTCAGGCGTAATTCGAGGCGTAAAACGCCCGAATAACTTCTGAAAACACTGCGTGTGAACATACCCTAAGTGTGCTAGGGCTAAGGCCCAACTCTGAACTATGATGTAAGAAATCCAGAATTTGTCCTAAATCTGGCTTCAATGGGTCTGGGGGTTTGTTATCACACCAAAAACAGAACTTTTTCCATATTTTAACCCCTTAGTGTCCAGCCTATTTTAGACCTTAATGACCAAGCCATTTTTTACGTTTTTCCATCGTCGCATTCCAAGAGCTATAACCTTTTTATTTTTGCGTCGACATAGCTGTATAAGGTCTTGTTTTTTGCGGGACAAGTTGTACTTTTTAATAGTACCATTTTGGGGGACATATTATTTATTGATTTACTTTTATTAACTTTTTTTTGGGGGGGGAATAGAAAAAAACCTGAAATTTCGCCACTCTTTTTCGCGTCTTAAATCAACGGCGTTTACCGTGTGATATAAATAACACAATAACTTTATTCAGCGGGTTGTTAAGATTGCAACGATACCAAATTTGTATCGTTTTTGTATGTTTTACTACTTTTACACAGTAAAAACGCTTTTTTTTCAAAATTATTTGTTTTTGTGTCTCCATATTTGAAGTGCCGTAACGTTTTTATTTTTTCGCCGATGCGGTTGTATGAGGGCTTTTTTTTTGCGGGAAGACTTGTAGTTTTTATTGGTACCATTTTTGAGTAGATGCGACTTTTTGATCACTTTTTATCACATTTTTTTTAAGTCAGGATTCACAGAAAACAGCAATTTTTCCATAGTTTTTTATTACATTTTTAACGGCGTTCACCGTGCGGGTTAAATAATGTAATACATTTAAAGTCGGGGTCGTTACGGACGCGGCGATACGAAATATGTGTAACTTTTTTACTTAATTTTGTTTTTTTAATAGTAAAGCATTTTGTAAGGGAAAAAGCTGGGTTTTTAATTTTTTTTCACATTTTTTTTTAAATTAACTTTATTAAACTTTTTTTTTACTTTTTTTACTAGTCCCATTAGGGGACTTTAATATGCGATTCTCCGATCGCTATTGTAATACACTGCAATACTTTTGTATTGCAGTGTATTACTGCCTGTCCATTTAAAACGGACAGGCATTTGCTAGGTCATGCCTCGGCATGATCTAGCAGGCATTCATTAATGGCATTTATTAGGCCCCCGGCTGCCATTAGAGACACAGACACGCTATTGTGCACCGCATCGGAGGGGTTAAACGGGTGAGATCGATAATAATATCGATCTCACCCGGCAGAGCAGGGACGCCCCCAGCCCTCAGCTGCCTCTAGCAGCTGAGAGCAGGGAGATTTGACGGCTCCCTGCTCTGTTTACTCATCCTGATGCAGTGCCGTAAAAAGACATATGCATCAGAATAAAGTCTGTTAGTGGCCGCCGTTAAAAGGCGTATTGGCGGTCACTAACGGGTTAAGATAAATGGCGTTTGTATTTTTCTTTCTGCTTGCTTAAGGACTGAAATAACATTTTCCGAAAGTCCCTGTTTTTTTTTTTAAATATTTCCCTTTCAGGATCCATGCTGACAATTGGATATAAAACCGGACCCTGACTCTGGAGATCCTTCCTGAATGGAAAAATTATCGGGTCTATGAGCGAAAGTCTGAGGAGTAATGAAAATTGGCCCAATATGGTACAATTAATATGAGAGTAGCTTGTTCGTGTAGAAGATTTTGTAGTACTCTTGGGATTAAAGGGGTTTTTCAGCCACTAAAAATTGATGGCCTATCCTCAGGATAGGCCATCAATAGCTGATGGGTCGGGGTTCGACTTTCGGGACCCCTGCCGATCAGCTGTTTTGAAGGGGCCGCAGCGTTCGTACGAGCACTGCTTCCCCTTCATTTCTTCTTTCTTAGGGTATGTTCACATGCAGTGACCAAAAACGTCTGAAAATACGGAGCTGTTTTCAGGCGAAAACAGCTCTTGATTTTCAGACGTTTTTGTAGCAACTCGCATTTTTCCTGGCGTATTTTACGGACGTTATTGGAGCTGTTTTTCAATGGAGTCAATGAAAAACGGCTCCAAAAACGTCCCAAGAAGTGACATGCACTTCTTTTTCGCGGGCGTCTTTTTACGTGCCGTATTTTGACAGCGACGCGTAAAATAGCACCTCGTCTGAACAGAACACCGTAAAACCCATTGAAAGCAATGGGCAGATGTTTGTAGGCGTAATGGAGCCGTTTTTTCAGGCATGGAACTTGACATTGTACGATTACCATATGTGGACGAATGTAAACGTCCCTCATACAATAGTGGGGCATGTTTTGACCCTTGATGGGTGGTCAACATTACTAAAAGAGTGCACCCGTGGATGATGATTATTCATTTTGCTTTGTATTTTATGTTTTTTGTTTTTCACATAATCACTGTTTTTTGGCATATATATATATATATATATATATATATATATATATATATATTTTTTTTTTTTATTTTTTTTATTGTTTTGATAGTAATGATTTTTTATTCATCATTCATCCTTTATGTATTTTTCATTATTCATTGATAATGCACAATTAATTTTAACACACATGTATTGTATTTGTTATTAAATTAAATCAAATTTAATTTCAGTTATATATTTTTTGGTGGATATGTATTTATATTGGTTTTGTATTGTTATATGTTCATTGTGGACATATATATTTATATAGTTATTATTTATTGCTGTGTGTTTATTATATATATGTATATATTTGTTACAATGATTATGTAAGGAGATAGGGAAAGGTTAGGGACAGTTTATTCATCTTAAAAACTATGAGATGCTGTTATTTGTTCTAATGTCTGTATATAATTACTTGCGACATTGTTGTGTAATATTGATGACAAATGCGGTATTGCTTGGGGTTTGTCATGGTATATGCTTATTGCGGGGATATATATCCCCGCAGTGATATGTGATTTGTGACACGGCAAGCCCTCCCTTCTACTGGGTGCTGAATTGGACAGCTCCCAGCTACACTACCGTTCAAAAGTTTAGGGTCACTTAGAAATTTCTTTATTTATTAAAGAAAAGCACAGTTTTTTTCAATGAAGAAAACATTAAATTAATCAGAAATACACTCTATACATTGTTAATGTGGTAAATGACTATTCTAGCTGCATACGTCTGGTTTTTAATGCAATATCTACATAGGTGTATAGAGGCCCATTTCCAGCAACCATCACTCCAGTGTTCTAATGGTACATTGTGTTTGTTAACTGTGTTAGAAGGCTAATGGATGATTAGAAAACACTTGAAAACCCTTGTGCAATTATGTTAGCACCGCTTTAAACAGTTTTGCTGTTTAGAGAAGCTATAAAACTGACCTTCCTTTGAGCTAGTTGAGAATCTGGAGCATTACATTTGTGGGTTCGATTAAACTCTCCAAATGGCTAGAAAAAGAGAGCTTTCATGTGAAACTCGACAGTCTATTCTTGTTCTTAGAAATGAAGGCTATTCCATGCGAGAAATTGCCAAGAAACTGAAGATTTCCTACAACGGTGTGTACTACTCCCTTCAGAGGACAGCACAAACAGGCTCTAACCAGAGTAGAAAGAGAAGTGGGAGGCCCCGCTGCACAACTGAGCAACAAGACAAGTCCATTAGAGTCTCTAGTTTGAGAAATAGATGCCTCACAGGTCCTCAACTGGCAGCTTCATTAAATAGTACCCGCAAAACGCCAGTGTCAGCGTCTACAGTGAAGAGGCGACTCCGGGATGCTGGCCTTCAGGGCAGAGTGGCAAAGAAAAAGCCATATCTGAGACTGGCTTATAAAAGGAAAAGATTAATATGGGCAAAAGCACACAGACATTGGACAGAGGAAGATTGGAAAAAAGTGTTATGGACAGACGAATCAAAGTTTGAGGTGTTTGGATCACACAGAAGATCATTTGTGAGACGCAGAACAACTGAAAAGATGCTGGAAGAGTGCCTGACGCCATCTGTCAAGCATGGTGGAGGTAATGTGATGGTCTGGGGTTGCTTTGGTGCTGGTAAAGTGGGAGATTTGTACAAGGTAAAAGGGATTTTGAATAAGGAAGGCTAGCACTCCATTTTGCAATGCCATACCCTGTGGACAGCGCTTGATTGGAGCTAATTTCATCCTACAACAGGACAATGACCCAAAGCACACCTCCAAATTATGCAAGAACTATTTAGGGAAGAAGCAGGCAGCTGGTATTCTATCTGTAATGGAGTGGCCAGCGCAGTCACCAGATCTCAACCCCATAGAGCTGTTGTGGGACAGCTTGACCGTATGGTACGCAAGAAGTGCCCATCAAGCCAATCCAACTTGTGGGAGGGGCTTCTGGAAGCATGGGGTGAAATTTCTCCCGATTACCTCAGCAAATTGACAGCTAGAATGCCAAAGGTCTGCAATGCTGTAATTGCTGCAAATGGAGCATTCTTTGACGAAAGCAAAGTTTGAAGGAGAAAATTATTATTTCAAATAAAAATCATTATTTCTAACCTTGTCAATGTTTTGACTATATTTTCTAGTCATTTTGCAACTCATTTGATAAATACAAGTGTGAGTTTTCATGGAAAAACAAAGTTGTCTGGGTGACCCCAAACTTTTGAACGGTAGTGTATATGTACTGATCTTGGTTCTGATGCTGTATGTAAGTACTGAGCTTTGTTCTGGTGCTGTATATACATATGAGATTTGTTATGGTGCTGTATATATGTACTGAGCTTGGTTCTAGTGCTGTATTTATGTACTGAGGTTGGTTCTGGTGCTGTATATATGTAATGAGCTTTGTTCTGGGGATGTATATGTGTACGGAGCTTGGTTCTGGTGCTGTATTTATGTACGGAGAGTGGTTTTGGTGCTGTATTTATGTACTGTGGTTTGTTCTGGTGCTGTATATATGTCAGAGCTTGGTTCTAGTGCTGTATATATGTCAGAGCTTGGTTCTAGTGCTGTATTTATGTACTGTGCTTGGTTGTGGTACTGTATATATGTCAGAGCTTGGTTCTGGATCTGTAATTATATAGGATATATATATAATAACAAAATTGCAGGGCAGATAAAATTGTTCTCAATTCGTTGTATATTTAATGGGAACCTGTCTGGTAGTTTTAACCCCTTGAACCGCCACCATGCGGTAATGCATGACCTGACAATATTTCCAAACATTCTCTTGTATGTTTTTTTCAGATGCAGCAAAATCTTTAAAATCTACTTTTAAAACGGCGCACACTATATGGCAATTACTCATTAGAGGGTCATGGGGCGGTGCCGCTATCCCTCGCTGTATTTTTCATTTTCTACCCCACAAATCATTTTTCCCTGTTTCCTAGTACATTATATGGCACAATAAATAGCGCTACAAAAAAAAATACAACTCGTCCCGCAAAAATCAAGCCCTCATAGGACAATATTGATGGGAAAATGAAAAAAAAGTTATGTGTTTTGGAAGGTGGGGAGCAAAAAACGTAAAATGAAAATCTGAAAATTGTTTGACGGGAAGGGGTTAATACTTGCTGTAGGGTGGGAGTATAGTAACCGTACTCATCGGATAAATCTGGGGCTAAATCCAGATTTGACTAGTAAAGACCACAGATAGCATTCGGCTCAGTAGAGTGGTCCTTTCTCAAGATCTAAAAGAGGCAACAACTCTGGTGCCACCGGACTATAGTAAATGATATGTTGGTAAAGAGCCTCCGAAGATTAAACATGGTGGTCTTCCCTGGCATGAAACCAGATTGGTACAGATGAACAACATGAGAATCTTTTGCATTCGCATCACCAGAATTTTGGCTAATATTTTAATATAAGGGTATGTTCACATGGCAGCCTCCGTTACGGCTGAAATTACGGAGCTGTTTTCAGGAGAAAACAGCTCCGGAATTTCAGACGTAATGGCATGTGCAGGCGCTTTTCGCTGCGTCCATTACGGACGTAATTGGAGCTGTTTTTCCATGGAGTCAATGGAAAACGGCTCCAATTACGTCTCAAGAAGTGACAGGCACTTCTTTGACGCGGGCGTCTTTTTTACACGCCGTCTTTTGACAGTGACGCGTAAAAAAAATGACCGTCGGCACAGAACATCATAAAGCCCATTCAAATGAATGGGCAGATGTTTGCCAACGCTTTGGAGCCATATTTTCGGACGTAGTTCGAGGCTAAAACGCCCGAATTACGTCCGTAAATAGGGTGTGTGAACCCAGCCTTACAATTAAGGAGTGAGATAGGCCGGTATGAGCCACAGTCTCTAGGATCTTTACAGGGCTTGGGGATCAGCACTACAAGAGCCTCTCTCATAGAAGCGGGGAGGGTAGCACCACCACTGAAGGATTGAAAAAAAAGGGTAAGCAAATAAGGGGCAATCAGGTCAACATGCAATTTATACCATTCTAATGGCAGACTGTCCAGACCCAGGGTTTTCCTGTTTGGAAAGGAGTTAATGGCCTCTGTAATTTCCTCTATGGTCAGATCAGCTTCCAAAAAATTTGCATCCTTACTATCCAGGGTGGGGAACACAATGTTATCTAAGTATGCCTCTAGTTCAGATGGATTGTTTGAAACCTTTAGAGGAGTACAAATCAGAGTAGAACTTAGCAAAGACGTCACTGATGGCCAAGGAGTCACTGACAGGGGTTAGACTACACAATGTGATTTATTAAATAGAATTCGGTGTGGTGTCCTCTAGCCAAATAGGCCAGCAAAAGACCATTATCATCCCTGCTCAAAAACTCTGTTGGGAATATAAGGTTTTCTTCCTGATAAGTTCAGTTAGTAAAAACGTATATTCACGTTGCTTCGCCGTGAATGTAGTAAAAGGCCAAGGAGTCCCTAGTCCTGAGATATTCCTCCTCCGCTACAACCAGGTCAGCCTCCAATTCTATTACGTTGTTTAGCTAGTCCCTTTCTACGTGAGGATATTGCTCGTATAACCACCCCTCTGATATATGCTTTGAAGGCAACCTACACCAGATTGCCATCAGTAAATAAAGTTGAGACCTCAGTGCAGGAGAGCCATATGAGGCTCAATGTAACGTCTATGGCCGGGGGTCGTCGTTCAGACTTACCCCTTGACGGCCCCGGCCTTGGACATCTCTCCTCATGGCGTCTGCTTCCTCCAGGGAGACGCCGGCACTCACTTCCGGGTCCTCGGACTGATTCCCGTAGGGCACGCGCGCCCGCGCGTGCACGGCCTTAGAGGGCCAGTACGTGTCCAGCTGTCACCCATCAATTATTAGCCCAAATGGCTGCTGGACTATAAAAAGGGGCTCTGCCCACTGGTTCCTTGCCTGAGCGTTGTTGTATACCTAAGTTTGTCTTGCAAATGGTCTCCCAGTGTTTTCCAGTTCCCAGTGTTACCCATTCCTGCTGCCTGTACCCTGTATCCCGTGCTATCGTATCTACAGTGAAAGTCAAGTCGAGTCTTCCGCTGCATCCACGGTGCTACCTGCTGAGAAAGTCAAGTCGTGCCTTCCGCTGCATCCGCGGTGCCACCTGCTGTGAAAGTCAAGTCCTGCTTCCGCTACTGTCTACATTGCCTCAGGTAACCATTCCGAACTATAGACATTGTTTTGTATCTTGTTGGCCAGCTGCCACGCGGTACGGGCCGGTGGGTCCACACCCCGCGCCGTGACACTCAATCTCCATATTTTCTGTTTTGCAACTTCAGGGAAGCCCAGAGTGATCATGAGGGGAGAATGGTCCAAGATACCCCGAGGGAGGTATTTTGCATCTACCACATATACTAGAGAAGAGTAATAAATAAATGCCAGGTCGATTCTGGAAAAGGACCTATAGTCTTTTGCTCCCCAAACTCACCAGCATCATTATGTCAGTGAGTAATTGGACAGCGGCTGGACGAGGATTAGAGACATTAAGGGCGAATTTACACGAGCGTGTGCGTTTTGCGCGCGCAAAAAACACGGGGTTTTGCGCGCGCAAAAGGCACTTAACAGCTCCGTGTGTCATCACCATATGATGCGCGGCTGCGTGATTTTCGCGCAGCCGCCATCATTATGACACTCTGTTTGTATGTTTGTAAACAGAAAAGCACGTGGTGCTTTTCTGTTTTCAATCATAGTTCTGACAGCTGTTGCGTGAAAAACGCGCGTCTCACGGAGGTGCCTCCGTGTGGCATGCGTGATTTTCATGCACCCATTGACTTCAATGGGTGCGTGATGCGCGAACAACGCACAAATATAGGACATGTTGTGTGTTTGCATGGCCCCATACACTAACATAGGTCAGTGCGACGATCGTGAAAAGCACGCACGTTGCACGGACGTATTACACGTTCGTGTTGTGATGCAGGATGTCAAATGGATCTGACATAGCAGCACAAGAATCCCCCCCAGGATCTGTCTTAAAAGATGTAACCTCACATTGTAAATATTTGTGGACAAGGAACGAGACCCCACAGGAGTAACTGGAATAAGAGGCATGATAACCATACCGGACCATGGCCCTGCAAGAGCGCGCAGCTTGGAACCAAGTAAATTAGTCTCTTTTAAAAGTATAATTTGCGGGTTGTACGTGGAGAGAAGATTAAAAACTAAGATACTCGGGGGGCGTGGCTGACTCCCGCCGCGAGCAGTCGCATGCTGTGAGAGCTCCGTCCCGGCTTCAGTGTTTCTGCACTAATCCTGCCGTAAAACTTCCCGCAAATACTCCTTGAACTTGGGGCAATCACAGGCATAGTAGAGGAGAGCTCAAAATGAGCAAGACACGCAATTCGGCGGCCGCTGATCGCCTCAAAGAGTTCGCCAGATCAAGTAGCCATCATGGCGCCGTTACTCCTGGACAGCAGCATGACGAGGCGGACCCTCAAGGAGATGAGGAGCCGGAACCATCACTAAAACAAGTCACAGCACAGCTCCTGACTGCCATACGTGAGTCTACTACTTCTCTTACTGGGAAAATAGATGAGGTTAAGGTGGACCTTGGATTGATGCGTCAGGATCTCCAGAAGCTAAGAGATCGGGTTTGTGACACCGAAAATCGGGTCTCGCAAATAGAGGATGATTCTGCCCCTGTGGCGCGGCAAATCGGGGCCCTGGAGAGGGCGGCAGATGCATGGGCACAAAGATCGGACAATCTCGAGAATAGGATGCGCAGGAATAATGTTCGTATCCTGGGCCTGCCAGAACGTGCTGAAGGCAAGGACCCAGGGACATTTATGGCGCAATGGCTCAAAGATACGCTGCCTGATGCTACACTATCTGCGGCTTATGCGGTTGAACGAGCACATCGGGTTCCTGCCAGACCGCCTCCGCCAGGGGCCATGCCTAGGCCTATGTTGGTTCATTTACTCAGCAGCAAGGATAGAGACGCCATTTTGAGAGCTGCGCGCCAAAAAGGCCAGATCACTCACAACACCGCTACGGTCACGATTTTTCCAGATTTCTCTGCAGCACTCCAGA
Organism: Rhinoderma darwinii; assembly: GCF_050947455.1. Lineage (NCBI taxonomy): Eukaryota > Metazoa > Chordata > Amphibia > Anura > Rhinodermatidae > Rhinoderma > Rhinoderma darwinii. Next base: position 300,806,165 of record NC_134687.1, read on the forward strand.
AAGCTCGGGCTACATTTGTTGGCGTTAAACGACGGTTGAGAGATCTTCAGATTCAATACTCCATGGTCTTCCCAGCACGGCTCCGAGTTGTACATCATGATAAATCTATCTTTTTCAATACTCCGGGAGAGGCTGACGAATGGCTGAACAGCCGAAATAATCCAGATCCCAGACCGTGATTGCTGCTTTTGTTATCCGACACCTAGAATCGGGGACACGGAGACTCGGTGACTTTCGTGGAGCTGCGGTTTTGCTTTTGGAACTTTTTTTTGTCTTCCTTTCCTCTTGGCGCCAATCCAGGTTGCTGCTTTGTGGTATAATATCTGTATATCTGATATGTGTTCACTGAATGTACACTCTCTTTAACCACTGTATTTTACTCTTGCCTATATTGTTGTTAATGGATTGGGATACTGGGAGGTCCTTGAACAGGTTGCTAGACCGTTCTGGGGAGCCTTGTTACCCCATATTATTGCGGGTCCTTATAGGACGGGTTGTATGCCTGTCTTGTGTGGGTTGGAGACGCTGGAGGGGGGAGGATGGAGCAATAGTCTGTGCAGAGTTTCCAGTTCCACACAGACTACCCCCGTGCTTCAGAGGGGATATATTCCACTAGTTCGGAAGATTTTCTTGATAAGGGGACTGAGTTCCCCCTCCTGCTATTGTTGTTTTTTGTTAAAATCTTCTACTTTTGTATTTATAAGATAGTTCTTTAAGCGGTGCATGATGTCTCTAAGTGTTATGTCTTGGAATGTGCGGGGATTGGGAGAGCCACGTAAACGCAATCAAATCTTCTCTCAGATCAGAGCAGGAGGCCCACAAATAATATGTTTGCAAGAAACGCATTTAATATCAGACACTATTAAATTTATGAGGAAGCCATGGATACAATGGTCAGCACACTCCATGCACTCCTCATATTCCAGGGGGGTTTCCTTACTAATTCACAAGTCCCTGAGGTGGGAGCCAGGAGTTATGAAAAAAGACCCAGATGGGAGATATATTTTTGTACATGCATGGATAGAGAGCCATCCTTTTGTTATCCTGGGCATTTATATTCCCCCGACACAGTCCCTAGCGATACTTTATGAAGCAGCCAACTTTGCATCAGAGTATCCCCAAGCTACGGTCCTCTGCATGGGAGACTATAATACTGTAGCAAATCCTACATTGGACAGATTTCGCCCGGATGTGGGGACAGATCCCCCTTGTGTAACTAGACCCCTCCCTTTATTGCTATTTCTGGAAGAGGTGGGATGGCATGATCTTTGGAGGTATATGTGGCCGGATGTTCTAGAATATACCTGTTATACCCCGGGGAGAAATGCACTGTCTCGGATTGACTACATTTGCGGTAATGTGCGGGCGTGTTCGGTGCTCGCATCTGTGGAACATTTACCCCGGGTGTTTTCTGATCACTCCCCTATGATGGTAAAATTGACCATGTCCCAGAGAAGAAGTCACATCTGTAGGAAAATACACCCATTTTGGTTAACTCAATTTACTCAGCAGGATCGCATTCCTGACCAAATTCACATTTACACACAGGGCAACGAAAATGGTACGAACCACTCAGCTTACTGGGATGCATTAAAAGCCTACTTGAGGGGCTGTCTCCAGTCCTCCATTTCTTATATAAAAAAGGAATCGGTTAAAAGGGAACAGGAACTGGCTAACTCATGCAGGGTACTAGAAGCTACTTATGTATCGAACCCATCGGAAAATAATAGGGTCAGCTGGTTACGGGCGGGAAGACAATATTTGTTGTATCTGACGGAAAAAAGCAAGCGTAAAATGTTCTTTGCAAACCAGAAATACTTTGAACAGGGAAACCAATCCAGCAGCCTGTTAGCACATCTCATCCACCAGAACACTTCCTCCCCGGCTATTTTGAAAATTAGAAGCCCTAATGGTGTTATTCTTACTGCCACGTCAGATATACTTTCTGCATTTTCTGATTTTTACAAAGACTTATATGTCTCTAGAACTACGAAGACTGCAGAAGAGTTGCAGATATATTATGAATCTATCACCTGCCCCTCTATAACTAATGAACAGAGTCTCCTACTTGATGGCATTATCACGATGGAAGAGCTGACTGAGGCAGTGAAGGATATGTCTAAGGGGAAAGCCTCGGGGCCGGATGGCATACCTTTGGAGGTTTATTTGCGATACCAAGAGCAGTTACTCCCAGAACTCCTTCATACATATCATAAATCCTTGGTAGCGGGGTCCCTGCCCGACTCCTTCTATGAGGCCACAGTAGTAGTGATACTTAAACCGGATAAAGATCCCTTGGACTGTTCTTCCTACAGGCCCATAGCATTACTTAACGTAGATTATAAAATGTTAACTAAGGTATTGGCAAATAGATTTAATGGTATTATGACCTCTATCATTCACCCTGACCAAGCTGGATTTATACAGGGGAGAAGTACGTCAGATAACCTACGCAGAGTCCAGATTGTTTCTCAGATTGCATCGCGACAGGGTGCGGACTGGGCCTTGGCATCTTTGGATGCAGCAAAGGCCTTTGACTCTATTGAGTGGCCCTATTTACTTAATGTTCTGCGTGGGTTTGGATTTGGTCCTGTGTTTTGTCAGTGGGTCTCCTTATTGTATCTACATCCCAGAGCGGCGGTGTTCTTGAACGGACAGCTCTCTCCATACTTTGATTTGGCTCGTGGTACCAGACAGGGATGTCCGCTTTCACCTCTATTATTTGCAATCGCTGTAGAACCCTTAGCTATTCTACTTAGATCTGATGTGATATACCGGGGCATACCCCTAAGTTCTGCGGAACACCGAGTGGCATTATATGCTGACGACCTGTTGCTATTCATGTCATCCCCTGATGAGTCCCTAGATGTAGCAATGACCATAATTGATAGGTTTGGAGACTTCTCTGGACTGTCTATTAATTGGGGCAAGTCGTGTCTGATGTACTTTTCCCCGCGCAGAAATGTTATGGTGGGCTCATTGGTAGGGGGCTTGAGAGTGGTTTCTAGTTTTAAGTATTTGGGAATTCAAATCACGAGATTAGACGCTGACATGGTACAGGCAAATGTTGCTCCCCTAATTCCGATGTTTCGAGATAAATTTAAGATTTGGTCGGGACTACCTCTATCCATAGCAGGATGTATCAACCTTATCAAAATGGTGGTTCAGCCTAAATGTCTTTATATTCTGCAACACATATTTGTATATATTCCAAAGTCATTTTTCCAGGAAATAGAATCGCAGCTAATTAAATTCATATGGGGATCTTCTAGATCTAAGTTACAGCTAGCAAAATTGCAACGACGCAGAGATTTAGGGGGAATGGCCCTCTCTGATATATATTTATACTATCTGGCGGGCCAGCTCAAATATATGGCCGCCTGGGTGTCACCTGACATACCAGAGGGAATGGAACTATGTCTGGCAAACGATTTGGATATTCCTAAACTCTGGCCTGTACTAGAACCCTCGCTTCCCCTTAGTAGGAAATCTTTACCGATACATAAGGTTGCTCGCAATGTCTGGTCGGCGGCACTTAAGATCTCAGGAGAGGACCAAATAATAGCGGAAACACCCCTATGGCAGAATGCGGCACTAGATCAGTTACTCCCCTCACAGGATGATACATTTTGGTCGACAATGGGGGTGAAGACGGTGGGAGATTTATTTGTGAATAATGTGATGCTGTCCTTTACTCAAGTTGAGGAAACTTATCAAGCTCCAAGACAAGCTTTCTATAAGTATTTACAATTGCGCCATTCACTGCTGGCTCAGTATAGGGGAAGAGTAACACCTATTTCCACCTATCCCTTGATTGGGGTCATTAGATCACAGGGCCCCGGAGGGTTAATTTCATCCATCTATTCTTACCTTATACATGCGAAGGCAAATAAAGCAGCTTTCCCAGCAATGGACAGGTGGCAGACCTTGATCCCATCCCTAGATGAGGACTCCAGATTGGATCTGTTAGAGTCACATAGATTTGTTTCTCCTGCTATTAACAAAAAGCTTATACAGCTCTACATCATACACCAGAGTTATCTTACCCCGGTCCGTCTTTATAAAATGGGTAGACGGCCTAATCCCTGTTGTCACAGGTGTCACCATGAACCGGCTGATTTTCATCACATGATATGGGAATGCCCTCTACTTCAAGTTTTCTGGACTGAAGTTACTGGCCTGTTATCCCGGGTATTGGAGGTCCCAGTTAGACTGGAACCAAGAGTTTGCTTATTCGGATTGGTGGGAGACGTTATTTATGGCTAGGAAGGCTATTGCTATTAGATGGATGAATCCTCGTACTCCTACTAAATCTATGTGGATAGAACTGATTAATTCTATGATACTCTATGAACGAATTGTTTATGTTAACAGAAGATGCCCTGATAAATTTAATCGGGTGTGGGATCAGTGGTGTAATTCTGAGCTCACATCCTACTCCAACAATGCTTTATCTATGGCTTTTAGAGCAGTCCCTACTTAAGGTGCTTTGTAGAAGGGGAGGAGAGAGGTTGCCTCTCCTATCTGTCTGGGTAATTTATAGTTCAAGATGGGATGCGACATTATAGATACCTCGGGTCTCTTGGAAGGAATCGGGATTTGCTGGCTCTCTGACTTCTGAATATGGTAATATATTATTGTTTTGAGAAAATATGGAACATCGTGCACTACGAACGATTGTGAAAGGTTTATATACTATGTTCTAGTTTATTTCCTGTTTAAATTGAGATTGATTGTAATGCCATGCATTGCTGACATGATATTGTAACACGCACTTTTGCATTAATGCGGGGCATGTCCGCTGTGCGGGGGCCCAGAAATGTCTTTTATCATGGTGTTTATGTATCTCCTTCAATAAAACGAGTTTAACCCCTTCCCCCTGCTGGCATTCTGGGCCCTAATGTCCAAGCCATTTTTTAGATTTTTCCATTGTCACATTCGAAGAGCTGTAACTTTTTTATTTTTGCGTCGGCATAGCTGTATAAGGTCTTGTTTTTTGCGGGACGACTTGCAGTTTTTATTGGTACCATTTGAGAGTAGATGCGACTTTTTGATCACTTTTTATCACATTTTTTTGAAGTCAGGATTAACAGAAAACAGCAATTTTTCCATTGTTTTCTATTTTATTTTTTACGGCGTTCACAGTGCGGGTTAAATAATGTAACAGCTTTATAGTCGGGGTCGTTACGGACGCGGCGATACCAAATATGTGTAACTTTTTTGCTTTATTGTAGTTTTTTAAAATAGTAAAGCCTTTTGTAAGGGGAAATGCTGAGTTTTTCATTTTTTTTTTTTCACTTTTTTTTTTTTATTAACTTTATTAAACTTTTTTGACTTTTTTACTAGTCCCACTAGGGGACTTCCCTATCCTCCGATCGCTATTATAATACACTGCAATACTTTTGTATTGCAGTGTATTACTGCCTGTCCGTTTAAAACGGACAGGCATCTGCTAGGTCATGCCTGCGGCATGATCTAGCAGGCATTCGCTGCAGGCAGACCTGGGGGTCTTTATTAGACCCCCGGCTGCCATAGAAGACACAGACACTCGGCGATTTTATCGCCGGGTGTCAGTGAGATGAGAGGGAGCTCCCTCCCTCTCTGCAAAACCATTCAGATGCGGTGCTCGCTATTGTGCACCGCATCTGAAGGGTTAAACAGGTGAGATCGATACTAATATCGATCTCACCCGGCAGAGCAGGGACGCCCCCAGCCCTCAGCTGCTTCTGGCAGCTGAGAGCAGGGAGATTTCACGGCTCCCTGCTCTGTTTACTTTATTCTACAGCAGCGACGTAGTTTGGCGGCGCTCTAGAATAAAGCCCACTAATGACCGCCGTAAAAAGACGTATCGGCGGTCATTAAGGGGTTAAAAAAAAAAACTAAGGAACTCTTAAATTTGTCATTAAGTCCTCTCACGTTCCAGGAAATAATTTTCAGATGGCGTAACATGTCCATAAGTGGTATTAAATACAGTACAGATCTGGAGGACATCAATATACAAGGGTTGGACATAAGTTGTGCCCCCTTTGGGAATTATTGACTCCAGCACTCCGAGACCAGATCACCAGTCCACATGGTGAGACAAGTCATATATAAACAAGCAAACAAGTATGAAAGGCATAAACAGTTAAAGAGGCTCTGTCACCAGATTATAGGTGTCCTATCTCCTACATAATCTGATCGGCGCTATAATGTAGATAACAGTGGTTTTTATTTTGAAAAACGATCATTTTTGACAAAGTTATGAACAATTTTAGATTTATGTTAATTCGTTTCTTAATAGACAACTGGGCATGTTTTTACTTTTTACCAACTGGGCGTTGTACAGAGGAGTGTATGACGCTGACCAATCAGACCAATCAGCGTCATACACTTCTCATTGTTCCAGCCCAGCTTTTTTCACTGCACAATAACGCTGGGCTGGAACAATGAGAAGTGTATGACGCTGATTTGTCAGCGTCATACACTTCTCTTCATAACGCCCACTTGGTCAAAAGCGAAAACAAGCCCAGTTGTCTATTAAGAAACTAATTAGCATAAATCTAAAATTATTCAGAACTTTGTCAAAAATGATAGTTTTTCAAAATAAAATCCACTGTTATCTACATTACAGCACCGATCAGATTATGTAGGAGATAGGGCACTTACAATCTGGTGACAGAGCCTCTTTAAACCCTACCTATCCCCCAAACTCAAGACAGGTTTCATTCCCAATTGTAGCATGTAGCAAAAAACAAATAGAACTACAGGGTACATTTAAATGGTTAGTGAAAGGGGCAAGCTCCTACCCCTGAAGTGCAGTAAGGACACTCAATTAGAACTAATAGGCTTAATAGAGCTACAACATGGAAGACAGGAGTGTTGCAGCTTTATATCCAAGTCAGTGTAGATCTCCTGACACCCATCACAGCTGAAGACATCATCGATGAAAATCCAAGTTTTTACAGGAGAGCAAAGTTAGGAATATGTTTCATGATTAGGAGTAATTTCCCTTGGTTATATTTCCTTACAGCACAGGGAGATACGATACCACAGGAGTAGAGGAAATCAGAGACCATTACGTTCTAACCAGGCAAAGACGTCTTCCGGTTTGTCCAGGAACATTGCAGAGCCATTGTGCACCAAATCGTAGTTTTGCGGGGTAAACCATAGAGTACACAATATGTTTCTCTCTCAAACATTTCTTGGCCTCCGTAAAACGTTGTCTCTATTTTTGTACTTCAAGCAAATAGTCGGGAGGACTCACATCTTGGTTGGTGTGTTTCAAAGGCCCCCGTTTCCTCACAAGTTCCAGCAATTAGTCTGTCTTTGAAATTCAGAAATGTGGCAATGAACGTATGTGGCAGCGCCCCAGGTGGAGGAGCTCTAGTCGGGTTCCGATGTGCAGGTTCCACACAGAACATAGGAGAAAAGGCAGTATCCCCAAATGTTGATTTGTGCCAATGCTCTCAGACTCAGTGGCTCTTTCACATAGCGTGTACACGTGCCCTGAGAATCCCAAAGTCCATCTGCAGGGCATAAATTTTAGAGCAATACGAGATTCCATAATAGCCTTCAGCACGTCCAACGTGGATGGTTCAGGAGGGGAGTCAACACATGTGGAAGGAGAGGTGGAGACCTCAGAAGGCCACGATGTACAGGGCCCAGATGTAAGACTAGTGGATTTATCCATTTTGTCCGTAATTTTAGACAGTTTGGAGGGGGCCATTGTGGGATTACCCCAATCAGCAGGATTATGTAAGAGCAGAGAGATAAATCAGACTAGTGAACAGCCAAACAAACGTTGAAGAATTATAGGCATAGGGAAGGGGGGGACCCGCCCTGTGTCACATTATATATAGATTACATCTGTGCAGTATAAGGAGGGACAGCAGGGGAGACGGGCAAGATGACGGTCGCACCTTGGCAGTGCACTGCCCTAAAGGAAGTGACTCTTCAGGCAGCCTGGCCGTGGACTCGGAGGAAGTTCCAGAGCCCACATCTCTTACAAACCAAGGGCGGTATCAGACCACTCTCCCATGGTGATTAGCTTTAAGCCCCCTGGCCCACAATTGCCCAGAAGTTGGAAAATACACCCCTTTTGGTTGACGCTGATCGGACCTCAAGACAGGATCCCGGATCAGTTAGAGGTGTTTCATCTTGACCACAGGTTGTTTGGGGACTCCAGTATATTATGGGACACTTTGAAGGCATATCTTAGAGGTTGTCTTCACTCCACTATTTCTTATTTAAAACGGGACTCCTCCAAGCTAGAGATATGGCAGTGCAATGCACGGCCTTGGAGGAATCATACAGTGCTGATCCTACTGATACTAATAAGGACATTTGGTTGCAAATGGGTCGGAAATACGTATTGCTTCTACAGGAAAAAGCTAATAGGAAGTTATTTTTCACGAAGCTGATATACTATGAATTGTAATAATCAGTCCAGTAAACTTTTAGCTCATTTAATTCATCAAAATTCTCAAAGCCCAGCTATTCTAAAGATTCAAAATAACTCTGGTAGCTGCCTGACGGACTCCCCGGGTATTGCAGAGACATTTGCGCAGTTTTATAGGGAGCTGTACACCTCCCAATCCAACTATGAGTTACCTGACCATGTCCTACATGGACGGTATATCATTCCCGACTCTGAATGACACAGGTAGAGAAGTTTTAGAAGGGGACATTACAGAGGAGGAAGTGAGGGAGGCTCTGAAAGGTATGGCAAGGGGGAAGGCATCGAGCCCGGACGGGATCCATATAGAGGTATACCATAAATATTCTGACCATCTCATCGCCTCACTGTGCTCCATGTTCTCTCATGCTCTTGGAGTTGGTAGGTTGCCAGAAAGTATGTATGATGCCACTATCATTGTCCTGTTAAAACCCGACAAAGACCCTCTGGATTGTGGCTCTTATCGCCCCATCTCATTATTGAATAATGACTACAAAATACTTACCAAAATATTATCAAACAGACTCAATAAGGTTATCTCGCGGGTTATTCATACAGATCAGTCCGGCTTTATGCCTGGGAAATCTACATCGGATAATATCAGGAGGGTACAAGTTCTCACCCAAATAGGTGTAGCTTTGAAGGCAGACTGGGCAATGGCATCTCTAGACGCCGCAAAAGCCTTAGATTCCATGGAATGGTTATATTCGTTAGAAACCTTGAAAAGGTTTGGTTTTGGCCCACAGCTCCTTAGATGGGTATCACTTTTATACAAAGCGCCAAGGGCGCAAATTTTGGTAAATGGTATACCTTCCCCATATTTCTGTCTCCACAGGGGCACTAGGCAAGGATGTCCTCTTTCCACGCTGATATTTGCTTTGGCTATAGAGCCCTTAGCTTTGAGAATTCAGCAACACTGAGTACAAAGAGATTTGCTTGGGGAGCAGTGAAGATACAATTGGCTTGTATGCCGACAGGATATGGTTCTTTTCCTGGATCAACCGAGTGTGTCTCTCTCATTGGCCATCACAACACTGGAAATCTTTGGGCGGTACTCTGGGCTTCATATTAATTGGAGCAAGTCCTTTTTTATGCCCCTGCAGAGGATGGGATGGTCGGACTCTGCACATGGCTTGCGGGTGGTTACTTAATTTAAGTTCTTGGGTGTTATCAACAAAGATCATGGGAATGATTATGCCTCAAATATTTTGCCATTACTGGACTATGTGAAAGTTAAGTTTCGGGTTTGGAGTGCTCTTCCCCTGTGCGTGGCTGATAGAATTAATTTAATCAAAATGGTCATACTCCCCAAATGCCTCTATATCCTTGAGCATGCCGCAACCCGTGTTTAAGTCCTTTTTTAAGAAGATCCACGCCTTGTAACTTTCATATGGGGATCTAATCGCTCTAAACTCAACTTTGGATTCAACATGGGGTAGGCACTATTGGGGATGTTTATGTAGATAATGTCCTCAAATCATTTACGCAGATGCAGTTTGATTTTGCATTACCTAGAGAGGCGTTTTATAGGCACTTACAACTGTGCCTTGCTCTTCAGGCCCAGTACCCATTCTCTGAGGTGGTCTTCTCGCAGTTTCCGTTGATAGGGGTTTTTCGCTCCCAGGGTCCCAGAGGTTTGATCTCAGCTATTTATACGTCCCTTATTTTGGCTAAATTAGTCAGGGCACCCTTACTGGATAAAGACAAGTGGACTGCACAGATACCAGACTTGTCAGAAGGAGCCTGGGAGGAGATCTTATCTCCATTAATTGTATCTCCAGCATTAAATAGGATGATACAACTCTCCATAATTCACCAAAGTTACCTTACTCCTGTTAGGCTGCACAAAATGGGTAGGTACCCGAGCACAGAATTCCACAGATGTCGTTTTCCAAGGTCAGACTTCTGGCATATGATATGGGCATGTCCACTTGTATCATCCTTCTGGGAGAATGTCGTAAGGGTAGCTACTGACATTGTACACATGCCAGTTCCAGCTACCGCACAGGTATGTCTATTTGGCATTTTTCAGGATGAGCAGTGGCCGCACTACACGAGAATATTCCTTAGAGAGGTGCTGTTTATGGCATGTAAAACTATTGCTATCCGTTGGATGGACCCTATTGTTCCGTACGAAAGGATTATGTATAGGCAAAGGGGCTGTATAGATAAATTCCATAAAATCTGGGAAGAATGGTATACCTCTTCATTGACTCAGTATACCCCGCATCGGTATAATGATCTTAGACTCTCGTTGATACACAATTGATGATGGTGTCTGTTAGCCACATGTGTTCTACAATATTTAGTTTTTGTTACTACTGATGTACTATCTGTTTGCATGTATGCATGCATGCATGTATGCCTTGTGGTATTGCTATGTAATGATTCAATTTCTGAAGCCACATATGTATTGTTTTTATTCTTACGATGATTGCATTTGTACTACGATTCTTCAATAAAAACGAGTTTAAAAAATAAATAAATGATGCCTGCCTTCTCTGGAGCACCGCCTCCTGCAGAAAGGCACCAAGGCAGACGCTTGTGAGCCTCTCTCAGAAGCCTCAGCTGCATTGTATTGCACTGCTCCGGTTCCGGTCGGAAGTTACTGCCGTCCGACTCCGGCTGCAAATTTAGGCCAGGGATCCAGTTTTACTAGGCCCGAAACTCCCGGTCAAAAGATCTGGGCCAGAAAGGGCACAAAATGTTCCCCTCAGTAGTGGGAATACAGTAGGACAGCTGTCACTGCCTGGAAGCACTCCATGAGAGTGGATTAAGGAGGATAATGTTCCCCAGCGGAGCTCCTTGCAACACATCTTCTCCCCCATGCATCTGTAAGGGTATGTGCACACACACTAATTACGTCCGTAATTGACGGACGTATTTCGGCCGGAAGTCCCAGACCGAACTCAGTGCAGGGAGCCGGGCTCCTAGCATCATAGTTATGTACGATGCTAGGAGTCCCTGCCTCTCTGCAGGACAACTGTCCCGTACTGTAATCATGTTTTCAGTACGGGACAGTTGTCCTGCAGCGAGGCAGGGACTCCTAGCATCGTACATAACTATGATGCTAGGAGCCCGGCTCCCTGCACTGAGTTCGGTCCGGTACTTGCGGCCGAAATACGTCCGTCAATTACGGACGTAATTAGTGTGTGTGTGCACATACCCTTAGCAATAAAAGTCTGAAAATACGGAGCAGTTTTCAAGGGAAACCAGCTCCTGATTTTCAGATGTTTTTTTTAAGCCACTCGCCTTTTTCACGACCGTTTTTGGAGCTGTTTTTCTATAGTCAATGAAAAACTGCTCCAAAAACAGCTCAAGTGACATGCACTTTTTAAGAAACGGCCGCGTAAAAAACACCCCTGTCTGAACAGAACGCAGTTTTTTCCATTTAAATCAATGGGCAGATGTTTGGAGGCATTCTGCTTCCAACTTCTCAGCTGTTTTTCGGGACGTTTACGGCCCGAAAAACATCTGAAGACACTCCATGTGAACATGCTGTAAGATGGTCGAAAACATGTCAATGGCACACTTTAAAGAGGCTCTGTCACCACATTATAAGCGCCCTATCTCCTACATAATCGGATCGGCACTGTAATGTAGATAACAGTGGTCTTTATTTTGAAAAATGATAATTTTTGACCAAGTTATGAGCAATTTTAGATTTATGCTAATTACTTTTGTAATGCCCAACTGGGCGTTTTTTAACTTTTGACCAAGTGGGCTTTGTGAAGAGAAGTGTATGACGCTGACCAATCAGCGTCATACACTTCTCTCCATTCATGTCCATTTGTACTCAGCACAGCGTGGGCTGTCACATACACCCACATTAACTTTACTGAAGTGTCTTGAGAGCGAATAAACATTGCCTCCAGCCAGGACGCGATGTCTATTTACACTCCCGACACTTCGGTAAAGTTTGTGTGGGACTTAATAGCTGCACAGAATGATCTCGCGAGATCACGCTATGAGTGACAGCACAGCGAGAGCACGCTGTGCAGCTATTAAGTCCCACACAAACTTTACCGAACGTGCACTTTTACGAGGTGCAATTTTAGGCCTCGTATGTACTACCCAGCTGTTAAGCTTACTATTGTTTTCAATGGTTATTTGTAAGCGTTTTCAAGGCGCTCAGTGTAATGCTACCATAGCGACATGTCAGAAGTTTTGTTCGGTGGGGGTCAGAGCACGAAAACCCCCACTGATCGCTAAAACGCACAGGCGGAGGCGCCTGTATGAGCGCTGAACCGCTTGGTTTCTGATCTGCTTTTCTCGGAAAGCCGGTGTACGGGCCCATAGACTTTCTATTGAGTCGTACACCGTTAGGCTGGGTTCACACGAGCATGTTACGTCCGTAAAGGATGGAACGTATTTCGGCCACAAGCGCCAGACCGAACACTGCAGGGTACCCGGGCTCCTAGCATCAGTTATGTACGATGCTAGGAGTCCCTGCCTCTCCCTGGAACTACTGTCCCGTACTGAAAACATGATTACAGTACGGGACAGTTGTCCTGCAGCGAGGCAGGGACTCCTAGCATCGTACATAACTATGATGCTAGGAGCCCGGCTCCCTGCAGTGTGTTAGGTCCGGGACTTGCGGCCGAAATACGTTCCATCCATTACGGATGTAACATGCTCGTGTGAACCCAGCCTTACATTGGCTTTCTGAGAAAAGCCGATCAGAAATGAAGCGGCTTAGTGCTCACCCGAGTGCTTGCGCAGCTTCGTTTCAGCCATCTGTGAGGGTCTCAGTGCTCAGACCACCACCAATCAAAACTTCTGACATGTCACTATGACATGTCAGAAGTTTGTTGAAAGTTTATTTACCCGTTATATTATAAAAAAAAAAAAAAAATCTGGGTGAACATAAGAGTCCATACCAGCTGCATCTCTTTAATGAGAACCCAACGCAATTACAATTTTACTCTGAAAACTCATTTAGTATTTAATTCAGATTTGGTACCGCTTCAGAAAGTCCTGAAAACTTGATTTTAAACCAGTTTATTGAGAGACAATAGTGTAGGTGTTATACGCAGGAACCACAATGTGTTAAGAGGGTAACTGGTACACAAATTCTGTATTATTCCATATAACATATCTAACCCTCTGACAGAGGTGGACAGTGACTACACATTGAGTGAAAATCATAGAAAAATGGTAGATTATATACATTTGAGGAAGAAAGAGCCAAGTGGAACGTCACAATGGCGGGAAATCATAAGAAGCAGTGTCATGCAAGATGACAAACCACCACTTTTAAACAAAAAAAACAAAAAAAAACAAAAAAAGCACTTGAAACCTTAAAGACAAAAGAATGATAAATATTTTTTTATTAATATACACTGCATTTACTTCACCAAATCTTTTACATACTTCCAGCCCTCCGCCGTGTAATCACAAACTTTGGTTGGGGCTGAAGAGAGAGCAGACACCGACTTCTGCACACCTACAAAATATGTAGAAAACACGGATTAGTAAAAGGGAAATATCAAGGGCTGGGCGATATGGCCTAAAAATAAAATCTATTTTTTTTTCAAGCTTAGGGCCGATTTTCAGTGAGCTGGTGCCGGAAGAAGTCTGATACGTTTGATGCAGGCTTCCCATCCTGCCACCAAGCTATGATTAACTATAGTGAAGAAACTTATAGCTGGTGGCAGGAGTAGGAAGCCTGCATAGAATGTTTTGGATGCCGTCTCCTGGCACCATGTCACTGAACGGTGCATGAAGCATCAGAGCCTGATGCAGCCACAAACGCAGGGCACCATCTTATAGTTGGCATGACAGATACACTTTTAGGAATTGATGTGCATGCAATGCCTTTATGTATTGAATAGGATTTAATGATCCTGTGTATAGGACTTTATTGAACCCCATTCTTTTACATAAGGTAATTGCATGAACAGCAATTCCTGAATATTGTAATATATTCTCATTATCAATAGAATATGTATATTACTTTATTGAACCCCAGCCGTATACAGCATAATAAAACAATGTTCATGGATTTATATCCCCTTTAGAAATTAATGGTGCTCGTATATGGCCTGATCTCTATGCATTTGCAAAGTAAAATGGTGGAAGTTGCACTAGATTACTTTGCATAGAGATTAGTCCATAAACCAGGGTGTGGGAGGGGAGATTTGCACTTCTTGTCACTCAATCCATTGAAGAACACTAGTTTATTTCTCCCAGGCACAATAGATTATATTCCCTTAATCCACAGTCAGACCCTCCCCAGCCTTTATTGGCTGGTAGCAGGGGACGAGATGGTATTTACCTGCAAGGCTTGCCCCCAAACTTCAACATGTGTGAGGGGGAGGGGAAATGATAGGACAAGGTGGTAAATAACACTACAGCAGAGATTGTTCTAAGACTTCAGAGTGGGACCGCTGAGCGGCTCCAGTATACCTCAGAAGCCAATTGAAGCTGCTCATCGGTCCCGCGGTGGCAGCTCAGGACAAGATCGATAGGTATGTAGCAAGCTGTAATAGTCACATTTTTGTGTCATTTGAAGGTGTTTGGTCTCCAGACTCCACTTGCTGGGCTGCGGCGACCCTTCATCACAGCTAGTACTGGAGGCGAATAATAAGCATCTAGTCAGTTAGGAGGGAGGCAGCTACCCAGTTGGGCAACAGGCCAGCCTTAATCACCATACAGGCAGCAGGGACTGGAGGTTGGGGGAAAAAAAAAACAGTCGCCTCCTCCTAACTGCCACAGCCGCTGAGCTGTCCAACGATATTATGTACCCACCAGCATGATTTCAATGGGAGGCAGAGGAGTTTTTTCCCACGGCAGCTTTTGGCTGCTCGCGGTAAAAAAAAAAAAGCGGCATGCTCTTTTTTGCCGCAGTTCCGCCTCTGACCTCCAGGCAGAGAAAGCCTTTTCGAAGCCTGTTTTGCTCACGGCACTCAATGGCGGTGGCCGAAAACCGCTGCAAAAACCACGGCAAAAAAGTGCAGGCAGGTCAAACTACCTCAAAATTCCTGAAGGAGTTTTAGTGAGGTTAATTTTTAGCCAAAACTGGGCCATGTGCACGGCCATGATTTTCAGGTCGGACGAAAGGGGAGTGTCACCCATGGGCCACGCACATGGCCGCGTGCATTAATTTCTATAAGCCTCGACCGCAGAACACGGCTGTAATAAGACATGTCCGTTCTTTCTGTGGTCCAGGCTCCTGGGCCATGCACGGACCGTGGAAACCACAGTCGTGTGCATGGGCCCATAGAAATGAATGGGGCCGCAATTCTCCCGTGGATTTTCTGGGGAATTGCGGCCGCAAAAGCATGTTCGTGTGCATGGGTCCTTAGGCGGTGTACACAATGCTGCATGACTGTGCAGGAGCCAAATATTTAGTGCCACAAACTCAACCTTAAAAAAAAAAACAAAAAAAAAAAAAAACACCTGTGCGTAGAAAATCACTGTTACAACAATGTAACATGTAGTAAGGGCCTGTTCACATCCGTGCTCGGTTCCGTTGATCGGTTCCGTCAGACCTCTCCATCGGGGAAACCCATTAACGGAAAGGCAAACGGAAACCATAGCTTCCGTTTGCATTACGCTTCCGTAGCTAATGGTTTCCGTTTGTTTGACGGAAACAACTGCGCTATTGATTCGGTCAAAAAAAAAGGAAACCTTAGGGAACGGAGACAAACAAACCATTAGCAACGAAAGAATTACCATTGAAATCAATGGTGATGCAAACGGAAGCTATGATTTCCACTTGCCTTTCCATTGATGGGTTCCTCCGACGGAACGCTCAGACAGAACCCATTAATGGAAAGTGAACGCTGATGTGAACACAGCCTAAAATGCTGTGTTTGAACATCTCTAAGCATGGTGCATTTGTGCGGACTGACTGCTCTATATGGTGGGGACAGTGAAAGTTCCAAAGATAACAAAATACTCACCCCAGTTCCAGGACTCACAGACTGAGAAGTCCAACTTTGGTGTGGATGGAAGCTGTGAGGGAAAATTCATGCATTACAAACTGCCATCAGTTTCAACAGAATGAGGCTATGTTGAAGTTCCCTGCACAGCAGGGGCTCCAGAGGTCGGGATATGTCATTATCAAATGAGAAAACCCATTTAAAGGGGTTATCCCACAATTAAAAATTACATTTAGGCCCCATGCACACGAACGTAAAAACGCCCGTAAGTACGGCACGTTTTTACTGGCCCATGGACTTCTATTGGCCACGGGTACCTCCCCATATACTTACGGGAAGGTGCCCGTGCCGTTGAAAAAAATAGAACATGTCCTATTTCAGGCCGTAATTACGGCACGGGCAGGCCCATAGAAGTCTATGGGGCTCCCGTAATTACGGGTGACTACGTGTGTGCACCCGTAATTACGGGAGCGTTGCTAGGCGACGTCAGTAAATAGTCAATGTCCAGGGTGCTGAAAGAGTTAAACGATCGGCAGTAACTGTTTCAGCACCCTGGACAGTGACTTCCGATCACAATATAAATCAACCTGTAAAAAAAAAAAAAAAAAAAGGAGAAGAAAGACGGTCATACTTACCCAGAACTCCCTGCTTCTTCCTCCAGTCCGGCCTCCTGGGATGACGTTTCAGCCCATGTGACCGCTGCAGCCAATCACAGGCTGCAACGGTCACATGGACTGCCACGTCATCCAGGGAGGTCGGACTGGATGTCAAGAGAGGGACACGTCACCAAGACAACGGCCGGGTATGTATGAATTTCTTTTACTTTTTCTGCGGAAAGGGCTGTCCCTTCTCTCTATCCTGCACTGATAGAGAGAAGGGCTGCCGATTACTGCAGTGTAATTTTGCAGCGAAAACGTGCCTGTAAATACGGGTGGAAAACGGTTCGAATACGTGTGACCAAGGACCCGTATTCACGCCAGTATTTACGGGAGGACAAAAATACGTTTGTGTGCATGAGGCCTTAGTCCTCATGCACACGACCGTATTTTTGTCCACCCGTAAATACGGGTCCGACCCGTATTGAACCAGTATTTACGGACCCGTGCCCGCAAATATGGGTCCGGTGTCACCCGTATTCCACCCGTATTTACGGGCACGTTTTTGGCTGAAAAATTACACTGCAGTAATCGGCAGCCCTTCTCTCTATCAGTGCAGGATAGAGAGAAGGGACAGCCGTTTCCGTAATAAAAGTTAAAGAAATTCATACTTACCTGGCCGTTGTCTTGGTGACGAGTCCCTCTCTTGACATCCAGTCCGACATCCCTGGATGACGCGGCAGTCCATGGGACCGCTGCAGCCAGTGATTGGCTGCAGCGGTCACATGGGCTGTAACGTCATCCCAGGAGGCCGGACTGGAGGAAGAAGCAGGGAGTTCTGGGTAACTATGAACGTCTTTTTTTTTTTTTTTTACAGCTTTATCTATATTGTGATCGGTAGCCACTGTCCAGGGTGCTGAAATATTTACTGCCGATCATTTAACTCTTTCAGCACCCTGGGCAGTGACTATTTACTGACGTCGCCTAGCAACGCTCCCGTAATTACAGGTGCACACGTAGTCACCCGTAATTACGGGAGCCCCATAGTCTTCTATGGGCCTGCCCGTGCCGTAATTACGGCCTGAAATAGGACATGTTCTATCTTTTTCAACGGCACGGGCACCTTCCCGTAAGCATACGGGGAGGTACCCGTGGCCAATAGAAGTCTATAGGCCCGTAATTACGGGAGTTTTTACGGTCGTGTGCATGGGACCTTACTCTGAGATCCAACACCACAATTTTTCAAAAGACATCATTGAAAAAAAAAAGCGTGCGTGCAGATATTACTGTTGCATACTTGTTATAGCACCGCCTGGTGTTCTTTTGATTTATTTTTTTTCCCATAGAGTGTCCATCTAATTTATCCAGTGCCTACGGCCACCTAACAAGACCTGTAAGCTCAGTCCAACCACCTGGACCTTCTTGTACACAGGCAGCTGAGTGATTCCAGCTATTGTGCAGGCCAGCCAACAAAAATCAAGGTAGTGTAAAAACGTTTATTATTTTTCTGTCGATTAAGTGAAAACCGCTTATCCCGCAAAAAATAAACAATGATACCATTTTGGGGTACAAGCGATGTTTTGATCACTTTTTATTCCATTTTTTTTGTCGGTGAGAAAGACCAAAAAAAAAAAAAAATACCGATTCTGGCATTCACAATTTTTATGGCGTACACCGTGTGGGTTAAATAATGATATATTGTAATAGTTCAGACTTTTACTATGCTCTAGGGGGAAAATGTTTTTTTTTTAACTTAAAATGTTATTTTATTTTTTACATAAAAAACAAAACAAAAAAACACAACAACTTTATTTTACAACTTGGCTTCAACCAGCGATTGTTGGATCTAATGTATTGCAGTATATAGTCTTTCTGACAAGAGGCAGGGATTAGTAGGAGCACAAAGATGGCGGACCTGGGGGCCTTTGTTAGGCCCCCAGGCAGCCATAGCGACCATCGCCACCCCGCGATTGCATTGCAGGGGTCGCGATGAGCTGCTAGAGTGGGTCGCCCCCCTCTAACGATTTAAATGCCGCAGTCGCTATTGACCGCAGCATTTAACGGTCCCGCTCGGTACTGACACGTGTCGGCTGTAACATACAGCCGACACCCGCATCGTGTGCAGCGGTTTCACACTGAGCCTGTTCCATACTTCCCCCTACCCGGCTAGGACGTATGGATACGTCAAATGTCGGGACGGGGTTAACCCAAATTAATTCTTTAATGACCAAATAATTTTTTGGACTTAAAAGGGATTGTCTATTTTCAAAAATGAACACGATTTCTTTTAAATGAACACGATTTCTTTTAAATGAACGCGATTTCAATTAAAAGTCAGACAATTTTTCCAATATATTTTCTGTATTAATTCCTTACGCTTTTCAAGATCTCTGCTTGTTGTTATTCAGTAGAAACCACTATTGTATACTTTCAGTGGCTAATAATCTGTCCTGAACATGTGATGGACACACAGGTGTATGGCTCGTTACAGTATGTGTATCAGAGTTGTGTTTTCTAACGATCCCGGGACCTGTGTGTCCATCACATGACCATGGATAGATTTTTATCCACTGATAGTAAATAATGAGTCGACTGCGCTATTGATTCCGTCGGAAAACCGGAAACCTGCCGGAATGGTGACGTACGGAAAGCATTAGCGATGTTTCCGTCACCATTGAGATCAATGGTGACTGAAACGGAAGCTGTGCTTTCACTTTCCATTGTGGGGTTCACCCGACGGAAAACTCCGACTGAACCCCGGAAAGGAAATGAATGGTGATGTGAACAGGTTCTTAGACATTTATGGCATATCCACAGAACATGCCATGAATGTCTGATAGATGCGGGTCCCATCTCTGGGACCTGAACCTATACCGAAAAGGAGATCACCTGACCCCCATTGGAGCGGCACTGGCTGCTGATTCCAGGTGGGGACTACTAAAGAGGGGACCATGCATGAGCACGGCTCTATTCTGAGAGTTATGGAAACAGCCCCCGCCTGGAATCCACTAGTCCCCGTCGGGAATCAGCAGCCAATGGCAATAAATGTCTAAGTTGGGAATACCCCTTTAATGTTATTTTTTGTACAATTAACCCCTTAACGACTGGCGTATAGTGTTTTTACGTCGGTCGTTCAGGGTAGTTCTTCTGAAGCGACGCGTTTCCACGTCGGCACTTCAGAAGAACTTTCCCCGCATCGTGCGGGGTACTGCTGAAGCCCGTGCTGTTAGTAACAGCCTCGGGCTTCAGGGCAACGATCGGAGACCACTAGCAGTGGTCTCCGATCATATTTAACCCCGCCGATGCGGTGCTGAATAGCGAGCGCCGCATCTGAGTGATTTTAGAGGGAGGAGGCTCCCTCATCCCACTTGCATCCCCGCATGCGTCGCGGGGTGTTGATGGGTTCTATGGCAGCCTGGGGGCCTTTGTCTGCCTTTAGTAATTGCCTGTTAGACCATGCCAGAGGCATGACCTAACAGGTGCCTGTCAGTTTTACACTGACTGGCAATAATACACTGCAATACCAAAGTATTGCAGTGTATTATAATAGCGATCAGAAGTCTGCACAGTAAAGTCCCCTAGCGGGACTAAAAATAAAGTTAAGAAAAAAAGTTTAAATATAAATTTTTCCCCTTACAAAATACTTTATGAAAAAAAAGTTAAAAGTTACTCATATTTGGTATCGCCACGTCCGTAACGAACCTAACTATAAAATGATTACATTATTTAACTCCGCACGGTGAACGCCGTAAAAAATATAAAAAACAATGCCAGAATTGCTGTTTTCTGTACATCCTGCCTTCAAAAGAATTTGATAAAAAGTGATCAAACCGTCGCATCTACTCCAAAATGGTACCAGTAAAAACTACAAGTCATCCCGCAAAAAAAAGCCCTCATACAGCTGCATCGTTCAAAAAATTAAAAAAAAGTTATGGCTCTTAAAATATGGCGACACAAAAGCAAATAATTTTGAAAAAAATGTGTTTTTAATGTGTAAAAGTAGGAAAACAAACAATTCCATATAAATTTGGTATCGCCGCAATCGTAATGACGCGCTGAATAAAGTTATGTTATTTATACCACATGGTAAACTGTGTAAAATTAAGACGCAAAACAAATGGCAAAATTTCTGGGTTTTTTTCAGGGACCCCACTAAAAAAAAAAGTTAATCAATAAATTATATGTAAATTATAAAATACAACTTGTCCCGCAAAAAAAAAGTCCTTATACAGCTATGTCGACGCAAAAATAAAAAAAAGTTATAGCTCTTTGAATGAGACGATGGAAAAACTTAAAATATTGCTCGGTCATTAAGGTCTAAAATACCTTCGGTATTAAGGGGTTAATAGACATCGCGTCCTGGCTGGAAGCGAGGTCTATTTACTGTCAAAACACCTTATTACATGACTGGATATAAGTGTATGACGCGGATTGGTCACGGATTGGTCACGGATTGGTCGGCCTCATACACTTCTCTCCACAACGCCCAGTTGGTCAAAAGTAAAAACACGCCCAGTTGTCTATTAAAAAACTTATTAGCATAAATCTAAAATAGGTCATAACTGTCAAAAATTATCGTTTTTCTAAATAAAAAAAAACACTGCTGTAATTTACATTACAGCGCCAATCACATTATGTACAAGATAGGCCACTTATAATGTGGTGACAGAGCCTCTTTAAGGCCCAAACAGGCTGTGTCCTTAAGGGGTTAATCGAAAAAATAAAATAAGAAATCCGCACAATTAGCAGACATCATGCGCATTTATTTAATTTTTTTCCCGGTTTAAACTGTATCTGCATCTTCACGACTCAGATAATTGAATCCAAATGGTAGAGCAGGTAGCCATAAGGACCCTGCTCTACCATTCACTATGCATCGCTGGATGCGAGGCAGTGACGTCATCGCACCGGTCTGTGCCAAGCTGCACAGACCAGAGGAGGAGAGGGATTTCCTACACTCGTCGTTGGAACGGGGTTAGGCGAGTATGTATATTATTTGTATCAGGCACTATTACGGATGTGTGAGAAAAGCTATGGGGGCATTATACTGTATGGAGGGAATTATACCATGTGGAGGGCCAATATACTGTGTGGGGGACATTATACAGTACAGAGGGATGCTATGGGGGGCATTATACCGTGTGGAGGGCCTGTATGAGGCATTATTCTGTGTGGGGAGGCATTATTCTGTGTGGGGAGGCATTATTCTGTGTGGGGAGGCATTATTCTGTGTGGGGGGGCATTATTCTGTGTGGGGGGGCATTATTCTGTGTGGGGGGGCATTATTCTGTGTGGGGGGGCCCCATCTTTGCATTATGCTGTGTGGGGAGCCCTATATTTGCAGCAGATCTCCTCGCTGACGGAAAAGGGGAGGTCCAAACAAGCTTCGCTGAGGTAGAAATGGGAAGTAGGGAATCCCCTTGAGTAAAAACAATTTTCAGGGGTTCCCCAACTGTAAAAAAAACTGGCAAGCACTATAACAAATATGGATCACCACAAACGAACAACTATATCAAAAGGTGAATCTTTCATTATCTATTTATACCAAGTATACATAGGTTAGGTGAAAAAAATATATGATCGGTGGGGACCCGACCGCTGGGACCCCTACCAATCACGAGAACAGGCTTACCTTGCCGTTCCTGGGATCGAAATGGAGTGGTAGTGTGGATGCTTGGCCACCGCTCCATTCATTTCCATGGGGCTGCTGAAGACAGAACTTGGCAATCCCGTAGAAATGAACAGAGCAGTGGTCGAGCATGCTCACAACCGCTCCATTCCCATGGGGCTTCTAGGAATGGCAACTTAAGTGCGTTCTCGTGATCGGTGGGGGTCCCAGCAGTCAGACACCCACCGATCACCTGTTCTGTGGATAGGTGATGAATATTGATTATGGGAAAACTCCTTTAATGGTATGAAGTGAATTTCAGGCCGGACTACTAGTCAACTACCTTAGAGGTATTTCCACGAGAGACATTTATCACCTATCCACAGGACAGATGAGAAGTGTATGATCCCTGAAACCAGAGTCCCCCATTCTTTTTTTTCTCATGCCAGTGAGGAGGCGCTTGAACACGTACATTGGCGCTCTGCATACTATGGGGCAGTAGAGACACGCGACTGTCACACAACTTACTTTCGACTGACACACTTCCACATAAAAATCAGACAAAACTTAACGCTTCCAACAGAATCTTCTACCTGTACGCCAAAGTAATCTGCCCACTCATGTAACGCAGGGGGCACGGCTGCAGAGGTCTTCTTCAGAACTTCCTGGCCTTGAACACCACTTCCCACCAGGCCATAGTCATAGGCCACATAGACTGCCCCTCCTGCCACCAGCACCTTTGTGGTAACCCTGTAAAAAAGGTGTCACAAAGCGTTAGCCTCAGAAGATCACTGCTTATTAATACAACTACTAATAATAATAAATTACGAGATGGATAACCCTGTAGACACCAGATATTAATAGATACCCACAAGAGTACTATATATGTACCAACACACTGCAGCAAAAACGCAGCACAGTCCAAAACCGTTATTCACGTCACTAGAGTAATTAGGGGATATGAACCGTCTGTACCACTCACTTCAGCAGTCTCAGCACGGCAGGAGCCATGACTCTTTTCAACAAGGACACCCTGCACCTCAGAATACTTCCGGTTATATGTGTGGGAGCCGCAGTGCACGCCGGTATTTGTAGTTTTCCTGCTAGATTTCCTTACTTTACCGCGGGACAGGGCGTTGTGTAGAATAGGTTCTGTGAATAGCAGCAGTCCGGTGAAGCGTCTCAGCTCCTCAGCGAGTTCACATATGCTGGAGTCTTGTCCGGCCAATTTATTATTAACATTTGAACTTTTTCACACATAATGTAGATTGGCCGACCCTTTCACGTACATAGTTCTATATACATTGCCATATGCTGTAGCCACATATTATGATGTAGTGAACAAGATTTTATCAAATATAATACTTTAATTTTACATAAAATTAGAATTTATGTAATTTGAAATGTAAGGGTATGTTCACACGCTTAACAAAAAGCGGCTATAAATACCGAGCTGTTTTCAATGGAAAATAGCGCCTGGTTTTCAGCCGTTTTTTAAGCAACTAGCGTTTTTTGCGGCGTTTTTCAATGGGAAAAACTGCAATTTCGTCCCGACGGGGTGTTTTTTTTTACACGTCCGTTTTAAAAAACATCGCGTAAAAAAACGCCCCCTAAAAAGTACATGTCACTTATTGAGCAGTTTTTGGAACCGTTTTTCATTGAGTCAATTGAAAAAAAGCTCAGAAAACGGTTGCAAAAAACGCATCAACAAAAACGTTTGATGCTTAAAAAACGGCTGAAAATTAGAGGCTGTTTTCCCTTGAAAACAGTTTCGGATTTTACAGACGTTTTTTGTGTGAACATAACCTTAACATACCCTTATAATACGGGTGCATTGCAGCCAGTGGCGTAACTATAGGGGTCGCAGCAGTTGCTATTGCGACCGGGCCCCCGAAGCCAGGGGGGCCCGCGGCCCCCCGAAACACATCAATGAAAAGTTACTATATAACTGGTGCCTATATAATAAACGAGACGGGCCCCCGTTACTATAGTAACTGACAGTACTTACATTCCTCCTTCCGAAGCGCAGCGGCCGTCCTGACGTCACAACGCTATGCGCTGCGCACAACATCCTGACCCTGGGTGGAGTCAGGACCTCTGCTGCGGCCGAAGAGGAGGGTAAGTATAATGTCACTGTCTGCTGGAGCTGATGGATCAGCAGTTTTGAAGGGGGTGCAGCCGCTCGTACGAGCGCTACTTCCCCTTCATTCCGGTCACTTTCTCACACTGAATCGCCGACACGGACGTGTCAGCTACTGTATGGGGGGCATTATACGGTGGTGGTCAGCTAAGGGGGGCATTATACTGTGTGGGGCAGCTATGGGGGCATTATACTGTATGAGACAGCTATGGGGGCATTATACTGTATGGGACAGCTATGGGGGCATTATACTGTATGGGGGGGAATTATACTGTATGGGACAGCCATGGGGGTATTATACTGTATGGGGGCATTATACTGTATGTGGCAGCAATGGGGGGCTTTTTACTGTATGGGGGCATTATACTGTATGGGACAGCTATGGGGGCATTATACTGTATGGTGGCATTATACTGTATGGGACAGCTATGGGGGCATTATACTGTATGGTGGCATTATACTGTATGGGACAGCCATGGGGGCATTATACTGTATGGAGGCATTATACTGTATGTGGCAGCAATGGGGGGCTTTTTACTGTATGGGGGCATTATACTGTATGGGACAGCTATGGGGGCATTATACTGTATGGGGGCATTATACTGTATGTGGCAGCAATGGGGGGCTTTTTACTGTATGGGGGCATTATACTGTATGGGACAGCTATGGTGGCATTATACTGTATGGGGGGGCATTATACTGTATGGGACAGCCATGGGGGCATTATACTGTATGGGGGCATTATACTGTATGGGACAGCTATGGGGCATTATACTGTATGGGGGGCATTATACTGTATGGGACAGCCATGGGGGCATTATACTGTATGGGGGCATTATACTGTATGTGGCAGCTATGGGGGCTTTTTACTGTATGGGGGCATTATACTGTATGGGTCATTATAGTGTATGGGGCAGCTATGGGGGGCATTATACTGTATGGTGCAGCTATGGGGGGCATTATACTGTATGGGGCAGCTATGGGGGGCATTATACTGTATGGTGCAGCTATGGGGGGCATTATACTGTATGGGGCAGCTATGGATGGCAATATACTGTGGGGCAGCTATGGGGGGCATTATACTGTGTGAGCAGCTATGGGGGGCATTATACTGTGGGGGCAGCTATGGGGGTCATTATACTGTGTGGGCAGATATGGGTGGCATTATACTGTGTGGGCAGGCAGCTATGGGTTGCATTATACTGTGTGGGCAGGCAGCTATGGCTGGCATTATACTGTGTGTGGGCAGATATGGGTGGCATTATACTGTGTGTGGGCAGCATTATACTGTGGAGGCATTTATGGGGTCTGTTGGGCAAGGCGGCTGGGCATAGGCGTGCGCAGGGGTCTGGTGCTGTTGGGGAGGGGTAGGGGGGCCCAAGCTGAATTCTTGCACCAGGGCCCATGAGCCTTTAGCTACGCCCCTGTACAGGGCTATTGGGGCCGAATTTGCTAAATATTATCTGTGCTACTAGGTAGAATGAGATAAATCAGAGCTATGCCAAGGCTACGCAGGGACCTTTGACCAAACATACAATACCAATAAGAAATGATTGACATGCCAGCAGAAGCTGTGGGTAGTACCTTACATATGCCTTGCAGCAGGCATGTAATAGTACATCATATATCAATATGTCAAGCCACTGAGAACTCTTTTTCATGTTCTTCACTAGGATTCCTGAAGGAATTACTGCTGCTCTTTGTAATTCTTTGTAAGCTTTTGGCTCAGAAAGCCTGACAGCACTCAAGTCCATTCTTACATAAAACTTCCAATAATGTTATTTCATGGCTTAGTGTTTATCTAAAGTGTACGTTGTTCTCAATTTCAGGCTATTTTCATGCTACATGGACCTGTGGGAAGGATATTTAAAATGCATGTGCCCGCATAGTCTGTGTTATATAAAGTCTCTGCTAAAACGCTGGCAGGGCCAGGGTTAAAACATTGAGCTGCAGTTTATGGAATGGTAATTTCTACCATGTGATCTTTAAGTACTATATTGCATTGGACAGCTTCCGGCTTATTAGAAGACGCGTCCGCACAGAAAGTACTCAGAAACTGTGATTCCATACTGAAGTATCTCAAGTTACAAACATGGGCTACAAAATAAAGGGATCGTGCTTGGTCGTATTTGTGGCAGCGATGGCATATCTGTACAGAGACACTTTTGATCCAGGTAAATTAAATGAATGGATGACTTTTTTTTCTCTTACAAGGCAAAGCAGAGTGTGTGTAAAATCTAGCATTGCAAGCATGAAGATGTTCCCCATAACTGGAAGTTGGAACACTCGGCAACCGGAGGACCCCAGAAGCCTCTTCAGCATGGGAACTTTGCAAGAGAGGCTTCCGGCACCGTACGGTTGTCCTGGCAATGGTACTTGTCGGCAACGTCTCCTGCGTGGTGCTTTTCTGTTTTCAATCATACTTCTTACTGCTGTTGCGCGAATCACGCGCGTCCCGCGGAAGTGCTTCCGTGTGCTGTGCGTGATTTTCACGCACCCATTGACTTCAATGGGTGCCTGAAGCGCGAACAGCGCACAAATATAGGACATGTCGTGCGTTTCACGCAGCGGACACACGCTGCGTGAAAATCACGGACGGTCTGCACAGCCCCTTAGACTAACATAGGTCCGTGCGACGTGCTTGAAAATCACGCGCGTTGCACGGACGTGTTACACGTTCGTGTAAATCCGCCCTTAGGGTATGTGCACACGTAGTGTTTCCAACGGGCAGTTTTTTTACACCTCATTTTCATTTTTTTTTAGCCGTTTTTCATTGGCTCTATAGAAAAACGGACGAAAAAAACGCAGCGAAAAACGCGAGTTTGATTAAAAAACGGTTGAAAATCAGGAGCTGTTTTCCCTTGTAAACAGCTCCGTATTTTCAGATGCTTTGGATTTTCTGTGTGCACACACCCTTAACAAAAAACGTCTGAAAATACGGAGCTGTTTTCAAGGGAAAACAGCCTCTGATTTTTAAGCCGTTTTTTAATCAACTTGAGTTTTTACCAAAATTATTTACGGCCGTTTTTCATCGAAAAATGGCTCTAAAAACAGCTCAAGATGTGATATGCACTTATTTTTACGGGGAATGAAATGCAGTTTTTCCCATTGAAATCAATGAGCAGATGTTTGGAGGCGTTCACCCCCCCCCCCCCTGTATTTTTAGCCATCTTTCGGGGCGTTTACGGCTGAAAATAGGTTGTGTGAACATACCCTTATGCCTCATGCACACGACCGTGTGTGCCGTCCGATTCACCCGCTCAAGTGAATGGGTCCGTGAAGACTATCGGATGCCATTCGGATGCCGTCAAAAACAGCCCGAGTGGCACAACGGTCGTGTGCAGGAGACCTTACAGTGTCTAGAGGTGATCCTTTGCGTGGCATAAAGCCAAGATCACACATGTACTTTTGGTGCAGTTTTTTGAGCCAAACACAGGAGTGGACAGAAAAGAAAGGAGATGCATCAGTCCAATCTTTAACCAGTTCAGGACCGGGCTATTTTGAGCTTTCAGGACCAGACACTGTTTAGCCATTTTTAGTGTTAGTTAAACGGCTATAACTTTTTTATTTGTTGGGCTAGCGTCGTGATTTTTTTTTTTTTTTTCCGTAGACAACGCAGGTTTCTTCTTTTTAGCATTTTTATACACATACTTTTTGCTATTTTAGAATTTCTAGGCTTAAAGTTTGAAAATGATAGTAAAAAAATATGCTTTTTTTACGTTTTAGCTATTTTTTTCTGGTAATAATATACTTTTACCCTAAAATAGACCTTTTATTTGTGATCATCATTGTCTACCGTCAATTTTGATGTATTGCATGTCTATTTTAGGGTAATTGGCTCAGGGCTAGCGTTACGACAATGATTGGCAGGAGGGAACGTTTTTTTTGGATGGGTGTTTTATGTGTATTATTATTAATTATTTTTGTACTTTATTTAACTTTTATTTTTTTATTATTATGGTCAAAGGTCGGAAAAGACCTTTGGGGGACTTTATTTATTTATTTTTTCTTTTAAACCAGGACTTTCCACTGTAACTGGGGCTGAACAGTAGTACACGGGAAATCAGCCGTCTTATAGTGACTATTGTCACTAATAGGGCTGTGATGGGTCTAGTAAGACCCAGTAGCAGCTTGCCACTAACGGCATCCCGGCGATCATGTGACCTGTCACGTGATCACCGGGACCAATAGAGGCAGCGGCGCTGCCACTACCTCTATTCATATACAAAGGGCTCATTGAGCGCTGTGTATAAGAGATCGGAGAAGACAGAAGCAGATAAAGCTGCTTCTATCTTCTCCTCAGGGTCCCCGGGAGTCACTGACTGCCGGAGACCCGACATTCAGCTGCCAGGCAGCAAGCTAAAACCGCCGTATATACACTATGGCGCGTGTTTTAAGGACCCCGACCGCCGGACATATATACACAGCCAGCGGTCGGTGACCGGTTAAACCTTCCCTTCCTTTCGGATCCACTTCTGGTTTTGACTCAAAAGAAAATGGCACCAATAACTGCACCAAAACTGTGTATGTGTGATTCTGGCCTAACACAGTCAGTTCTGCACTTTATTTTCCCAGCAGGGCTTGAGCTGTGTGTGGTATCAATGAGCGTTCTGACATAACGGTAATTTCTTTGAAGTCAAGTTTTATAACATTTGCTCTGTTGGCTATCTTGAGTTTGGGCATCAGTGTTTGTGACGTTTCAGTAAGTAGGAAACGAATACCAGAAAAATATCATAAAATAATAAAAAAGTATAGAATAAAGCACACGACCGTAGTTTTTATCCGTAATTGCTTATAAAATACTGACACATTAATTTCTATCAGCCACGGACACCTTCCCGTATATTTACAGGTGTGTGCCGGGGCCGCAGAAATGAGCCGCAAAAAATAGGACAACATATTTTTGTGAGCACGGTCCGCATATGCGGGTGACACTCCTCGACCCGTCCGTGCAGTATTTATTGACCATAAATACTGCACGGTTGTGTGCATGGGGCATAAGTGAAATCTGCAATTTGGGCCAATCACTGTCTTTGTAAAATAGAACAAAAAAGGATAAGTAGGGACATTAATAAAGTGCAAGGTCACAAAATAGCTAAAGGCAAGCACACACCAGGAGCAAATCCAGTAAACTGAATATAGTGACCATATATTAGCTGTAGGTACTATATTTATAACTTAATAAAAGCCATAGTGCCTACATAATACTGACTATGCATCCCAAGTAATACGAGACATAGTGCCCAAAGCTATAGTACGCATATACCTGCACACTGCCATAGTGCTGTCATACCAGGCATAGCACCTATGTTATACCAAAATAATGGGGGGAATTTAATATGCACTCTACGCTAGACTGGTGTCGAAAATTTGCTGTTTGAGCAAACACTTAGTTTTTGTGCATAAATATTGTGACCTTTGCATTTTTAAACCACCTCTGTCACTTTTCAGAAAAGTGGGTTGGTCTTAGGCCTTATTCACACGAAACGAACGTGTTATACGTCCGTGCTACGCGCGTAATTTTCACGTGCGTCGCACGGACCTATGTTAGTGAATGGGGCTGTTCAGACTGTCAGTGAATTTCACGCAGCGTATGTGCGCTGTGTAAAACTCACGACATGTCCTATATTTGGCCTATATACTTCCGTGTGCCGCGCGTGATGCGTGCTACAGTAGTAAAATAAATGAATGAAAACAGAAAAGCACCATGCTTGTAAACATAAAACCAGAGTGTCACAATGATGCTGGCTGCGCGAAAATCACGCAGCCACGCACCATATGCTGATGCCACACGGACCATTTGCGCGCGCAAAACGCAGCATTTTTTGCGCGTGCAAAACTGACACGTCTGTGTGAATAAGGCCTTAGCGGGAGGAAGTGTGGCCACCCGCAGCCTGACAAATTCACTATAGCTTATGCCACTGGCAAACTTTAATAGAAACTATAGTACCTAGTGATAAAGCCCACAGAGAAATAATGTCTGCCATAGTGCCCCATAACAACAGCCATAATAACCAAGGCCATGGTACCCACAGCTATAGTACCAACAATACATACATTGTGCCCCTAACCAAGGCCCATATAAAATGGTGCCCGTAATTTTATTACCTGCTTCATACTCCTGCACTGCACTTTTGTATACAACCAATGAACACCTTTCCCTGACTTTAAAGAGGCTCTGTCACCAGATTACAAGTGCCCTATCTCCTATATAATCTGATCAGCGCTGTAATGTAGATAACAACAGTGGTTTTTATTTGGAAAACTCAATTTTGAGCAAGTTAAAAACAATTTTAGATTTATGCTAATTACTTTCTTAATAGACAACTGGGCGTTTTTTACTTTTTTACCAACTGGACGTTGTAAAGAAAAGTGTACGACGCTGACCAATCAGTGACCAATCAGTGACCAATCAGCATCATACACTTCTCTCCATTCATTTTTAGCTGTGCTCGCAGCACAGCGTGATCTCACGAGATCACGCTGTGCTCTCACATGCTCCCACATTAATGTGGGTGTATGTGAGAGCACAGCGTGATCTCGCGAGATCACGCTGTGCTGCGAGCACAGCTAACAATGAATAGAGAGAAGTGTATGATGCTTTTATTCAACTTTAATAATAATGAAAACTTTAATAGAATAAAAAGTGATTAAAAAAATCGCACGTGCCCCAAAACGGTACCAATGAAAACTACAGAGTGTCCCGCAACAAATAAGCCCTCACATAGCTCCTGTGGAGAAAAAATAACAAGGTTATGGCTCTCAGAATATGGCGACGCAAAATGTGCAGAGTGTTCCAAAAGCGGATAAGATTGGGCACCATTTATCAGTGCGACACCAGCCACACATCTGCGGATTATTATTTATTTACAGCATTATTATACCCTCTTATTATGCTATAATGTACTCTGCACAGCATACATATACCCTGATGTACTCCGCACAGCTTACATATGCCCCCACATCATAAACTGAAATATCAGTAAAACCCCAAACAGAACAACTGCCAAGCTAAATCTGCGCTCCAAAAGCCAAATGGTGCTCCCTCCCTTCTGAGCCCTACAGTGTGCCCAAAAAGCAGTTTGCGTCCACATATATGGCATCGCCATACCCGGGAGAACCCGCTTAACAGTTTATGTGGTGTCTGTCTTCGGTGGCACAAACTGGGAACAACATATTGTGCACTAAAATTGCATATCAGCGGAAAATTGCAATTTTCACTTTGCACCATCCGCTGCTCATTAATTACTAATGAAAAATCACCTGTGGGGGCAAAATGCTCACTACACCCCTTAAAATGCCTTAAGGGGTGTAGTTTCCAAAATAAGGGTCACTACTTGGGGGTTTGTTTTACTATTTAACCTCAGAGCCCTGCAATTGTGGGCCAATGCTGCAAAAATCACCAAAATAGACCTCAAATGCTCATGTTGCTCTTCACTTCTGAGCCCTGTCATATGTCCAGGCAAATGATAAATGCCTTGAGGGGTGTAGTTTCCAAAATGGGGTCACTTCTTGACTTCTTGGGAGTTTCCACTGTACTCTAGTAACTTAGGGTTTTGCAAATGCCGACATGGCGCCCAAAAACCAATACAGCAAAATCTGCATGCCAAATAGAGCTCCTACCGTTCTGAGCCCTGCCGTGTGTCCAAACAGTAGTTTATGATCACATGTGGGGTATTGCCGTACTCGGGAGAAATTGCTTTACAAATTTTGGTGTGCTTTTTCTCCTTTATTCCTTGTTAAAATGAAAAAATGCAACTTTTTAGTGGAAAAAATGTTGATATTCATTTTTACGGCCTGATTCCAATAAATTCTCCAAAAGTCCAGTGGGGTCTAAATGCTGACTATACCCCTAGATAGATTCCTTAAGGGGTGTAGTTTCCCAAATGGGGTAACTTTTGGGGGGTTCCTACTGTTTTGGCCCCGCAGGCGCTTTGCAAGTGTGACATGGCACCCGAAAACCATTTCAGCTAAATTTGAGATCCAAATGGAGCTCCTTCCCTTCTGAGCCCTGCAGTGTGTCCAAACAGCAGTTTATTTCCACATATGGGGTATTGGCGTAATCGGGAGAAATTGATTTTCAAATGTTGGGATGCTTTTTCTCCTTTATTCCTTCTAAAAATGTCCACGTTTTAGCTTTTAAATTTCATGGCCTAATTCCACTAAATTGAGCAAAAAACCTGTGGGGTCAAAATGTTCACTATACCCTCAATAAATTCCTTCAGGGGTTTAGTTTCCAAAATGGGGTCACTTTTGAGGGGTTTCCACTGATTTGGTCCTGCAGGAGTTCTGCAAATTTGACATGGCGCCGCAAACCATTCCAGCAAAATTTGAACTCCAAAAGCCAAATGGTGCTCCTTCCCTCCTTAGCCCTGCCGTGGGTCCAAGCAGCAGTTTATTGCCACATATGGGGTATTGATGTGCTCAGAAGAGTTTGCTTTACAAATGTTGGGGTGCTTTTTCTCCTTTATTTATGCTGCCGATCGTTTTACTTTCTTGCACTGTTACTTTTTGTTGGCCTGCGTGCCGATGTTTGTGCTTTCTCATGTTTGCACTTTATTCTTGTATACTTAATATTCAAATTGCAAATAAAAGAATTTATTTTAAAAAAAAAGGAGTTCCAAAAATCCACTAGATGCTACTTTGCTTTTGAGGCCTGCGTTTCAGTCCATTAGCACACTAGGGCCACATGTGGGATATTTCTAAAAACTGCAGAATCCGGGTAATAAATATTGAGTTGCGTTTCTCTGGTAAAACCTTCTGTGTTATAGAAAAAAAACTGGATTAAAAATGAATTTCTTCAAAAAAAATGACATTTGTAAACTTCACCCACACTATTTTAATTCTTGTGAAACGCCTAAAGAGTTAATAAACTTTCTAAATGCTGGTTTGAATACTTTGAGGAGTGCAGTTTTTAAAATGGGGGTGATTTATGGGGGTTTGTATTGTATGATACCCTCAAAACCACTTCACAACAGAACTGGTCCCTGTAAAAATAGCCTTTTGAATTTTTTCTTGAAAATGTGAGAAATTTCTGCTAAAGTTCTAAGCCTTGTAACGTCCTAGAAAAATAAAAGGATGTACAAAAAACAATGCCAATCTGAAGTAGACATATAGGAAATGTTAATTAGCAACTATTTTGTGTGGTATAACTGCCTGTCTTACAAGCAGATACATTTAAATTTAGAAAAAAGCTAATCTTTGCCATTTTTCCCAAAATTTGGGTGTTTTTCACAATTAAATACTGAATGTATCATCCACATTTTACCAGTAACATAAATTCCAATGTGTTACGAGAAAACAATCTCAGTATCGCTTGGATATGTAAAAGCATTCCAAAGTTATTGCAACATAAAAGTGACACATGTTAGATTTGAAAAATGGGGCTGCGTCCTGAACGTGACAACTAGTCCACGTCCTTAAGGGGTTAAATTGAAGATATAATATTTAGAATTGGTAAAGGCAGTCCATGGATTTAGATTTTAATCCAAAAAACGGCCGAAATTGCCTGCAATTGATTTTAATGGGAGGTGGAGGCGTTTTTTTCCCACGAGCGGAAAAAAACGCTCGCGGGAGAAAGAAGCGACCTGCCCTATCTTGAGGCATTTTCCACCTCAAAAACCCCATTGCCATTATGCCATAGCCATCATGGCAAAAAACGCTAGCGTTTTTTTCCTTTGCCTGTTGAAGAGAGAAGTAAATAAAGCCTCAAAAAACGCAACAAAAATTGCAGCAAAAAATGCATCAAAAAAACTAGGCAAAAAATGTTCTGCCTGCAAAAAACACTCAGTGTGAACAGGGTCTTACAGTATGAATATACACAACCAATCACACAGTTAGTGGGAATACATCCTTTGGACTTTGTTAGCACAATCCTCGTGTCTGAATATATAATTAATGCAGCACTCTCCCTGTGTTATGTTAAAGACCTAGCTTAACCTCTTAACGCCGAAGGACGGATATATCCGTCCTCTGCAGCTGCTAGTTCGCGCAGGAGGACGGATATATCCGTCCTGTGATGGCGCGGGTACTGAGACTGTACCCACGCGATCAGCGGCAGGAGCACGTCTGAGACGCTCGTAAATCTTGAGCTGTGTTTCATTGAGTTCAATGAAGAACAGCTCAAATTACGAGGCAGTAAATTACAGGTCGTCTGCACAATACGTCGGCAAACCCATTCAAATGAATGGGCAGATGTTTGCCGACGTATTGTAGCCCTATTTTCAGGCGTAAAACGAGGCATAATACGCCTCGTTTACGCCTGAAAATAGGTCTTGTGAACCCAGCCTAATAGCCACCTGCATTTCTGCCCCTGCATTGTGGAGAAGAAAACTGCAGGTAAAAAAAGTTTTTTTTTTTGTATGCCATTGTAATCCGTCTGTGATTTTCTTTATTAAAGGGTTACCATAATTTACATTTATTTTTCCCATTTCACCTCTACCCATACATTTAAATGGTAGGTTATATATTTAATAATTTAGTCAATTAACAAGTTCTGTCTTGTTACCCACTTTATTCCTCCCTGTTTGTCCTGATGCCATGTGGCCTTCCACTGGTAAACAAATACTCTACTATCCATTGCCAAGAGGAAAACCGTCTATCTAAGCGCTTTGCAGTGAATACGCATTTCATCCAGTCCTTCGCAGCATGCGTGCTCCCGCGGATCTTCCGAAGTACTCTCTGATCTTGCAGACACTACTTCTGCAATTTCCGTCAGTTCTCGTCTCTGCGATGACATCATCTGGTGTGCCAGAGGCTCAGTGCTGGGACATGTTCTGTGCGCGCTCCCGATTCGGACACTTTGGATTATGGGCCGTTAGGGCAAGGGCGTCAGTGCTGCACGTACTGGCAACTGCAGAACAAGGTTGATCATTGTGTAAATAGATAATGGCCCGTGGGGAGGTTGAATTAATCAGAAAACCGTGTAAAAACGTAAAAGAACCGCACAGCATTCCTTTAACCCCTTTAGGACACAGCCTGTTTTGGCCTTGTGGACACAGCAGATTTTGATTAAATTTGACATGTGCTACTTTATGTGGTAA
The DNA here is from genome assembly GCF_050947455.1 of Rhinoderma darwinii. NCBI lineage: Eukaryota > Metazoa > Chordata > Amphibia > Anura > Rhinodermatidae > Rhinoderma > Rhinoderma darwinii. The sequence goes on from NC_134687.1 coordinate 300,841,874, forward strand.
TAACTTTGGAATGCTTTTACCTATCCAAGCAATTCTGAGATTGTTTTCTCGTGACATATTGTACTTTATGTTAGTGAAAAAATTTGGTCGATAAATTCAATATTTATTTGGGAAAAAAACCTAAATTTTGAGAAAATTTTAAAAAATGTGCATTTTTCTAAATTTAAATGTATCTACTTGTAAAACAGATAGTAATACCACACAAAATAGTTACTAGTTCCCATTTCCCATATGTGTACTTTATGTTTGCATCGTTTTTCAGGGTTCAGTTCTGAAGTGGCTTTGAGGGCCTTATATATTAGAAAGTCCCCATAAATCACCACATTTTAAAATCTGCACCCCTAAAAGTATTCAAAACAGCATTCAGAAAGTGTCTTAACCCTTTAGGCGTTTCACAGGAATTAAAGCAAAGTAGAGGTGAAATTTACCAATTTCATATTTTTTTTTTGCCAAAATTCATATGTAATAAATTTTTTCTTTAACACAGAAGGTTTTACCAGAGAAACACAACGGAATATTTATTGCCCAGATTCTGCAGTTTTTAGAAATATCCCACATGTGGCCCTAGTGTGCTAATGGACTGAAACACAGGCCTCAGAAGCACCTAGTGGATTTTGGGGCCTCCTTTATTGCAGTATATATTTTAGGCACCATGTCAGGTTTGAAGAGGTCTTGTGGTGCCAAAACAGTGGAAATCCCCCAATTGTGACCCAATTTTGGCAACTTCACCCCTCAAGGAACTTATCTAGTGGTATAGTTAGCATTTTGGCCCCACAGTTTTTTGGCTAAATTTATTATCCAGCAGCAATGCCCTGCTTTCGCCAATTTGTAGGGATTGGCTGATGAGGGTCTTCTGTTTTTTTCGCACCATCCCACACGCCACTGTTTTTTGTCCAGAAGACATTTGAACACCGGTACACTTGTGTACCAGTTGTCCAAGTACAAGTTGTACCCCTGATCAAACAGTGGGTGCAGGAGGTCCCACACTATCTTCCCAGTTGTGTTCAGGACAGGGGGACAGTTTGGGGGCTGCATTGTCCTAAATTCGGAAAGCGTGTGTGTATCCGGTCTCCAATTCACACAGCTTGTAGACGGTGATCCCGTATCTGACGCGCTTATTTGGCAAATATTGGCGAAACATCAGCTTGCCCTTGAAGTGCACCAGAAATTCGTCAATTGAAATTTATTTTTCGGGGGTGTAGAATTCTGAAAAAATTTGTGTAAAAATATTAACGAGGGGCCTAATATTAAAAATCCTGGGGGGGCATTGGGTGTTGTCATTAAAGTGTAGAAATTTATGAAGGTCCTCAAAGCGGGGTCTGGTTATTGTATTTCGGTACAACCGACAATGATATAAAATGTCCGTGGACCAGTAGGATCCCACTTCTGGCTTTTTAGTGAGACCCATTTTGAGGACTAACCCCCAATAAGTCTGCATTTCTGTAAAGTTGGTCGGTTGCCACAGATTGGGCTGGGCATGATTGGAGTTGGGATGTTCTGAAATAAATTGGTGGGCATAAAGGTTTGTTTGGTCCACCATAAGCTGGATCAAATTGTCTGTAAAGAATAATTTGAAAAAAATGATTACAGGCAGCCCTTCCATCTTCACGTTAATTCCTGCCGCAGCAGTAGATTCTGGGATTTGGGGGGTGTAATTGGTTGCGGGTGACCAATCAATGCTGGCAGTACCGGGGGCAGGCAGAACGGCAGTTTCAGGTTCAGGCAGAACCTGGGCACTAACCCTCCTGCAACTTCGAGGAGGTTCCTCACTGTCACTGGAGGAGGATGACGGAAAGAACTCTAGTTCGGCACCACTCGCTGAATCTGTATCAGTTGCGATCATGGCATACGCCTCTTCAGTGGTGTAAAGTCTCGCTGTGTGTGTGTGTATATATATATATATATCTACAGTACATACACACACGTAGCTCAGTGAACTGTAACAAACAGTTGTCTAACAAATAATTTTTTTGTATTTTTCACATAAAACACAAAAAACTCTAACTAACGCTTGCTAACGCTAACACTGACACACTACATTTTTTCACGAAAACGGCTGAAAAATCGGAAGCAGAAAGCCTCCAAACATATGCCCATTTCAATGGGAAAAACGGCATTCTGTTCCAACGGGGCATTTTTTACGCGGCCGTTTTTCAAAACAGGCGCGTAAAAAAACGGCCTCGAAATAGAAGTGCACGTCACTTCAGCCATTTTTGGAGCCGTTTTTCATAGACTATATAGAAAAACAGCTCCATAAACGGCCGTTAAAAACGCTGTGAAAAACGCGACTAATTAAAAATCATCTGAAAATCAGGAGCTGTTTTCCCTTGAAAACAGTTCAGTTTTTTAAGACGTTTTTGATTTTGGGTGTGCACATATCCTAACACTGACAAACACAAATTTGTTGTTATTTTTCTTTATAACACTTAGTAACACTTACTAACTGACACTTACTGACGCTGACTGACAAGTGACACAACTGACAGTGACGGATTGACGCTGACTAACTGACAAGTGACGCCACTGACATTGACGGATTGACGCTGACTAACTGACAAGTGACACAACCGACAGTGACGGATTGACGTAGACGAGCTAGACAACTACCTAACAACTACATCTAATTATTTTTCAGTAAATTATGATGAAAAAAAAAATGTGAAAAAAATCTGGTGGGGTCACACTCTGGGAACAGTGGAACTGAAAATGAGGGTGTATTCTGTTTTGTTTTTTTTACTCTGAGGGGCACACAACTCGATACAGGCTCTGATCTCTCCAACTTCTCTTCACCAACAAAGATCAGAGCCTGGGTCCGGTATTTTTTCTGGGTGCAATCACCGGCAATAAAACGCTGCTATTGGTTCATTGCCGTTCCATGGGGCGGAGAGGGGGCATAGTAACCTTTCCTGCACTTAACTACAAGTCCCGGGAGCAGTTTTTGAAACTTTTAATGCAGATCCATCGATCAGTCGGTCTTCATTGGACTGCTATTCTGGGTCCATTGCTGGTGACTCGGGAGTGTTCGCTGTCGAGCAATCTGTTTTGAAGGAGCTTCCTGTTCATTCCTTACCTGCTCGTACTGTGAATCGCTTACACACTTGTAGCGGCAGTTCACAGTATTTCAGCCTTCTTTCATTCAAAACAGCTGATCGGCGGGGGTGCCAGGAGTCAGATCCTGCGCATAGGCCACCAATTTCTTATGACTGGAAAACCCCTTTAACTTTACTCTACAGGTCTCTACAATTACGCAATACCAAATTTTTTATATATATATTTTTTAATAAATCGTTTATCTAACTTTTTTTGCTCTTTTTAACACAATTTAAGCAATTTAAAAAGACATAAACTTCTGTAAACCAATGTATTTCTCTGTGGGCCTCTTTCTCTTTCACAGCAAGCCTTGCGGATGCTAGGGTTCTGGTTACTGGCGCCAGCACTGGTATTGGAGCAGAGATAGCATATCACTATGCCAGGGCCGGAGCACAACTTGTGCTGACTGCAAGGAGGGAAAATGTTCTGATGCAGGTATTGTATCCATTATATATTATATAACCTGATATCTAAAGTATATGTAATGAAACCTAAAATTATGCTTGCATACATTTGGCTTGAAATGGGTGAAAAACTGGCTATGTTCAGTGGCCTCCTTTAGTTTTTTCGAATATGGATTGCGTTTTATACCCCTTCCCGCTTTGGCCACTTTTGACCTTCCTGTTTCACTTTATGTGGTAATAACTTTGGAATGCTTTTACCTATCCAAGCAATTCTGAGACTGTTTTCTCGTAACACATTGGACTTTATAATACTATTAAAATTTGCTCGGTACATTCAGTATTTAATTGTAAAAATTTAGTGAAAAATTGCAAAAATGTTCTCAATTTAAATGTATCTGCTTGTAAGTCAGGCAGTCATACCACACAAACTTGTTGCTAATTAACATCCTCATATGTCTACTTTAGATTGACATCGTTTTTTGAACATCCTTTTATTTTTCTAGGACGTTACAAGGCTTAGAACTTTAGCAACAATTTCTCACATTTTCAAGAAAATGTCAAAAGGCTATTTTTTCAGGGACCAGTTCAGTTGTGAAGTGGCTTTTAGGGCCTTATATATTAGAAAGCTCCAATAAGTCACCCCATTTTAAAAACTTTACCCCTCGAAGTATTCAAAACAGCATTTAGAAAGCTTCTTGACTCTTTAGACGTTTCACAAGAATTTAAACCAAAGTAGAGGTGAAATTTACAAGTTTCATTTTTTTTATTTGCAGAAATTCATTTTTAATCCAGTTTTTTGTAACACAAAGTTTTACCAGAGAAACGCAACTCAATATTTAATGCCCAGGTTCTGCAGTTTTAGGAAATATCCCACACGTGGCCCTAGTGTGCTACTGGACTGAAGCACAGGCCTCAGAAGCAAAGGAGTACCTAGTGGATTTTGGGCCTCCTTTTTATTAGAATATATTTTAGGCACCATGTCAGGTTTGAAGGGCTCTTGCTGTGCCAAAACAGTGGAAATCCCCTAAAAGTGACCCCATCTGGGAAACTACACCCCTCAAGGTAATTATCTAGGGGTATAGTGAGCATTGTCACCCTACAGATTCATTGCAGAAATTATTGGAAGTAGGCCGTGAAAATGAAAATCTACATTCTTTCAGAGAAAATGTAGGTTTAGCAAATTTTTTCTCATTTCCACAAGCACTTAGGGTATGTTCACACGGCCAAATTTCAGACGTATACGAGGCGTATTATGCCTCGTTTTACGTCTGAAAATAGGGCTACAATACGTCGGCAAACATCTGCCCATTCATTTGAATGGGTTTGCCGACGTACTGTGCAGACGACCTGTTATTTACGCGTCGTCGTTTGACAGCTGTCAAACGACGACGCGTAAAAATACAGCCTCGTCAAAAGAAGTGCAGGACACTTCTTTGGACATTTTTGGAGCTGTTTTCTCATAGACTCCAATGAAAACAGCTCCAAAAACGGACGTAAAAAACGCCGCGAAAACGGCGCGAAAAATGCGAGTTGGTAAAAAAACGTCTGAAAAGCAGGGTCTGTTTTCCCTTGAAAACAGCTCTGGATTTTCAGACGTTTTTGTTGACTACGTGTGAACATACCCTAAAGGAGAAAAAGCACCACAACATTTGTAAACCAATTTCTTCCGAGTAAAACAGTACCCCACATGTGGTCATAAATGGCTGTTTGGACACACGGCAGGGCTTAGGAGGGAAAGAGCTCCATTTGGCTTTTGGAGCTCAAATTTAGCAGGAATGGTTTGCGGAGGCCATGTCGCATTTGCAAAGCCGCTGAGGGGACAAAACAGTGGAAACCCCCCACAAGTGGAGCCATTTTGGAAAATACACCCCTTGAGGAAATTATCTAGGGGTATAGTGAGCAATTGACACCACAGGGTTTATGCAGAAATTATTGGAATAGGCCGTGAAAATGAAAATCGACATTCTTTCAAAGAAAATGTAGATTTAGCTAATTTTTTCTTATTTCCACAGCAGGGCTTAGGAGGGAAAGAGCGCCATTTGGCTTTTGGAGCTCAAATTTAGCAGGAATGGTTTTGTAGAGGCCATGTCGCATTTGCAAAGCCCCTGAGGGACCCAAACAGTGACAACGCCCAAAACGTGGCTCCATTTAGGAAACTACACCCCTTGAAGAATTAATCTAGGGGTGTAGTGAGCATTTTGACCCCACAGGTGTTTCATAGATTTGATTAGAATTGGGCAGTGAAAATAAAGACAATCCTTTCAGCTTTAGCTCCAAATGTTTCATTTTCTCAAGAAATAAAGCAAAAAAAGAACCCCAACATTTGTAAAGCAACTTCTCTGAAGTACGGAAATACCCCATATGTGGTCATAAGCTGCTGTTTGGGCACACAGCAAGGATCAGAAGAGAAGGAGCGCCATTTGGCTTTTGGAGCACAGATTTTGCTGGATTGGTTTCTTGACAACATGTCGCTTTTGCAAAGCCCCTAAGGTACCAGTACAGTAGAAACTACCCAAAAGGTGCTCCATATGGAATACTACACCCCTTGAGGAATTAATCTAGTAGTGTAGTGAGCATTTTGATCCCACAGGGGTTTCATAGATTTTATTTTAATTGGGCAGTATAAATTTAAAAAAAAAGTTTTTTCCAATAAGACATTGTTTTAGCTCAATATTTTTCATTTTCTCAAAAAATAAAGAAGAAAAGCAACCCATCATTTGTACAGCAATTTCTCCCGAGTACGGTAATACACCATATGTGGTCATAAACTGCTATTTGGGCACACATTAGGTCTCAGAAGGGAAGAAGCACCATTTGACTTTTGGAGTGCAGATTTTGCTGGATTGGTTTCTGGGCGCTATGTCGCATTTGCAAGGCCCCTGTGGGACCAAAACAGTGGAAATCCCCTAGAAGTGACCCAATTTTGGAAACTACAACTCACAAGGTATTCACCTAGGTGTGTAGTGAGCATGTTAACCCCGCAGGTGTTTCGCAGAAAATTAGTGAGCACTCGATGTTGCAGAGTGAAAATGTGATTTTTTTTTTCCATAGATATGCCGATATGTGGTGCCCAGCTTGTGCCACCATAACAAGTCAGCTCTCTAATTATTATGCTGTGTTTCCCGGTTTTAGAATCACCCTACATGGGGCACTAATCTTTTGCCTGGACATTCGACATGGCTCAGGAATGAAAGAGTACCATGTTAAATTGACGCCTAATTTGGCGACTTACAAAGTATTAGTTCACAATTGCAGGGCTCTGATGTAAAATAATAAAAGAAACCCATAAGAAGTGACCCCATTTTGGAAACTACAGCCCTCAAGGCATTTATTAAGGGGTGTAGTGAGAATTTTCACCCCACAGGTCTTTTCCATAAATGATTGCGCTGCGGATGGTGCAAAGTAAAAATATGTTTTTTTCCCCAGATATGCCATTTCAGTGGCAAATATGTCATGCCCAGTTTATGCCACTGGAGACACACACCTCAAAAATTATTAAAAGGGTTCTCCCGGGTATGGCGGTGCCATATATGTGGAAGTAAACTACTGTTTGGGCACGCTGTAGGGCTCTTAAGGGAGGGAGCACCATTTGGCTTTTGAAGTGTAGATTTTGCTTGGTAGTAGTTTTGCTTGGAGTTTTATTGGTATTTCAGTTTATAATGTGGGGGTACATGTAAGCTGGGCAGAGTACATCAGGGGCATAGTCAGGTGGTATAATAATGGGGTAAAAAAAACAATAAAATAATCCATAGATGTGTGTTACGCTGTGAAGCAATCCTTTCTGCACAGGCCAGTGTCGCATTGATAAATGGTGTCCTTTCTTATCCCCCTTTTGGTACACACTCGGCACCTTTGCAGTTTGGGGAATTTTGCTGGGAAGTGTTGTCCTGGTTTAATACGGGCACCCTCGCTTCTAGCAGATATGCTTGGGCCCTCCCCTTCCTGGTTCCCTAATTTTAGGGCCTCGATAAATCGCCTCTTACAACAGAAGAAATGTTCCCTTCGGGCCTGCACAACCGCATATTTTTATTTCCTGACTTATTGGAGCCTTAACTAATTAATTTTTTTTATAGACGTAGTGGTATGAGGGCTGTTTTTTTGCGGGATGAGCTGTAGTTATTATTGGTACCATTTTGGGGTACATGCGACTTTTTGATCACTTTTTATCCTATTTTTTCCGTAATGTTAGAGCAGGAAGCCATTGATAGGTCTCCTGTTGCCATAGTATCAGTCGGCAGCCCTGCGATTGCAGGGCAGAGCTGCCGATCTGCTAACAAACACAAAGATGCAGCAATCGCTTTCCATAACTGCATCTAAGGGGTTAATGGCAGGGATCGGAGCTAGCTTCTGTTCCTGCCTTTACAGGTGGATGTCAGCTGTAACATACAGCTGACATCCACCGCTGATGATGCCAGCTCATCTCCTGAGCCGGCGCCATCTTGCCGGCAGCTACGTAAGCCTTTTAGGCCCTGCCTCCGGGCAGGGGCTGGAAGTTTTCTGTACTAGGCAGACCGGCAGAACACTATTAGGCCTCTGGTTGCCATTGCAGCCACCGACCCCCGGCAATTTCATTGCTGGGGTGTCGATGAGCTGCAAACATCTTAAATGCAGCGATCGCTTTTGACCGCTGCATTTAAGGGGTTAATGGCGGGGATCAAAGCTAACTTCAGTCCCTGCCATTACAGCAGGGTGTCAGCTGTAAGATATAGCTGACATCCGGGGATGATGGCACCAACTCAGCTTCTGAGCCGGTGCCATTCATTTGTCATAAGTATACAACATTTTGCGGGAAGCACTGGCTTTCCATGACGTATACTTATGACATATGTCGGGAAGGGGTTAATCTTTTTACATATCAGAATTATTGGAAGTCAATATGCACATATAATATTGTTACTATGCATTTGCAGTAAAATAACACAAATATTACCCATGCAGAGAAGCACCGCATTATAACCCCTTTCACCAATGTTACTTTGTCTAGCTGATAACATTTTGTAGATTTTTGAAAGGAAGGGTGAAGATTAGAAAGATAAACTGTTATATAAGTGTTATAATATGTAAACTACAACAGAAACAATCAATATATTTTCATATTTGCTCTTTAGCTTATCTTATGATCTAACATTTTTCTCCTATTTGAAATATAATGCAGGGCTCATTGTAAATCACACAATATGAAATAGCTTTGTGCCAATCTATGGATGAAGATCTATGTCATGTCTACTGCTGATTTTCACATGATGTATACTGCTGGCTTCTCTCGTTGTGGTAAAAATTCTGTTTTTGCTGCAGAGCACTGCAAAACTGCGCCTTTTTTACCACGACGGCAGAATCCAGCTCTAGGCTAGTTTCACATGAGCATAATATGGGCACATCTCTGCTCCGTATTACAGCCATAAATCCTGGCCCAACGCAGAAATGCGGCTGTATTAAACTTGTGTGAAACTTGCCTTATGCAGGTTTTAAACTTAGAGACTTTTTCTAGGATACATCTGAAAATACAAATCCCTTCGAGTTAATTTTCATTTCATGGTGAACCTTACAGACTACCTAAAGACTTTTTTTGTTCGTATGTAGATAGTATGTAGGCCATTATACATCTGTCCATAAATAGAAAAGTGTATATTTTTGCTAGCAACTGCTAATTTTTTTTTTAACTCAATAAGTATTATATACATATATATATATATATATATATATATATATATATATATATATATATATATATATATATATAGGTCAAAAGTTTTAGAGCACCTAGATTTTTCCAGTTATTTGTAACATTAACTCAGTTATAGTACAGCAAATAACGTGAAATGCTTCAAAGGTTCAAAAGTAAGTTATAAGAATAAAAATAATGAATATGAATTTTTAACCTCAAACGCAACAATAGTCTGAATTTATGATTTTAACCAAACGGCTTTTTTCAGGGAAGACATCAAGGATTTGAAGATTTTGTTCTGTGAAGCACCGATCACGCAAACTGTTGACTCTCAAAAACTTGTCATCTGATTTTGTAGTGGCCTTTAGTCTGCCAGACCTCTTCCTTTAAGTTTCCACCAGTTTCCAAGTGCCTTTTGATGGTATAGGAAACTGTACTGATTGCCACCTTGGCTTTCTTGGCAATTTCTCTGTCGGACAGAACTACACTTCTAACTGTTAGAATTTGCTGTCTGTCTTCTTTAGTTAATTGTCTTTTTCTTGCCGTTATGATAGCAATGTGCTCTGTCCTGAAGAGAAAATCTGTCCAAATCCTGCCCTACAGGGTGTTGCAAGGCAGTTTGTTCCAATACTGGTTATATAAAATCAAAGGGTTTGAAATTAATCTCCAAACTTTGAGACACCTGTAGGAATAGTTTGCATCCATTTTCAAAACGTAATTTGCTTTCTGTGCTGCAGAGCAGCTGTCTTCCCTGAAAAAAGCCCTTTGGTCAAAATCAGAAATTTAGCCTATTGTTGCGTTTGAGGTTAAAAATTCATATTATTTTTACGTTTTTAACTTCCTTTTGAACCTTTGAACCATTTCACGTTATTTGCTGTACTTGAGGTGTTCTAAAGCATTTGACCAGTAGAAATTTGCAGGGTTGAGACATCTATTTTTTCTTGAATTCAGTCCACACTGAGTTGGAAAGCAAAAGACAAGGCTATGGCATAAGAAACTACCAATGATTCCTCAACAATATTTTTTTTAGATTAAAGTGTACCTCCAGGTAACAATAGAAACTTGAAAGCACTCTTGGATTATTATGTGTAGTAACTGCGTGTAGTCTTCATCTTTTAAGCTCAGCTGTTTCTGCTTCAGTTTTCTCATGCCTTCTGCTTCTGGTACAGGAAGTAGATCTCTGACAGATACTTCCTGTTATCCATTATAACTCTCATGGGCCTTATTTCTCTCTAACCTAGTCACCCAGTGAGTCAAATTTCCTTTTTCAGCTTTCCCTGGTAGACAAACCTACCACTCTAAATTCCTCTTACTGTACAAAGTTGAAAAACAAGAAATGCAGGTTAGTGTAGTTCAGGGGTGAAATAAATTATGAAAACTAGTTTACCCTACTTCTTGAGTTTGAATGGAAATTAACAACGTGGGACTAAAGTGGTAACTAAGGGCCCTTTTACACTGGCCAAAATGGGCTGTAAAAACAAACGCGGATCATTGAGGTAACTTGTTTTTTTTTATAATATAATTTTTTATTGTTGACTTATATAACAAAATATTCCATACTAAACAACAAAAAAACCTAAGAAAATGTTCAGAGTTAACATTATATTAAACAAAATATTATTAGGCAAGAAGTCTCACAGGATATGTAAATATCAAGGTGGGAGACAAGTCTCAACCACCCACTCAAGTTTATTAGAGATAAGGACTCTAACAATAGATATTATAAACTAGAGAACAAAAGAGTCCATATATATCAAATGTGAAAAAATTTACAATCTTTATTAATAACATCAAAAACAAAAAACAAAAACAGAGAATCTAAAATAAGTCCTTGTCTGGGTCACCAATATATACATTAATCAAGGTATATACATACATTTTGTATATAGTATAAAAACATTTATTAGATTAATGTAACTCTAACATAGGATGCATCAATGTTAGTGGGCTGAAATAGGGATAGTACAAAAGCAGAGTGTAGGAAGCTCAATGTAAAAGCTTGTGTTTGCTTTAAAATGACTAGTGCATTTAGGTATGTGACATAAATCCTATTCAGCCCTAACCGATGCACTTACCCATGTTTAGGAGACTGTCGGTGTGACCCAGGGTGTGAAAGAGCGCCCCGACGCGCGTTTCGCCTGTAGCTTTATCAAGGGGTCAAAAAGCTGATAAAGCTACAGGCGAAACGCGCGTCGGGGCGGTCATTTTAAAGCAAACACAAGCTTTTACATTGAGCTTCCTACACTCTGCTTTTGTACTATCCCTATTTCAGCCCACTAACATTGATGCATCCTATGTTAGAGTTACATTAATCTAATAAATGTTTTTATACTATTGTAATGACAGGGATAGGGAAACAGACAAGTGAGCCCTAATCTACCCGCCACTCAGTCCCTGCCTACTTGCAACGACCCGCCCTAGGCGACGGGGTACAACTGGGCGACGGTCCCTACACTCAGTAAGTGCACGACAACAACCAGACAAGGAAACAAAGAACAAAGGGAAACGGGGCAGTTGCCCACGGCAACACCGTGAGCAACAAGAGTAGTAAACGAGCCGAGTCAAACCAGGAGAGTACAAGGTGCCAAACGCAGAGCAGGAGAGTAGTGAACAAGCCGAGTCAAACCAGGAGTGTACGAGGTACCAAACGCAGAGCAGAAGAGTAGTCAGTAAGCCAGGGTCAATACGAAGCAGGGACAAGTAGTTCAAGAAGCTGCAGCAGGGCCAGGAAACCAACAGAGAAGAATCACAAACAAGGAGGAACAGGAAAGGCAGGTATAAATAGACAGAGGGCAGGAGCTAGCTCCGTCTTGCCAGGCTGTGATAGGCTCTCCTACTCCTAAGCCTGCCATCCTGAGTGGTGGAAGATGGAGTCACTCTCACAGACATAGAAGCAGGTGCAGACTGATTACCTATGGGCGTGGATACAGAAGCTGTACCTGGCAGATCCTTAACAACTATATACAAAATGTATGTATATACCTTGATTAATGTATGCATTGGTGACCCAGACAAGGACTTATTTTAGATTCTCTGTTTTTGTTTTTTGTTTTTGATGTTATTAATAAAGATTGTCAATTTTTTCACATTTGATATATATGGACTGTTTTGTTCTCTAGTTTATAAAAACAAAATATTATATAGTACATACACTATCCCAAAAATCAATGCTGGAATATCAACAATTACCCCCTAAAACTCTGGAAAATATTGCATGGGGAGTGTAGAGAGAGAAAGAAATAAAAGAGAAAAAAAAAACATTAAAAAAAACCCCAAAAAGAAACATTACTTCTCAAACAGCTACTAACACATTTTAAATCAGCCCTAAGGTATTTTTCTGTTCGGGGGATAATTCCACTATCCATCTGTTCCAGATCTTATAAAAAAAAATCCCCTCCCTCTTTACTTGGCGTCAAGTAATATGATCTTTCTAAAAGCATCACTCTATTCACCTTATGGTGCCATTCTGCCTCCCGTGGGAAATCTATTTATATCCATTTATAAATGATAACCAATCTTGCCAGAAACAAAATCTTTCTAATTAGTTTGCTACAACCACCATTGAGGCAGCTTGTTGATCAGCGCTCATCTGCTCCTTTCACAAGGAGCTATGATTAGTAATGTTTGGGTCGAGCAATTGTTACTGCAATCTCTCGTCCCCATACATTTCGATCATGTTGGCAGCACATCTCTCTGTTTACACATATAAACGCCCACTCATTGGTCTGTGTAAAAGGGCCTTAAAGGCTATGTTAACCTACGAAAGGGATTTATTTTTTAAAAAAAATAAAAAGGTCAATCAGTGTGTTTAGTGAAACTTTATAATTAGTTTTTATTAAAAATAATTTTTACTTTTTGAGATATAGCTGCTCTGTATTCTGGATACAGAGCAGCTGTATCATTGACTAAGACCTGAATCAGTCAGCCCCGCCGGGCTGACGTGTTCAGTGTCAGCAGGTCTTGCGTGTCTCTGACACGCAGGATCCACCTGTAATCTATCACATCTAAGTTATGCAGGACCCGATTTCACTGAATCCGTCAGTCCCGCGGAACTCACGGGAACAGGATTTAGCGAACGATACAGCTTCTCTGTATTAGAGAATTTAGAGCAGCTGTATATCAAAAAGTAAAAATCATTTTTAATAAAAACTAATTATAAAGTTAATCACGCTGATTAAACTTTTGATTAAAAATATAATCCCTTTCAAAGGTTTACATAGCTTTTAAGACTATATAAATTGACTACTTCAGAAGGTGGTGTACATTTTTTTGTTGGTGATAATTGTCTGATCACTGGGGGGCCCCACCGATGGGACTCCCAACAATTGCGAGGACGTGGCACTTGAACCCCCAGGTACTCCTCACTACACCCCGGAGTATGGAGCAACTTGAATGTAGCTGGGGTACTCAGCTGTTTCTGTCATTCCCATAGACTTTAAATAGAGCAGCAGGTCACATGCCTTATTCAATGTCCTCCCCACTGTGGTCGAGCAGTGAGCAGGAATAGGGGGTTCAGCACCCCCATTCTCATGATTAGGGGGGTCCCAGCGGATCACCTATCCTGTAGATAATCCCTTTGAAGAGAAGCTGTCACTTCGAACATGCAGTAGGATCTGCAGGCAGCATGTTATAGAGCAGGAGGCGCTAAACAGATCGATTGATTGATTAATAGATTGATTGCCTTCCCTGTTTGAGTTATTCTGAATCTTTTACCACAAGAATATACAGTGTATATATATATATATATATATATATATATATATATATATATATAAACAAACAAATAATAGGAGCAGCACTGTGCAAAAAAACAAATACAGCTGGTGCTAGGCTTCAGATAACAGGGAGTGACGTTCTCCCAGTGTGGTATATGGAAAAAATCGAGCAAAGAAGCAGCACTCAATAGCAAAAAATGAAGTTTATTCACCCAACACAGCAACGTTTCACTTCCTCCATGGAAGTGAAACGTTGCTGTGTTGGGTGAATAAACTTCATTTTTTGCTATTGAGTGCTGCTTCTTTGCTCGATTTTTTCTATATATATATCAGCCTGCTCAGCTCTTCCTTCTCTATAAGATGCTGCCCACAGATCAGACGGCATATATTTAATATGACAGGTTATCTTTAAATGTACACTGTATTCACTATATTAAATTGTAATCTGTATTAACAAGTACAGTATATTTTGTTATTTTTATTTTAAACTGACATTTAATATGTATGGCATTTGTTATATTAACAGATACAAGAAATACATGGTTATTCAAAATTTCAGCATGATTTATTCCTTTGTGCCTAATGACTGTGCTGTATTCTGGAAGATTAAATCAGTCAATCATCTCAGTGGAAATACAGAGTTTTCCATGGGTGCTTCTACTACCTTACTTCATATTCTTCCTCGTCATTTTATCAGTATATTTTCACAGTTGCTTTGGAAACACTTTTTCTTAAAACAGCTTGTTTTCATTTTTCAGTGAACTCATACTGCAGTTAGGTCTGTTGTCTCAATAAGACAAGCCCTTTCCATATTCCCTAATGGGGCATATTGACCTCATGGAGTTTATTGAGTGGCCACCGCAGAGGAAGTATATGGCAAGCTGCAATTTTGAAAAATTAAAGCTTAAGGCCCCATGCACACGACCGTAGATTTCATCCATCCCTTTGGCCCCATGCACACGACCGTAAAACCGCCCATTCGGTTCTATTGGCCGTGGATACCTTTCCGTAGCGCTACGGATGGGTGTCCATGCCGTAGAACCGTGCTGGGAATTATGGAGCATGTCCGATTTTTTGTATTTTACAGGCCATGCTCCAAAACTTTGCAATCATGGGCTGTGATTACGGGCACAGCCGTGTGCATGGGGCCTAAATACTGTCCATAAATACGGATCTGTAGTCATTTATAGTCATCTGTAAATCATTCGCATATACGGAACGGTGTCCGTAAATATGGTCCGTAGTGCATCCGTATTTACAGATCCGCAAAAAAAATAATTGAGGAATCTTTGGGGAATCCCCCAGCGTCGCATAGCAACGCTTCCGTAATTACGGACAGATACGGATGCACATCAGTTGCCGTCCGTAATTACGGAAGCGCCTATAGACTTCTATGGGAAGTTTGTGCCGTAATTACGGGCATAAAAAAGGACGTGTTCAATCATTTCTACGGCACGGATATCCATCCGTAAAAATACGGAAAGTTGTCCATAGCCCATAGAAATCAATGGGTCTGTAATAATGGTTTACACATAGATGAGATCAAACTGTCTGGAAGGTGAGGTGTGAATAGAAAGGGAGACAGAGATTGAGGTTGCCTGAAAAAGATTGAATCAGTATCTGCATTGACACCATATTGAGCTCATAAATTACATTGGAGCTAAAAGGGAGGTACGTGGTTGGATTAAAGTATTACTCCAGAGTGTCTCTTACACGTATTCGAGCCTTTCTGCTCAAAAATGGTATCCCTATCTCCATCACAAATGTGAGATGGGAAAGAGGAACGGGTACATGACGTGTGAATAGAGGGCAGCGACAAGAGTTTCAGATATGACCTACCCTTCCACCCTTGAATAATTTTGTCACACCCTCTAAACTACACTCGGCCATACCCTCCTGAAAATACTCATAGTAGTACGTGTAATGCAAGCCTCACATTAGTCTGCATAGTGCCAGTCTCATGATAGTGCCTACAGAACCAGAATTACTATAGTGCCCTGAAAAGCCAACATCAAAGTAAGCAATGTTCATACCACGTTTGGCTCGCCATTCAAAATAATTTGTTTTTTGTTGCTTATGAAGAGAAAAAAACGAATGTACTTGAAAAAAGATACAAACAGATAGGCATCCATTTTCAATGAGTCTGTAAGTAACTTCAACTGTACAGAAAATAAAACATTTAGGATACAGGGTTCAATACAAATGGTTATTTTATCTATAATACGACTAACAACACACCCAGAAACGCACACACTAAGGCCTCATGTACACAACCACAAATTTGATCCAAAGTACGGATCCATTCATTTCTATTGCCCACGGCACCTTCCCGTATATTTACATATCCTATTTTTTAGTTTACGGACCGTGCTCCTAAACTTTATAAATGTTACAGTTATTTTACCACAAGACCTTGTATCAAAGGTGTCTCCGAAACAAAGTAGCAACCATCTTTCTACTGGATAATGAAGTATACAGTCTTATTAATTACTAAGTAATTGCTGGAAGTGACCTCGGCCGTGCGCTATAATTGTGGCGCAACAACTGCGGCCGTCTGCCATTCATTCCCATCTATCGGACATAAAATAAAAAAATTATACTCACCTTATGGCCCCTCTTTGCTTCTCCCTTCCAGTTCCCATCTGCATGCTGCAGCTCATACAAGGTCCAGATGCCGAGCAGCGTCAGGGCCTTATTTGCGATGCAGCACTCAATATCAAAAGGAGGGGGAAGATACTGTGTGAAATCTAAACAGCTAGAAGCTGGCATCGATTTCCACTATAATTCATGACCGCTTTCTGCTGTAAACTATAATAAATTTGTTAGGCTGCGATGGCCCCAACCCTTTTGTGAAGCCACGCCCTTCCCACAAAAGTGCCATAGAAACGCCTTTTGCGACATTCCTATGACAGAAAACTGGCATAGAAGAGTTGATAAATTCCCCCTAAGTGAACCAGGTTTAACTCTGCATTGTAGTTATTTTTATTAGCAGAATAGTATAAAATTCTTTTACAACACAAAAAATATGCCTGCCATAAGTGTTTCTTAGCAGCTCATGAGTAATGACCTAAACATATCTGACAGCAACCTCTGCTTGATTATAGGTGAGAAGTAAGTGCCTGGAGCTTGGGGCAAAGAGTGTTTCTCTGGTTGTCGCTGACATGGGATCATCAGAGGCTCGGGAGAGAGTTGTGGAAAAAGCTATCTCTGATATGGGTAAGATAAAAGAGTGAGCTAAAAGTAAAAACAGTCCATCACAAGCTAAATGCAATTTGTTCCATGTTAGGGTAATTACGCCTCGAATTACGCCTGAAAAAATGGCTCCATTACGCCTACAAACATCTGCCCATTGCTTTCAATGGGTTTTACGATGTTCTGTTCCCACGAGGTGTAATTTTACGTGTCGCTGTCAAAAGACGGCGCGTAAAAAGACGCCCGCGTCAAAGAAGTGCATGTCACTTCTTGGTACGTTTTTGGAGGCGTTTTCCATTGACTCCATTGAAAAACAGCTACAATAACGTCCTTAAAATACTCAGTGAAAAACGCGAGTAGTTACAAAAACGTCTTAAAATCAGGAGCTGTTTTCAGGAGAAAACAGCTCCGTAAAATCAGACGTATTTTGCTACTGCGTGAACATACCTAAGGGTATGTTCACACTGCCTATTTTCGGCCGTTTTTCGGGAGTTTACAGACCGAAAAAATCGGAAGCAGAACAGCGTCGTTTTGAAAAATTGCCGCGTAAAAAAACAGCCGCGAAAAAGAAGTGCAGTTCACTTCTTGGGACGTTTTTGGAGCTGTTTTTCATAGACTCTATAGAAAACAGCTCCAAAAACGTCTGTAAAAAACGCAGCGAAAAATGCAGCGAAAATCGCAAGTGGCTCAAGAAACGTCTTTGACGTGCAGGACGTTTTGAAAAACTGCCGCGTAAAAAAACAGCCACGAAAAAGAAGTGCAGGACACTTCTTGGGCCGTTTTTGGAGGCATTTTTAATTGACTCCATAGAAAAACAGCTCCAAAAACGGCCGTTAAAAACGCGAGTTGTTAAAAAAACTTCTGAAAATCAGGAGCTGTTTTCGTCTGAAAACAGCTCCGTATTTTTAGACGTTTTTGCTCACTGCATGTGAACATACCCTAATAAGAACAAATCCACGTCTGGAAAACAGCTCCTGAGTTTCAGATGTTTTTTAAGCCACTCGCGATTTTCGCTGCGTTTTTCATGGCGTTTTTTTACAGCCGTTTTTGGAGCTGTTTTCAATAAAGTCAATGAAAAACGGCTCCAAAAAGTCCCAAGAAGTGACATGCACTTCTTTGACGCGGGCGTCTTTTTACGCGCCGTCTTTTGACAGCGACGCATAAAATTACACCTCGTTCTAGAGATAGGTGCAGGTCCCAGAGGTGTGACCCACATCTATCTGACATTTATGGCAAGACCCTTTTAAATGGCGCGGTCGCTATTGACCGCGGCATTTAACTAGTTAAACGGCTAGGAACAGCACCATCGCTGTTCCTGGCCGTTAGAGCAGCGTGTCAGCTGTAAAATACAGCTGACATCTGCAGTGTATGGAGCGAGCTCAGCGCGTGAGCCCGCTCCAAACATCATCCCCTCCCCGCTCCATAATGTGCCGGCACATCATGGGTCAGGAAGGGGTTAAGTAAGAAGCGGTCTCTTGACTGCCGACTATAAGACTCAGGGACCTTTTAGCAAGATTTATTCTTGCTAAAAACTGCGTTTTATAGTCCGAAAAATACGGTAGTTACCTTTGGTCTGAGGTATACGTCGGTATACGCAATATGACTCAGGCTTTAGATAGAGGGCCCCAGCAGACAGTATTCTTATACTTAACCTCTTTGCTCCTGAGATCGAACCTGGGAATACTGGCAAAACACACGTCTGGTGTCTAGTATCTCCAAATCAAAGGTCTAATCTGAATACTCAAAATAAAGTTATAAAAAAGCGTAACATAAACTCAGTCACTGGTCTCGGCTCCACTCACTCTCTGCTCCGCCCCGCTCAATTAGAGCTGAGCGAGGCGGCACTTCACGCTCTAAAGCCAGACAGCCGGAAGTTTTCATCTCCTCACTTCCGGCACACACATCCGCGGCCAGAATCGGCATCAATGCCCCGCTGCTGAACTCCACTTTCTACTTCTTGGCCTCATGCACACGACCGTAAGGGTTTTTACTGTCCGCAAATACAGATCTGACGCCTAATGTCCTTCCTCTCATGGAGCATTTATTACCATACTCCCTGACAATTCTAGTATTTAAAAATGTTTCTAATGCGGCAGTCCCTATCGAGCATACACTATAGCTCCTGGTGGAATACTTGGCAGTGGCAGATATAGTACTCTGCATAAAAAAGAAGCACTATCAGGGCAGGGCAGTTTGGCCTCAATACAGCAAACTGCTTATTTCTGTCTTTATCCTGCCCATATCTCCAATTTTGTCCAGCCAGAGGGTGTTTAATTAGAGGTCATTCGCATTCGCAATCTGTTTGACTCTGGTACTATAGGAGAATTTTTAATTGTATGTTGCATGCTTAATTGATGAAATAAAAGTTACTTTTTATTTTTCTAATTGTTACTTTACATGACCACACACTTTGGTCCTTCTTTCCCTTACCCTATTCTTCTCAGCTGTTTTAGAAGGCTAAACCATCTACAAGTGTTATGGAAAATTGTATTACAGTACCACATTGTAAAAAAACAAAAAGCCTTAAAGTGTAGCTAAATGTTCGACAAACTTCTGACATGTCATAGTGACATGTCAGAAGTTTTGATTGGTGGGGGTCCAAGCACGGAGACCCCCACCAATCGCTAGAACGAAGCAGCTGAAGGGCTCGTGTGAGCGCTCAGCTGCTTCGTTTCTGTTCGGCTTTTTCCGGAAAGCCGATGTATCAGAGTACGGGCTCATAGACTTTCTATTGAGTCCATACGCTGATACATTTATTTCCGGAAAAAGCCGAACAGACAAGAAGCAGCTGAGCACTCACACGAGCACTTCAGCTGCTTCGTTCTAGCGATTGATGGGGGTCTCCGTGCTCGGACCCCCACCAATACAAACTTCTGACATGTCACTATGACATGACAGAAGTTTGTCGAACGTTTAGCTACACTTTAAGGATCAGAGTGTTATGGTCCTAAATGACAGGACAATTTTTTAACAATTTTGTGCATGTGCATTTTGTGCAGGTTTAATAGATCTAACTTTTTTATTTGCTTTGCTATCAAAATTACTTTTGCCTCTTTTTTTTTTTTTTTGGTATATACAGCATTTTGTGTATATATAATTAGAAATGTAATAATAATTAGAACTAAATTGTGCAAAAAGTTAAAATACAAAAAGTTTTTATTTATATTTCTTTGTTATTTTTGTCAATTCACGCTAGTAAAAACTGTTTAAATGGGTTCATTCTAAATAATATTTTTTACTATATTTGTATATATATATCTTTAATTTCTTTATATTCACTTTATAATCACATTCAGACTTTATACTTAATTTTTACAGTACAGGTTTCCACTGTAACTGGAACATCCATAAGAACCCTTTTTAAATAGAGGAAAGGCACCTGTGATAGCAGAGCTCATCTGGGCCTGCTGAGAGCCAGCAGCTCTGCCGGCTCTGCTGATGCCCCTATTTTCTACACAGCGCTCATGAGGGCTGGGTATTTTGTAAAAGAGAAGACAAATGTCAGGATGTCCAGCTGTCTCTTACATCTGGGTACCCGACCTGCTCCTGCTGGATTGCAGAAGCGTGGGCTTCAAACTTGTGCTGCAGATTTTTGATGGTGCAGGTTTAGATCAGGACTGTGCGCTGTAGTCCTTAACAAGTTAGTTTTTAATGTGCAATTTTTCCACATTGAAAATGCTGCAAAACAGCGGTTTTCAGCTGCAGTGTGTGAATGGAATTTCATAAAATCCTATTGGCAACAGTAACACCTGGCTGCTTAAGTGAAAAGAGACCTGTGCAAAGGCTTCTTATTGTCCCTCTACGAATGAAGCTGTAGGAGCAGCTCCTGTTCTGGCGGACTCTAGCCATTTATGTATTACATGGGCGTCCATTCATCTGAATGGCAATCATGTAATACTGCATTTCCCATGCAGCAGCCCCATATCTGCCAAGGGTGCTGGTCTCTAATGACAAAACCCCTTTAATACTGGCCGATTTGAGCATGTTTGTTTATTGAGTTGAGCAGGAAAGGTGTTGACCAGCTAAACTTTCAGTTGACAGTTATATATATATATATATATATATATATATATATATATATATATATATATATATATATATATATAGCCAGCTGTAGGACAAAATTTGCCGTTATATTCACAGAAAGGAAAAACTAGATAGAGCTTGTAAATGTTTTATATCTGTCTTTAGTATCAGATTTATGTGTCATGAACCATGCTACGCCTTAATAAATATTTATGTACCTTTTCACTGACTGCACCGTCCAAGGTCCTACACATGCAATGTTTACATGTTTGAGATGCATGTTATCTCAGTAATAAACCCCATATTAGTCATTTATTTAGGTTCAAAGTGGTTCAATAAAAGCTGTAGCTGATACATTTTAGCTTCAGAGTTTATGATTTAATGACAGATTATTTCCCATCATTCACACTATTATTCAATGTTTACACTTGTTTCTTCTGAGGAAGCAATTACTTCATATAGCAATCCCTTTCCATTTGGTAGAAAAGTTATCATTCAAGGGGTTTTCCCACCATAGTAATTAATAACATATCTGTGGGGGTTCGACTATTGGGACCCCAATAGATCCTTAGAATCCTTCACAGTGTTTTTCTGCACAGCGTGTGACCAGGAGTGACGATGTGCAGGAGAAAAGCTGGATGGACCGCAGTTCCTCTATTTTTGGGATTAGCGAGGGTTCCAGAGTTGCTGTTCCATTTAAATATCTGGTTCTATTCTATTAAGCATATGAAAAGGAAGAAACCATCAATTCAAAATGTTGCCTCAAGACAACCACTTTCCATATTCCCTATTGGGTTTAGATGAGATCGCCATGGGTTTTAGTAGCCTGACTCACAGTGTTCATCTGATCAGTTTAATTTTAGAAGGGGATTGTCCTGTTCAGAAAACCACTTTATTTTTATTTTTTTGCAACATAATTGTCTTCACAAATGTATAATAAATGCAAATATTTAAATCTTTAAAGCGTTGTCCCAGAATTAATTAACAAAAGATCAGACATAATTTAGTGCATGGCAATCTTACTAACCAAGCTAGAACCAGGCCTGTATCTTGTATAGATCCAGGGATCTCTCTATTCATTGCTCCTATTGCTCTGCTAGATTTTCTTCAGGCTGCCAGCTCAGGGGGCGTGTCCTTTCTGCTGCAGCTCCTCCCCCTCCCTGTCATAGCTTGCTTAGGCAGATCCTTCTGTTTCACTGCCTCTACCTCCTTTCTAGGAAAATAAATGCCCCATTACATGTCTTCTTAGAGGGAGAGCCCAGTCCTATATAACTGAAGAAGAGGGGGAGCCTGTAGCTTGCACACAGTCAGAGGATGAGCAGGAGAGGGGAGAGCTTGACACTGTATGTAAGTAGTGCTGCATGCAGGCTCTCTCTTCATCTAAGCAAACTGCTAGCTCCTCTGTGTGTTTCTTACTGTGTGAGTCCCCATCCACACCACAAGTTGTGTTTCTGAATAAAAGATGCTTCTCTACTTCTTTACTAACAAGCAGAGAAGGAATTTTCTATTGGCTGGTGGCAGTTGGAGAGTGGAACTGATCGTGCGCATCCTCCCTTAGTAGATGGACCGTAATTACGGACCCATTCATTTCTATTGGCCATGGACACCTTTCCGTATTTTCACGGATGGGTGTCCGTGCTGAAAAAATGTAAGAACCTCTCCTATTCTTGCCCGTAATTACGGGACGGACCCTCCCTTAGAAGCCTATGGGCGCTTCCGTAAAAACGGACGGCTACGGATGTGCATCTGTAAACCGTTGCTATGCAACATCTTTGTGACATAATTTCCCTTTTTTTTATAAGTCCGTATATATGTATCAAATACGGATGCATTACGGGCCGTATTTGCAGATACTGTTCCTTATATACAGATAACTTACAGTTGACTACGGATCCTTATTTATGGACAGTATTTACGGATAGATGAAAATACGGTCGTGTGCATGGGGCCTAAACATAAGGGGGTGTCATTATAATGAAGTAAGTAAGACTATCTCACATGTAAAACCCCCTCAAAAGACAAGGGGGCACTCCCTCCATCTGGAGAAAAAAAGCTTCAATCTCCATAGGCAGCAAGACTTCTTGAGGCCGGATTCACACGAGCGTGTGCGTTTTGCGCGCGCAAAAAACGCGCCTTTTTGTACGCGCAAAAGGCACTTGACAGCTCCGTGTGTCAGCCCAGTATGATGCGCGGCTGCGTGCTTTTCGCGCAGCCGCCATCATTATGACACTCCGTTTGGATGTTTGTAAACAGAAAAGCACGTGGTGCTTTTCTGTTTTTATTCATCCTTTTGACAGCTGTTGCGCGAATCACGCGCGTCCCACGGAAGTGCTTCCGTGTGGCATGCGTGATGGGACCACGGTGCTAGCGACAGCCACCCTCTCTTGCAGTAATTGTACCTGCGTCAATAGCACGCAGGTACAAATACATGCATTAGCACTGAATGGCAGGGCACGTTCCGTGCCCGAACATTCAGCGCTTTACAATGACGCTGATTTGCGGGGCAAAATGACTTTCTCTGTCAATCAGCTCCTTTCAACTACGCTAGCGGGCGATGTCATAGCGCGGCTTCCATGCTTGAAAGGAGCTGATTGACGGGGCAAGTCATTCTCCCCTGCAAATCAGTGCCTTTCAACAACGCACCGCTTGCGTCGTTCAGTTCCAGCAGACCTGCTCAGAAGAGAGCAGATCTGCATTGCCCACGGACGGCATGGAAACGGTCTCAGGGTGAGTATGTAAAGTTTTGTTTTTTTTCTACTAAAACTGTGAGTGGCATTATCTACAATGGGGGCCTCTATCTACAGAGGGCTATATGTGGGGCACTATCTACAGGGGCTTCTATGTAGGACACTATCTACAGAGGCTCTATGGGGTCACTATCTACAGGGGGCTATGGGGCACTATCTACAGGGGGCATGATGTGTGTGTGGGACACAGTGTAAGGTACTATTATAATCAGGGACACAGTGTATGGTGCTATTATAGTTAGAGGTGCAGTGTATGGCGCTATTATATTTAGAGGTTTTGAGAATTTTATCTTCGTTTATATGTGCAGAAATGTTTTAAAAGTGAGAAGCTGAAGACATCTGAACGAAAAACTGCAGAAATGGGTCGTAGAGGTCTGGCCGGGAGGGAGAAGAAAAGAGAAAAAGAACTAGAGTCGTCACCGATGATTCACTTAATGTAAATGTTTATTCTGCCTCTAATCAGTACTTTAGCCACTGTATGATCTGCAGCGAGATGATGGGTGGTATTTTTTTTTTTTTGTGAAACAGCATCTCCCAGCATATCCTTACCATTGTTCAGGCCATGCTGGGAGCTGTAGTTTTATGCCGTACAAACCAATACGGCAGGGGTTGCACTAAATTGAGCTGTATTTGTTCTGGTGTTGTATATATTTACTGAGCTTGGTTCTGGGGCTGTATATATATGTACTGATCTTGGTTCTGATGCTTTATTTAAGTACTGAGCTTTGTTCTGGTCCTGTATATATGTATGATATTGGTTCTGGTTGTAACGGCAGGGGGTAGGGAGACGGACAAGTGAGCCCTAATCTACCCGCCACTCTGTCCCTGCCTACTTGCAACGACCCGCCCTAGGCGACGGGGTACAACTGGGCGGCGGTCCCTGCGCTCAGTAAGTGCACGACAAACACGACAAACATACAAGGAACACAAGCAAGGAAAAGGGGCCGTTGCCCACGGCAACACCGTGAGCAACCAGAGTGGTGAACGAGCCGAGTCAAGCCAGGAGTGTGCGAGGTACAAAACGAAAAGCAGAAGAGTAGTCGGTAAGCCAGGGTCGGTATGGAGCAGGATCAAAAATAGCAGGAGCTGTAGCTGGGCCAGGAACCACAAGGAAGGAAACAAAAGCAATAACAAGCACCGAGGGACAGGAAGTGCAGGCTTAAATAGACCGAGGGCGGGAGCTAGCTGAGTCTGGCCAGGTTACGATAGGCTCTCCCACTCCTAAGCCTGCCAGCCTGAATGGTGGAAGCAGGAGTCAGTCTCAGGGATGTATTCTCAGGTGCTGACTGATTAGTTCTGGGAGTTAACCCCGCAGTGCCTGGCAGATCCTTTACACTGGTACTGTATTTATATACTGAGCTTGATCTGGGGATGTATATATGTATTGAGCTTTGTTCTGGTACTGTATGTACACAACTTCCCTAGGTACTGAAGGTCAGCCAGAGGGTCACAGGCCCACAGAGCACAAGGTCCTGAGGCTGACCAACATCAGGACCTTGTCTGCACTGCTGTCCTGAGGTAGAGAGAAGCCAGGTATACCCTTACAGCTGCCTATGCATTTTATATGCAGAAGTAATGCATTGAAATACGAAGGTATTCAAATGCATTATAAGGAAAAAATTGTTTTTAAAAGTAAATGTGTCCCCTTATATATGGTTTATTAATATAGTTTGTAAAAATACAGTGCACGATATTTATTAAAAACAGTTTTTATTAAATAAAAGTTTTCAAACATAAAAAATACATAAACTATAGATTTCCTTAAGGCTGCCTTCACATGTGCGTTAGGGCTCCATTCAGGCGTTCTGTCTGAGCTTACCGTCAGGGGAACCCATGAACGCAACCCTGACTGAAACAAACGGAAACCATAGGTTTCCGTTTGCATCACTATTGATTCCAATGGTAACGGAACGGGTGCAAATGGTTTCCGTTTGCCTCCGTTGCTTAAGGGTTCAGTCATTTTGAAAGAAGAAATAGCGTAGAAGACTTGCACAACGGAGACAAACGGAAACCATTTGAAATCAATGGTGATGCAAACGGAAACCTATGGTTTCCATTTGTTTCAGTCAGGGTTCCCCTGACGGAAAGCCTTGATGCAGATGTGAACGCAGCCTAATCATTACAACCCATACAATAAATGTTAAACATAATTTAAGATGTTTGTAAAATGACGATAAAATAAACCATAAAAATCAATGGCAGAGATTAATTTTTTGCAAAGTGAGTTTAAGAATTAATTTATATAAACGAAATGCACATTTTTATGTAACAAATAATTATACATAAAAAATACACCCATATATCCCCCCCCCCAAAAAAAACAAGACTTCACACAGCAATTTTTTTTAAAAAAAAAAAAAAAGAAAAAGCTATGCCTCTCAGGAATGCAGTGAGGAAAAACTGAAAAAATTATCTGTGTCCTGTAGGCCAAAACAGCACGTATCCTTAAGTGCTTAAAGAGGCTCTGTCACCACATTATAAGTGCCCTATCTCTTACATAAGGAGATCGGCGCTATAATGTAGGTGACAGCAGTGCTTTTTATTTTAAAAAAAACTATCTGTTTTCACCACTTTATTAGCGATTTTAGATTTATGCTAATGAGTTGCTTAATGCCCAAGTGGGCGTATTTTTACTTTAGACCAAGTGGGCGTTGTACAGAGGAGTGTATGACGCTGACCAATCAGCGTCATGCACTCCTCTCCATTCATTTCCTCAGCACATAGGGATCCTGCTAGATCCCTATGTGCTGTCTTATACTTACACATTAACGATACTGAAGTGTTTAGACAGTGAATAGACATTCCACGGGATGTCTATTTACAATCTCTGCACTTTGTTACTGTTTCTGTGGTAGTTACAGCAGAGGAAGCGTAATCTCGTTGTAACTTGTCATCTACAGCGTAATCTCACGAGATTACGCTTCCTCTGCTGTAACTATCACAGAAACAGTAACGAAGTGCAGAGATTGTGAATAGACATCCTGTGGAATGTCTATTCACTGTCTAAACACTTCAGTAATGTTAATGTGTTAGTATAAGACAGCACATAGCGATCTAAAAGGATCCCTATGTGCTGAGGAAATGAATGGAGAGGAGTGCATGACGCTGATTGGTCAGCGTCATACACTTCTCTGTACAACGCCCACTTGGTCTAAAGTAACTCATTAGCATAAATCCAAAATCGCTAATAAAGTGGTGAAAATAGCACTGCTGTCACCTACATTATAGCGCCCATCGCCTTATGTAGGAGATAGGGCACTTATAATGTGGTGACAGATCCTCTTTAAGTAAATTCTACTACATTGTAGTGTTGCATTGGTATTCCAAATTCAGCTACTGTATATATTTTCCAATTAACATTAAAAATCTTGTAGTTAAGGCTATGTTCACATCTGTGCTAAGAATACAATTTTTCTGTTCCGTCATAAAAGCAGAAAAATGGAATTCAAGGCTGTGATGGAAAACAACAGCGCCAGATGAACCCCATTAACTTTAATGGGTTCCGTTTAATTTTTGTCAATAGCTTTTTTTTCCAGCATTTTTGAGGAAATCTGCGAAGGAGGCGCCTAACAGGGACTATTTCACTCTGTTTCTAATTTTTATTTTCAAAAATAAAATATAACAAAAATGAACAACTAATTTTGTATAATCCTGCAGGAGGCTTGGATTATCTTGTGTTAAATCACATTGGCTCTACCCTGTTTCAGATGTGGGATGGAGATGTAAATCACACAAGATGGCTAATGGAGGTACTTATATATGTTGAAAATACATTCATTGTATTTATTTATTTATTTCCTGTTGCTTATATAGTGCTAACATATTCCACAGCACTGTATAGAGACTGTCATCATTCACATCAGTCCCTGTCCCCAATGGTGCTCCCAATCTGATATCTCATATTTTAGGCACACACATACTAGTGCCAATTTCTTAGAATTGAATTAACCTATCAGTATGTTTTTGAAGTGTGGGAGGAAACCACAGAACCCAATAAAGGGTCAGATTTAGGCCCCATGCACACGAATGTGCTTTTGCGGCCCCATTAATTTCTATGGGCCTATGCACACGACCGTGGTTTCCACGGTCCGTGCATGGTCTAGCAGCCTGGACCGCAGAAAGAATGGACATGTCTTATTATGGCCGTGTTTTGCGGTCCAGGCTCATAGAAAATGATGGACGCGGCCATGTGCACGGCCCGCGATTTGCGGGCGGCTCGCGGGTGACACTCGGTGGCCGGCCGACCCGAAAATCACGGCCGTGCACATGGCTATGGTCGTGTGCATGAGGCCTTAAACCCAGAACCTCAGCTCTGCAAGGCAACAGGTCTGACCACTGTGCCACCGTGCTGCCTACATCCTTTAATCCATGGGCGAGATCAATGGGCTAAGTTTAAAAAGTAAAAGAAGCTTTCAAAACATTTCTAAGATAAAATGAGCGCATGCACATTAGCTGTGACTTATAATAACTGCAAACCTATTCGCTTTGGCAGCAGTTTGTCTCATAGAAGTTAACTGGATCCATCATCCAATCCTGATTGTAACACTCCATATTAGACTATATGCCCAAAAGCATACCTGGATGTCGGTGTAGTTGGAACAATGAATGACTGAGACCGTTATTAAATTGGCGCAGGCTAACCTGGGGTGCAGAGTCTAGGAAATCCCCCGTTTTTCACCCTTAACCCCCACAAAGAGGTATGGACGTTGCTGGTAAGATTCCCAAGTCACAGTCCCCAGGATTGTCCCCAATAGATACTCGGGCTGCCTCTTGTTTTTGGCATCCTCTTGGTTTGTGTCTTGTCATCAGCTTGGTTTATGCCTATTGTCATTGTCTTAACGCAAAATGATTGGAATGTCTTCCAGGTGAACTTCCTCAGTTATATTCATCTTGCTACCAAGTCTCTCCCTCACCTTACAGAGTCAAGAGGCTCTATTATTGTACTGTCTTCTCTTACAGGTAATTCTTAGATAAAAATGTTTAAAAGTCGCAAAATGAGGAAAAAAAAGTTGCATCTCTGCACAGGCTCTAATTTGAGAGGGAGCATGCGGGCTCTCCTCTCCACAGCTCTTACACTGTCCGTAGCAGTGACACACCCCCTTGCCAGTTTGGCAGAAGACTAATCTTGAAAGCTGAAGAGTGAGAGTGAGAGCGTGTGCGCGCGCACTCTCTTTCCTCTATCCTCGCTCTTGCTGTAACACTGTCCATATCTGATTGGACAGTGTCACAGTCATAGTAACACGCCCCCTTGCCAGTACACGCCCCGTTGACTGTTCAGGGGGTTATTTAAATATCGGGTGCCAAATTTAACGGCTCCGATATCTAAATAACGGAGGGAGGTAGAAAAAAAATGTAAAGTGCCCCAGGGTTTGTGCAGCCCTCCACATTACAAGCTGGACTCAGCTGCACATGTATGGGGAGGTGAAAGGTTCTCTTTAAGCTCATGCTTATTGTACTTGTCGTTTTTATTGTCTCATGTACTCTTATCTTTTTTCATGTACAGTACTCTGGAATTAACCCTTTTCCAAGTAAGTATGGAGTGGGCTCACAGGCTAAGTCCGCTCCATAAAATGTGCGTGTCGACTGTATGTTACAGCCGACACTTCAGTGCAACAATTGGAATTGTAAATTACTACGGTCCCACTCGTTTAACCCCTTAGATGCTGCGGCCAATAGCGGTCAATCTAAGCCGTTAGAAAAGAGAGGGACTTCCCCCTCTGGCCAATTGGCATCTCCACAAGGCGATTGCGGGGTGCCGATGGTTGTCATGGCAGCCTGGGGCCCAATGAAGGCCCCCAGGTCTGCCATATTTGTGCTCCTATTAATCGCTGGTTCAAGTCCCATAGGGGAAGTAATTAAAAATGTAAAATAGAGTTAAATTAAGTTTTATTTTTATAAATGCAAAAAAAATTATTATTAAAAGTTTAAAAAACCCCACCTTTTACCATTTCCCCCCAAAAGCAATGTAAAAAAAATAAACATAACTGGTATCGCCGTGTCCATAAAAGTCTGAACTATTACAATATAACAGCAATTAATTCGCAACAAAAAAAACAAATTTAAAACGCCAGTTTATATTTTTTGGTCACGTCATCTCCCACAAAAAAATTGAATAAAACGTGATCAAAATGTCCTATCTACCCAATAAAAACTACAGCTCACCCGGCAAAAAACAAGCCCTCACACCGCTCTATCAACAGCAAAATAAAGGAGTTATGGCTCCCAAATTATGGCGACACAAAACAAATTACATTTTTAAACAATGAAGTAGAAAAACACAAAAAATCTGTTTACATTTGGAATCGCTGTAATTGTATTGACCCGCAGAATAGAGTTAACATGTTGTTTTTATTGCACAGTGGATTGCGTAAAAACAAAAAAACTATTTTGGAATCACTTTTTTTCCCCATTCCACCCCACAAAGAATTTTTTTCCAGTTCCCCAGTACATTATATGGTGCAATAAATGGTGCTGTGAAAAAACTACAATTTGTCCCGCCAAAAACAAACCCTCATATGGCTATGTTAATGGAAAAATAAAAATGTTATGGCATGGAAAGTGGGGAGGAAAAAATTAAAACGGAAAAACGGCGCTTTAAACCCTATGTCTCTACAGTCATTTTTAATTTCCTTATTTAATTTTTTTTCTCTCCGTCTTCCAAAAACAATAACTTATTATTTTATAGGCAACATAGCCATAGCTATTGCTGATTGCTGTGGGTTAGACTAATGAGTCAGTTTTTTCTGTGCTTAAAATATGAAAATGTTTTTCATTAATTGTGTGAACCTATGTATTCCTGTAGGCAAAATTGCCACCCCATACACCACATCTTATGGTGCATCAAAGTTTGCACTCGAAGGTTTCTTTGGTTCACTGCAACATGAGCTAGCCATGAAAAGGATCCCTGTCTCCATCACATTGTGTATCTTGGGGCTCATCGATACTCAGTCAGCCATGGAGAAAGTAAAGTAAGTGTAAAACACAGTAAATGGGAGTTGTATCCAATTTTGCATGCAATCTGATTAAATCTGGCCAAAATGATTGTAGTTAAAGGAGTTGTCTAATACCGGACTACTGATGACATAACCACCGGATATGCCATCAGTATATCATCGGTTCGGGTCCGCCACCCGGACCCCACACCGATCAGCCTCTCCGGTGGCATACGGGCACCGGATGTTATTGCCCATTAAGTGATGTACGGAGCTGGAAGCAGTTTGCTCTGTACATAGCATAGCAGCCATGCTGTGCAGTACTGTAGCTCGGCCGCTATTCCGTGGCCGGAGCCAACTGCTTCTCGCATGTACATCCGGTGCCCGGAGGCAGCTGCAGTGGCTTAATGGTGTGGGGTCCGGGTATCAGACCCCCACAGATCATGTACTGATGACCTATCATCAGTTGTCCGGTAGTGGACAACCCCTTTAATGAATGACACATACTGCTACTGTAATACAAATTAATGACATGCTAAATATGTCTCTATTTAGGCAGGATTGTGATCACTCCATGTAAACAGAACTCTTATTTTCAATCCGTAATATCGGAAATACTAGACTTGCAATATCAAGCTCTAATCAGTTTTATAAGGATACATTTCTACCAATAGAAAAATCACTCTATGTAAGGCTATATTCACGCCTGCTTTGGGGCTTTCTGTTGTTCTGCTCTGTCAGAGGAGCAGAACAAGAGAAAACCAGAAGCAACGGTTCCGTTGCACCAGGGACGCCACCAGTGCTGACCGAACACATTTACTTTAATGGGTTCCGTCGGCTTTACGTCGGGGTGTCGGTGGTTTTACTAGAAACCATAGCACATCTCTGCCAGATGTGCGACCCAGAGGTGAACAAAGCCAATCATCATCATTGTCAAGTAGAATATCTTTGCAAAATTGTACAATATAAACACAGACCCAACCATAATGCTACTATAATAACCTAATAATTTAAGCCATTTACAACTACACTACATATGGGTCATATTTTCTTTTTATTTTCTCTGTAAGCTACCATTTCTTATTTTCCTTTAGAACACTTTTCCTCACCATTAAATTTAAACATCAAAATTGAATCTCTTGACTTGTCTTCATTCTTTCATGCATTAAGCTACTGACATTTATTTAGACGATTATAAGCACCTGAAGGCCATCGTACAGGTATAACTAATACTACGTCACTACTGAGAGTTTGAAATTTATTTTTGGTTGAAATTCAGCTTTCTTGTCTTTAAGCCATTATCATCTGACCCAGCCACCAAAACCTTAAGTCATAATATAGAAGTCCTTAGCTAGTTGATACTCGAGGAACATGGGGTGTTGGAGGGTCCAGGAGCCACATCACAGGAAAGCAGATAACGGCATGCACAGCGTGCCGCCGCCTAAATGCACTGATGACACTTGGCTTAAGGGGGAAACAGAGTTACACTGGGCCACTAACCATATGCATTTCAGGGGCAAATAAAGGAATGTTAAAGAAGTGTTTCCAGAATTTTCCTTTTAAAAGGAAAAAATAATACATATAGTCTAGTGCCCAGATAAATAGTGCCATACAGTGGCCAGACAGAGCTTGTACAATCTGATCCTATTCCATTCGCAGGGCAGCAATAAATGGCTCCCCTATGCCAAACAAATGTTTAACAAGAAACACGGTCTGATGACCCTTCCACATGTAGGTGCACCACCACCTTGGATCATTGCAATTGTAATTTTTTATTTTTTTTTAAATGCATGCAATATAATTGTGGGCGGTTTTATGGACATATTCTTGTTATGTTACTTTTAACAGAGATAAGATTAGCATGCCTGCATATCCTGCTAATGATGCAGCCCTAGCAGTGGTGTCAGCTGGAACAAGCCGCGTACAAGAGATGTACTACCCCTGGTATGTAAGACCACTTTGCTTCATCAGAGACTGGTTTCCACAAGGGAGAGCCTGGTTGATGCAGAAGTCATACCAATAAAAACCAGAAGAGACAACGGTATCGTCCTGATAGCAACATTTTAATAAACAATACGCAGATCTTTTATGTTGCATATTTGTAGTCGTATGTATTTTTTTTTCTGCAGTGTATAAGTACAACCATTGCAATGCAATTACAGTCTTGATGCTTGGATTAATTGTAGTACTGCTGAAATAATGACAGGGATGTCAAAACGGTGCTTGTACAGAGTTTCCAGCACTTGTATTAAAATGACCCAACACTCCCATTCCTTCTCCAATTGAGACACCGATGTTACCATGACAACGGCTGCTTTCCGCCTACAGCATAACACAACTTCTGTGTCTGTAATTTTGTACAGATGTCTTCATTCCTGCATTTGACATAAGGAGGATCCAATACGCTTTTTGCCTGTAATGACAAGCAAATATATTTTCATTCATGTACAGTCATTTATGACATGCAATTTTTCCTTTTTTTTTTCTTTATCAAAGATTTTTTATTTTGAAAATATAAAAAAAACATAACAGCATACATATTGTTTCATAAATTTGCAAACTTCGCACGCATTGCAATATAACCACTTCAATATCGCATAAAGGTTACAGAGACATAGAAACAGCAGTAGGAGGTAGCCTCCCAATCAGTAAGTATAAGCTAAATAAGAAATGCAATGAGAATAACAATATCATAAGTGCAGCAGAATTAGTGCAATATTTAGGGAAACCAGTCCCCACAAATGTCGTCGCATATAAGTGCACATTATACTTTAGACTAACACAAACACAAGACAACAAAGGGAAACACATACGGACTTAGCATGCAAAAGTTGGCTATATAGGTGTTCAAAAGAGGCCATCCAGCCAGAGAGATAGATCAGTACCACCCCGGAATCCAGACCACACTGCCCAAGTGCGGACAAAGAGCTCGGATTTACCCTGATCAGCAGACATCAACTCCTCCATCCTCATAATTCCGTTCACCTCCGTTACCCATTCCTTCAAGGAAGGCACAGTGCTGGACTTCCAATGACGAGGGATCACTGTTCTCGCTGCAGTCAAAAAATGCCGAAAGACACCCTTTTTGAGGTGTGGGAGTGATCCAGGAACCATGGAAAGTAAGCCAAGTATGAAAAAGTTTGTTACCAAGATCAAAAATTTTTCCCCAAAAGGGACGAAGCTTGGGACAATCCCACCAAATGTGCAGCATGGTTCCAGGAGCCTCCCCACACCTCCAGCACTCATCAGATACATTAGGAAATATCCTATGCAGCAAAGAAGGACAGCGGTACCATCTGGTGAGAATCTTATAATTTTTTTGCTGGGTGAAACACGAGGTCGGTAACTTGTGCGCCAGGAAGAAAGATGTACCCCACTCCTCAGCAGAATGTCGAGTCCCCAGTTCCTCGTCCCATGCGGTAGTGAATGTCAACTGAGAATAATCGTATTTAGGTAGAAGGATCCCGTGTAAATAGGACAACACATGAGAGGGGGCAGTAGTCAACAACAAATAGTGCTCCAGAGGAGTCTTATCCTGCAGCAATACAAGACAGTCGCCCATGGAAGAAAGATAGGAGCGCAACTGAAAATAGGACCACCATATTGAACGTCTCCCCGGGCAGGCCTCAGAGACAACAGTCTGTGACAAAATTTCACCCTCAGGTGTAAGAGTCTTAGCCAAATAACCACCGTCCTGTCTCTCCCAACAAAGGAATGTGTCCACACCCACCGCCGGAGGGAAGGAAGGATCATCAAAAAGAGGAGTCAGAGGACCTGGACGGTGAACAAGGTCCATCGTGGCAATGATCTGCTCCCAGACTACAAGAAACTGACGTGTGAGGGAAGGCAGAGAAGATGAAGTTCGCTGGAGAGCAGACAACCAAGGCAGAGACGACAGTGCTAGGGGAGACATAGCCTTCTCAATGCGCACCCATTGCTTACCCGCACCTGAGCGGAACCAGTCTACCAATCGCATGAGGACCGCAGCTTGGTGGTAGCGTTTAAAGTCCGGCAAGCCTGCACCCCCCTCCACTTTCGGCCGACTAAGGACAGCAAAACTAATACGAGGCTTAGAGGAGCCCCATACAAATTTGTTTATGGCCCTATGCAAGGTTTGGAAGAAGCTCGTTGGTATTATGATAGGGACGGTCTGGAATATGTATAGGAATTTGGGCAGAATGTCCATTTTAACCGCGTTAATGCGCCCAAACCACGATATGCGGTTCCCGCCATACGACATTAGATCCCTCAAGGTACGCTGCAGAATGGTTGTATAATTCAAAGCGAACAAATCCGACTGTTGTGTGGGGATATGCACCCCCAAATATTTCAGAGATTTAGATTGCCATTTAAACAGGAAGACCCGAGCGAGATGAGTGGCCAGAGTAGTATCAAGAGATATATTCAATGCCTCCGATTTAGAATAATTAACTTTAAAATTACTCAAATGACCAAATCGCTCAAATTCCCCGGTCAAAGATGGCAAGGAAATCATGGGAGTCGTAATGTACACAAGGAGATCATCAGCATAAAGCGCCAGTTTGTGATGGTGTGCGCCTACACAAACGCCATTGATATTAGGGTTGCTCCGCAGTGCCACGGCCAGGTGTTCCATGATCAAAACATAGAGTAAAGGTGAGAGTGGGCACCCCTGCCTCGTGCCATTAGTAATGGACAAAGAGTCAGATAACAGACCATTAACTCGAACCCGGGCCGTAGGCCCATGATATAATGCCATAATCCTATCGACCAGTGGCGCCAAGGCCAACCTGTGTCAGGACACTGCGGAGAAACACCCAATGTACCCTGTCAAAAGCTTTTTCAGCATCGACCGAGAGTAGACACATCGGTATCTTACGGGTTTGGCAGTATGATTTTAAAAGAAGGGTCTTGTTAGTGTTATCCCGCGCTTCCCTACCACATACAAACCCAACCTGGTCATCTGTGACCAGGTCAGGTAAGAAAGGCGAGAGTTGAGAGGCAAGCAACTTCGCAAAAATCTTAACGTCTACATTTATCAACGATATTGGCCGGAAATTTGCGCACGACGTCGGATCCTTGCCCGGTTTTGGTAGAAGGGTAATATGGGCCTCAACGGACTGAGGTGCAAAGGGACACGAGGAAGACACGGAATTAAAAACTTTCGGCAAGAATGGAGCCAGTTGATCCTTGAATGTCTTGTAGAATTTATTATTAAACCCATCGGGTCCTGGACTTTTGCCCAAGGGAGAGTCTCCAATAGCACGCTCCACTTCCGTTTCCAAAAAATCTTCCTCGAGTCCCAAGGCCTCCCCGTCCCCCAATGACGGCAACGCAGTGTCATGTACATAATGGTCTATTTTATCCCGCAACGCATCCGCCTGCATATCCTGAAAATGGCCTTTAAGATTATATAATGCCGAGTAATACTGTCTGAAGCATTCAGTGATGCCCACTGGATCATGAACCTCACCGCCCGAGGGAGATGTAATTTTAGGGATATACGACGCCTGGGTGCGAGGATGCAGTAACCGTGCTAGAGACCTACCACATTTGTCAGCAAATTCGTACGAATGTTTTCACATCCGGTCCCTGAACCGAGCGTGTGACTGATCTATTAGAGAACGCAAGGATTCTCTCGCATGCAATTTTTCTTTGATGATGTCATTTTCTTACACTTGCATACCTCCCAACTGTCCCGGATTCAGGGACAGTCCCTGATACTGTCTTGGGCGGCCGGTGGTATGTCCCGGTTTCAACTGCATCAAAACGCAGATACAGTTGAATTCAATGCTGAGGCAGGTAACAGTCAGCTCCCTGCTCAAGCATTCAACTATAGAGTCCCGGGCAAGAGTAGCACAAGCTCTCTGGCTGGGGACTCCTGTCTTGGGAAAGCCCTTGAAGTCACTGTTTATATATGGTCAGTGACGTCAGTGGCTCCTCCAGGAGTGGAATCTCCTGCCAGAGTGTTGCCGACGCTCTGGCCAGGGATTCCACTCTTGCAGAAGCCCCTGGCATCACTATCTATATATGGACAGTGAAGTCAGGGACTCCTCCTGTAGCGGAATCCCCGGCGACAGCGTAGCCGATGCTCTGGCTGGGGGTTCCACTCCTAGAGGGAGCCCCAATGGAGCTATCTACAGGGGGTGTTAGCGCTATCTACAGGCAGGGTGTACAGGGGGTTAGCGCTTTCTGCAGGCAAGGTGGTGCTATCTTTAAGGGGGTGTGACAGTATCTACATAGGCACTGTGGCACTATATAGGCACCATCTACATGGGCACTAGCACTTTATATGTGGGCACTGGCTCTTTGGCAATATGTGGGCACTGTGGCCCTATCTAAATGGGCACTGTGGCACTATATGAGCACCATCTACATGGGCACAGTGGCAATGTTGCCACTGGTACTTTATATGTGTTCACTGGCACTTTATATGTGGGCACTGTGGCACTATGTGGGCACTGTGGTGGTATGTGGGCACTGGCACCATCTATGTGGGCACTATCTATAGTGGGCATTGTGGCACTATCTACAGGGCATTGTGGCACTATGGAGCATTATACTGTATTGGGACATCTGTGTATGCTTTTTACTGTGTGGAGGGCAGCTATAGTGGCATTATACTGTGTGGAGGGCAGCTATAGTGGCATTATATTGTGTGGGGGTTCTATGGGGGCATTATATTGTGGGGATTATCGATTGTCCCTCTTTACGATACTTGTAAGTTGGGAGGTATGCACTTGTACAATAGCGCCACAATTTGCTGTGCACCTAGTTTGAAAAGAAGGAAAAAACATTTTTAATTTAGCAAGGTGTCATCAAATACATGACTTTATGATGCTGTATAAATGATCAAACCTTTACTAACAACAGTGTCTGCAACATATACAAATACCCACACACTTGTGTAATATTACTTATCATTAAATAGGTTATATGAAAATGGTAAAATATGGCTGCTTTTTTTTTTTTCAGAAGCAGCGTCACTTTTGTTTGTGGGCCGTGTTTGGTACTGTAGCTCAGTTCCATTCATTTAAATAGGGCTAAGCGGCAATACCAGATACAGCTGATGATCAAGAGTGGTTGTTATGCCTGCAGTCGCTGACCGCCGGCATGTCCTACTCACTGGCAGCCGCAACCGCAGGACACTCAGAGCTTGCCGGCGTTTTCCTCCCCACGCAACTGCAGCTCTCCTCTGCCTCCCCGACAAAGCAGCTGTATCTCAAAAAGTTAAAATTATTTTTAATAAAAGGTATTTAGGAATTTGCACCAAACACACTGATAGACATTTTTATTAAAAAAAACAAAAACTATTTCAAAGGAGTGTATAGCCTTTAAATGAGCAATTCAAGTACATATCTAAATTACATAAGTTGTTATTATGTGTATTTACTTGTGTTATTAGTGTTATATTTTAAACTATTTAATGTCAATCAGCTGCTTCTAAGGCCAGCGGACCTCAACTAGAATATGCAGTTCAGTCCTGGGCTCCAGTTCATTGATAGGATGCTCTGGAGTTAAAGAAAATACAAAGAAGAGCAACTAAACAAATAAGTTCTTGAGCTACTATCACACGGCCCGACATGGCCCGTGTAAATGAGCGCTGATCAATGAGTCAGCTCGTTGATTGGCACTTGTTTGCGCCTATCACATTGCTCCGATCACTTGTCCCTATGCATTTTCATCATGTCGGCAGCGCATCTCCCTCATTACACAGGGAGATGTGCTGCCGATAACGATGATTTTGAATGCTGCATAAAAGAGCAGTTCATCTGCAGATCGTTGCCCTGATAACACAGGGCAGTGATAGGGAACGAGCGTTCATATGAACACTCGTTTGCCCAATCATTTACCTGTTTAATAGGGCCTTTAGACCTAGGGCCTAGCGCCAGGTCCTCTTTATTTAAAAAATAAATAAATAATATTTCAAAGAAGTACATGGCCTTTAAATGAGCAATTCAAGTACATATCTAAATTACGTAAGTTGTCATTATGTGTACTTACTTGTGTTATTTGTGTTGTATTTTAAACTGCTACAAATTTATATTTTACCTCTACTTTGCTTTAATTTCTGTGAATCACCTGAAGGGTTAAAACACTTTCTGAATTCTGTTTTGAATACTTTGGGGGGTGCAGTTTTTAAAATGGGGTGTTTTATAAGAGTTTCAAATATATGGGCTCCTCAAAGCCACTTCACAACTGAACTGGTCCCTGAAAAATAGCATTTTGAAATTTTCTTGAAAATGTGAGAAATTGCTGCTAAAGTTCTAAGCCTTGTAACGTCCAAGAAAAATAAATGGATGTTCAAAAAACGATGCAAACATAAAGTAGATATATGGGAAATGTTAAATAGTAACTATTTTTCGTAGAATTACCATCTGTTTTACAAGCAGATACATTTAAAATGAGAAAAATCATAATTTTTGCAAATTTTCCCTAAATTTTGGTGTTTTTCACAAATGAGCAAGGAATTTATCGACCACATTTTTCCACTAACATAAAGTCCAATATGCCA
Source organism: Rhinoderma darwinii (assembly GCF_050947455.1). NCBI lineage: Eukaryota > Metazoa > Chordata > Amphibia > Anura > Rhinodermatidae > Rhinoderma > Rhinoderma darwinii. The sequence continues at coordinate 300,881,139 of NC_134687.1, forward strand.
TGAGAAAAGAATCTCAGAATCGCTTCGATAGGTAAAAGCATTCCAGAGTTATTACCACATAAAGTGACACGTCAGATTTGAAAAAAATGGGGCTGGTCCTGAAGGCCAAGATGAGCTTGGTCCTGAAGGGGTTAAAAGACAAGGAGACACTACCTCCATCTGGAGAAACAAAAGGTTAAATCTCCAGAAGTGACAAACTTTACTGTGAATCTGTGGAATAGACTACCTCAAGAGCTGACCACAGTAGTGACAGGGAACAGATTTTTTATTACCTTCTCTGACTCAATAGGGGAAAACAAAATTCTAGAGTTATCCTTTTTCCCATCCCCTGGTTGAACTTCATGGAGATGTGTCTTTTTTTAAACCATACGTACTATGTAACTATATGAAGCTAACTCTTGTCCCAGAAACTGAAGGCAGGAGAATTATAGAGACAGATTGCTCACAAGGTTTCAGAAACAAGTCACATTTTTATATTCTTATTTTTTTTAAATCTGTTTTCATTTTCTGATTGTAGATTTTTATTTATTTTTTTCTTATTTTGGAGGCAACCATCTTGCCTTAGCTGCTGCTTTGAGTTGTGAATAGCAGTTTCAGAGATTTAGGGCTAGTCCACACGCTGTGGAATTGCCGTGTTTTATTTCGGCCGCAATTTCGGCCGGAAAAACCATAGCAGAATACAGTAGCAGCATAGTGGATGAGATGTAACAAATCTCATCCACATGCTGCGTAAAATTTCCATGCCGAAATTGACCTGTGGTGCGTATTTTTCGGACCGCAGCATGTCAATTCCTGCTACGGAAAGTGTGCAGAATTGATGCGTTTTTCAGACATGTCTCCATCTCCTAATACTGGGAAAAACGCAGCAATTTACGCACCATTTTCTGCCATAAAAAACCCAGGAAATGGTGTGTTTTTGCTACAGCGGAAAGCCTTTGACTTTTAACGGAATTGCTGCAGAAATTTTCTGCAGCAATTCCGTTGTGTGTGGACAAGCCCTTACTGTTCTGCTGGCACCTGGTCATAAGAAAACTAACATCTAAATTTACTTAATAACTTCTATAGGGGAGTGTTGTGGGCATGCTCTGTGTCACATGCAGAGATCACTGTGTCAGGAGGGGAAGGAGCTGAGCTGTCTACATCACCTATTGTCATTGGTGTGACCCTGTGTTATCTGCCTCCAGCTTTATAATGTTATCTTACTTTGTAATCTGCTCTAATAAAATGACTGCTGATCTTGCCCCTTGTGTACACAGCATAAGCTAGGATGATGTATACAACACAAGAAGTCTTAACCTATTGTGAGAGCACAATATGAAAATTATATGTAAACATCTGTGAAGAATAAAAAAAAACGACAAATAATGAAAACATTTAGGCTTAATATAAAGATTTGACTTAAAGAGGAACTGACGCTAGGTCCTGCAAAGCGAACTAGTAGTCTTACCTGACACCCACTGTCTCTGGGACTCAAGCTGAGTTTTTCTTGTATTTCTAGCCCCCCCATTTCTGAGATATGTCCCCCTGTTCTTTTGGCGCCAATTTATACACAGAAAAAATAATTGATTTTGAGGTGGTACAAAGAAGTCAGTGCGGTTCTTCAGTTGAAATGGAAAAATTTGGTTTTCAAATAGTAATGGATAGAGTACTGGAGGAAGGTTTTGACATTTGCGTTTTTGCATCTGATTGTCATGTCGGCATACAAAGGTCGATGCGGCAGAAGTATTACGACATTGACCATCAGTATGACATCTGGCAATATGCATTATGGCATTATTCGGCAGAAGTTACTGAAGTCAAGCAATGGAGTCCCTGGTCAATCGGTCAAACCCTGGATCGACAAAATGTATAATAATTTCAGGTGGAGTGTTAAAACATGTGAGCAGAATGAGGATTTGAGGACTACTTAAAAGAAAGGTGGACCTCTGTCCTAAATCACGTAATTAACATTCATGAATGGGAAGATGGCCAGCACTATAAAAAAATGTGCTCATGCTGATTTGGTTTGATCTGTCCAAAATTCTGTACTGTGTCTTCAAAATTAAACTACTGCCTATCGTAGAGTAGAAGAAATAGTTAGTAATCCTCAGCTGTTGCACGTCATGCAGGACTGTTAGAGGCATTTTAACAGTTTAGTGTTGAATTATCGAACTAAACAAATTCACTTTGGCATTAATGGCATTGAGGCTAGAACAAAATTGGCTATCCTGGCGCATAATAAAAACATAGGAAGAAAGCATTCGGTTGTTCAAGTTGAGCATGCTAAGTCTGCCCCTATTACTACAAAAAAAACTAAATATGAATTAAAAGGGGAAGAAGAGTTGGTTAGTAAAAAAATTAAAATATTGAAAATGTATGATTATTGAACATACTGAGCAAATACTATGTGTCTGTCTCCAAATTTCACAGGGTGATGTAAGTCATAACTGGAAAAGTAGAGTTCCGATGCTTCCACCCAACATAGCCTATGTTAGAAAGACCTAATAAGAGTCAAATTGTGGAACAGCATTGGCCTCATTTTGCTAATAAATAGATTACAGTGATATTTTGAAAATCGTTTAAAAATCTTATTGATGTCTAACCATTTATTTCTTAAGATATTGGTCACTTTTTTTAATTTTTTCTTTTGTAGATTTCAAGCTTTAGGAATATGATTGAAAGAAAGCGTTATGTTGAATTGTAGAATTAAAACGTTCCTTAACAAGAGATGTCTTCCATGTGCAAGGGTAAGGGCCCTTTTACACCGGCCAAATATCCTGAAAACGAGCGTTGACAGAAAACAGTGCGACGCACTGCCGACATGATGATAATGTATGGGGACGAGCGATCAGAGTAACGAGCGCTTGTCCCCATACTAGCTTCTTGTGAACGGAGCAAACAAGCGCTAATCAACGAGCTATCTTGTTGAACGGCGCTCATTTACACGCCCCACGTCGTGCCATATGAAATTACCTTAAAGTTTTGCCTAATATTTGACCAGTGGGACTACTTCTTTGCTTGACAAGGTTACAAGATGTTTTTTCTCTCCACAGGTCCCTGTCTGACTGACTGCTGTGTAGTGTGTGCTTCCTTGTCTCCCTTAAAAAAAAACTTTCACCTGCCCATACATGTGCAGCTGAGTGCACTATGTAATAGGCAGGGCTGCACAAAGCTTGTCTCACTCTGAAAAAAAATTCTATCCTCTGTTATTTAGATTTTGGTGCCATTAAATTTGGCACCCGATATGTAAATAACCCCCTAAAGCTCAATAGGGCCTTTCTTTATTTCTAAATGGCATGGGAAAGTGTTACTTATGGCTGTGACAATGTCCAATCAACTATGGACAGTGTCACAGTGGCTTGTCCTGTGTGATCTCTCTCGCGAGATCACACAGTCTTGTCTGCCGAGAGCTGAAAAGAATGGGAGCGAGCGCGTGCGCGCACACAGCTCCAACGTCGCCGCTGCTGACGATACTCCCGCCGCCATGGAACAGAAGAGGAGAAGAATTCACATTCTTCTTCTCCTACTCTTCTGCTCAGTAGTGGCGGCGGAGCTGTGTGTGTGTGTGCGTGTGCGCACGCTCTCCTCTCCAGTTCTTGTCAGGCAGTGAAGGAAAGACTGTATGATCTCGCGAGAGGGATCACACAGCATAAGCCGTTCTCACACTGTCCGTAGTTGATTGGGTAGTGTCAGAGCGATAAGTAACATGCCCCCATGGCATTTAGAAATAAAGAAACACCCCATTGACAGTTCAGGGGGTTACTTACATATCAGGCACCAAATATAACAGCACCGATATCTAAATAACGGAGGATAGACATTTTTTTTAACGTGACACAAGGTGTGTGCAGCCCTGCCTATTACATGGTGCACTCAGCTGTACATGTATGGGCAGGTGAAAGGTTCTCTTTAACAAGAGATGTATTCCGTGTGCAAGGGTAAGCCAGTTTTGTCTAATATTTTACCAGTGGGACTACTTTTTGCTTGACGAGGTTACAAGATGTTTTTTCTCTGCACAGGTCCCTGTCTGACTGCTATGTAGTGTGTGCTTCCCTGGATCCCTTAACAAGAGATGTCATTGTCAGGTCCGTATATCAGGGAAGCTCCTTTCTCCCTGTCATTTCACACCGAATAACCACCTCTGTAAATTGAAAGCTGAAGGCATGCCTGGAAAGAAGTAAACCAGTCAGAGATGTTTGGTACACAACTTTCCCTCAAATCAGAAAAGAGGAGAACTAAACTTTATTCAGAACAAAGAAACACGCAGAGAAGACACATGCCCCTCCCTAGAGACGTGGAACTTGCTTAAGTCCCATTGGCTCCTCAGCTGTAAGTTTTCCTGTACATTCTTCTGCACACTCCTCTTTGCATTCCAGGGGGCGGTGTCTTCCATAGGCGTGTTATGCAGGCTCTTTGTGCTCCATGAATCCAATCTCTTTGTGTAATATACTGAATATATATATATATATATATATATGTGTGTGTGTAAGGATAATATTTTTACATATACATAGTATTACAATATACATAGTAATGATCCCTGACAGTCCCCCCTAAAAATATTATTATTCTATCCCTGAGTCTTGCCTATCAACCTACCACTGACCACTCGAACCAGGCGGGTAGGGGTTTTGGATTTCTTCACCAGCTTGAGACGAGCTACTCCTGATGAGTAACCCCCCTTTGTACCTGGACTTCCAAGGTTTCTGAGTGGTCCTAACTTTCCCTATTCTCATCAGGATACAGGATGGTTGTCTTGGTATAATCTACAAACCGCTGCTGGTTGTAATATATATATAATTCATCCAGTCTACATTTTTATTAATGGTAATAATTGTCGCACTGTCACTTACTGTCCTAATAGGACTTTACACCTGTAGATATAACAGGTCATGGGCAGCACGGTGACCTTCACCTCACACCTTCACATAAAACTCCTCAGATTGTAATTTGCAGCACCGTGGCATATTTACACACATTATAATTATAAACCTCAGACATTATAAACAATAGGGCCTCAACTAATAACATAATGCTATCACCAATCTCATGCTATCACCCTCAGGTTTCGGGTCCCATCAGTTCATTGCCAGTCCTATACACCATCGTCCCCTTCTTCTCCTGTCTTCTGCTCTTCACTGACTGTCACCCTCAGGGTAACCCACACAATTGTGGAGTCAGACTACGTTGGTGTCCAGTGGGGGAGTTATTATTACCCCCTCCTAGCCACTTACTTATCAAAACGCTTGATCCTGCTGACGGATTCACTCAGGTGTTTGGTCTTTACTTTGATCTTTGCTGATGTCATCAGGACTTGGTTTGGTCCTTCTCATCTGTCCGACACCGTCTCCTTTAGTTTACATCACCAGGCTGTACATAGCACCTCATGCTGTGAGCCTGGGGTGAGATCCCACGTAGGCGGATTAGTGGAGTTGTATTGTGACTATCACAAACCCTCCGCATCTGTACACTTCCTCTGGCAAGTTACTTGTCTGGGCGGCTGCTTAGAATTGTGACACTGCCGTCAGTTCATGATAAACGCGTTGTACTGGCTCAGGCTGTGCCTGCCGCATCTCAGTGATGGAGTTCATTGTGTTAAAAGTCTTTTAGTTCATATTTACTGGCACTTGCTGGGGACCCCAACCCTTGTCAGTTGTAAAAATAAATACTAATCTGGTGATAACATCATCCGCATACATTATAAACGTTGTTCTAAGAACATACAATAATGTCAGGCCCTCAAATGACATCAAACACCTTTATATATATAGGAAAAAAACTTCTTTGTTACAATGGACAGGGCACCTAGAAGATGTGTGATTACTGGGTACATTTCATTTGCACTTGGTGATACTCTTTCAGCAGGATTTGTACCTTGATCTCAGCTGATTGCCTAGAACATCTCCACCTCACAGAAACATACACAGATTCCACATGTTTATCTGACAAGTGTCTCAAACCAATTTTTTCTTACTCTAATCTGGTTCGTTCTACCTGGGAAGGCCTCTCAAGGTCGGTTCTCTTTGTGGGAGGCGGGTATGATAAGGTTGGCACCGGTCTGCCAGGACTGTTCTGTAGGCAAATCAAACAGCTCTAACAGAATTTAGCAGCAACAGCTGTAAAGCCTGGGACATACCAAGTAGATCTTACATCATCGATCCTTGCAGTCTTGGGGCATATGTGAGGTCATACACCATCAATACAAGTCCTATCAAGAATGCATTGGGCGCTACCGGTTCACCTTCCTTTATCCGTCCACATTCTGTTAGAATCTGGTTCTCACGCCTTCCGCTCCCAGTTGGACTCTTCCTGTGAAGAACAAGCTCTTCATAGCCTAATCAGTAATTGATCTTAATCAGATAATTAACTTGAAGAAAAACATTAACAATGACAGATTTATGTTAAACGTTCACACTGGTCAGTAACTAAAACTGATACCTACAAACTGATTCTTCTTCTTTATATATATATGTATACATATATATATACACTGCACAGAATTCTCTGCTCTAAAATTTCCCTTTCACAATAACAACAAAAATAAACAAATAAAAATGTTTTCGAATGGGAATATTCCGCTTCTATACCTTTTATCTGACACATCCAATAGTCCAATGCTGAGGCTGGTCTAGAACTTTACATAAAACTTAACCTCAGTATTTAATATTCCCACAACCCTTCTTAAATACATTTATTAAACAAACTAACCTTGGGACAATGTCTAGAGAACTTCTGACATCTTATCTTTGTACAAACACCAGGTCAATACTTGGGATAACACTGTTCCCCTGTCACTACACACAACGTCTGCAGTGGGGAAGATACCGGCCGGGCTTCAGGCCCCCCTGAGAACAGGTCTACACACACAAGCACATTGTCATACACTTCTACTTCGGGTAGTTGTATGTTCTGCAGTCGCTGGGACGGGTAATCTGGCCGGGCTGCACTTTTCACAGGTACCTTTGCGGTTTTACCTATGTCATGCCATGCGCACATCATGCCGGCTGCTACACTCCTAGTGGTGGCATTATTGTATCCAGGGACAAGCCAATTTACTGACACCTGGCTGCACATACCCTTGTCAGTTCTGTCTTCTCTCGCTCTCTCAATTGGCTTACCCGATGATCCAATAAAGTTCCTACAACCAATGGGCCCATAATTGTGGGCGATGCCAAAAGCGTACCTAGAGTCAGTGTAAATGTCGGCCGTCTTACCTTCTGCCAGGTTACAAGTCTCAGCGAGCACCTCCAGCTCCGCTCCTTGAGATGAACAAGAAGGTGAGAGTGGTTTTTGGGTATTTTACCTGGTGCCTCGTATCCTGTCTTGTACATACTGTATGAAGTATTTCTACATTAGAAATTTACATTAAAAACCCATGTCACATATAGATAGAACATTTCAAAGGGGTGGCGTCTTCATCCTCTAAAATAAAACCAAATGTTATACACTTCTCCACACTCATCAGATAATCCAGAATACTTTGAGAATCTCACTTTTATCAGGTTCTGCAAATACTTGATTAATACAAAAACAAATAAAAATAAAAAAATTCCTAAAAACTTTACATCAAATTAACAATGTCCAGACAATTTTTTTTTTGTTTTGCCTTCTCCCCCATCTAAATCTGTAAAGACTCATCTGTGAGTGACGTCACCTCGCCTCCTGTGTAACTTTGCTGGAGGGGGATGGTCTTTTACACAATACCTCATATTGGGTGGAGACTACAGCACAGCTTACCCAGTGCCATATTTACTGTTCTGGAAAGATCTGGAACCATCTACACAGAAAAACCTCAAAATGTAGGTTACTCTCATACACATTTAATCTGGATTACTCATTGGGGTCTCATACACATTTTGTAGATCTCCTGAAACCAAATTAATTAATTCAAAACAAACCAAAATTGTACCTGATCAGTTCCTTCACCATTCTCCCCCTTTGTGGACTCTGCGAAAGTAATGTAGCAGAGTTCAAAACTACATCTCAACATAACAAAGTCGGGCACTAGTTTAACCCCCTGTAATGTACAACAGCCTGAAACAAAAATGACTTTTTCTTGACGAAAATACATTTTATCTTTACAATGACATAACTCATGTGTGAAATCAAAAACAAAACAATTGTAGTTAGTTATTCAATAAAACAGAAAATATTATATCTGATAACATTAATTACTGCAAACCAATAAACTGTATATAAAAATAGGGAACGGTGGGGGGCACATACATTTTCAAAACCCCGTGTCTCACAGTATCTATAGTTTAATACATCTGAATTAAAATCAAAACACATGAAATCTGATCACATCATAACACATAAATATCGTAACTTTTATAAACAACAGCGCATGCGCAAAGAGAAGAATTTTTTTTTAGGTTTGTAGACATTACTGATATATATATATCTAAAAGCAGTGCATATTAAAATCCTTGTCTTCAGACTGCACCCAGTCAGCCCCCCCTCCTCCTCCCAAACACAGCATACTACAGGGGGGAGGGGGGGTCACACACTCACAGCTTCTAGTCTCACAATCTTAACCCTTTCAATGCCGGCAAAACAACATACGTATCTGCAATCATTCATCACACCATTGTATAGGAATTATCTAAATTCAAATCATCAAACACATAATCTGTAACAGTCCAATCTGTCGGCCACCATCCCTATATAATGATGGCGTGTCCCGCACACTAGAATGAAACCTAAAATAAAAAAAAGACACTGCAGCATGAGTTAAAAATGACAAAATTAACAAGGCGATTATTTCATACTGATTTGGTTGGGCCGGGCTTGGCCACATCAGGGGCAGGGGGGTTTCCTGCCCACAATGAGGACACACTCAACATGAGGGATGGCGGCCATTATAAGGTGGGGGCTGCTCCTTTGTTGTATAATACATATAACATAATGTAATGCCTTTCTTATTCCTAACTTCTGCTTCTTCAAATCCCTCTTTGCTGACCGCTATGGCTGTTCGCTGCCATGCTAAAGCACTTTCCATCAACTTACTATCTTCTAACTTCCCTTTGTTCTCACGAATACCTTTTGCCCAATCTGCGGCTTGGAGCCTACCTCCTCTATGGATCCCACACACATCCATCAATTTCTTCATTTTACTCAAATACTGCTTCCCTTCAATTCGCTTCACTAAATCATACGAATAGGACTGTCCGGAAACGGACGATCCTGGAGATTTGAATATGGACCGCAAACTATCCATTCTAACAGTCTATATTATACACGTATTATACAAGTAATTTATATAACAATTTTCGATCTGCAACTCTTGGTCTGGCCGGAAATATTACAATTTCACAGTCTGCAACGCTAAGTCTCGCCGAAATAGTATAATCTCTAGTCTGCAATGTATTTATTACATCTCGCTAGGATATAACAATCTTTATTTAGACTCTCTGGCCTCGCTGGAAGTATTAAAATTTGCAGTCTGCAGCTCTCCGGTCTGTTATATAATCTTTATCTAGTCCCTAATTACCCAGAGGATGGTTAGTTGGGCGCGACTAAGGTCTCACAGGTTTTCGACCTCACAGCGGAAAATATCACCTCTGTCGCCTGAGATAATCCAGGAAATCAACAAAAGGGTTCTACAGATCGCCACAAGACCGTCCAGAAACACAGATAAGACGAAGATTCATAAAATCAACTCGCTTACCGTGTTGCGGAGGTGATCAAATTCTTTATCAGTGGGCAATCTCGGGTCCTCTGTTTCACCCTGTGATTGTCGGTTATCCGGATTTCGATATTTCCTCAAGTGAGGTCCCCGTCGGGCGCCAAAAATGTCAGGTCCGTATATCAGGGAAGCTCCTTTCTCCCTGTCATTTCACACAGAATAACCACCTCTGTAAATTGAAAGATGAAGGCATGCCTGGAAAGAAGTAAACCAGTCAGAGATGTTTGGTACACAACTTTCCCTCAAATCAGAAAAGAGGAGAACTAAACTTTATTCAGAACAAAGAAACACACAGAGAAGACACATGCCCCTCCCTAGAGACGTGGGACTTGCTTAAGTCCCATTGGCTCCTCAGCTGTAAGTTTTCCTGTACATTCTTCTGCACACTCCTCTTTGCATTCCAGGGGGCGGTGTCTTCCATAGGCGTGTTATGCAGGCTCTTTGTGCTCCATGAATCCAATCTCTTTGTGTAATATACTGAATATATATATATATATATATATATATATATATATATATATATGTGTAAGGATAATATTTTTCAAACAATATACATAGTAATGATCCCTGACAGTCCCCCCTAAAAATATTACTATTCTATCCCTGAGTCTTGCCTATCAACCTACCACTGACCACTCGAACCAGGCGGGTAGGGGTTTTGGATTTCTTCACCAGCTTGAGACGAGCTACTCCTGATGAGTAACCCCCCTTTGTACCTGGACTTCCAAGGTTTCTGAGTGGTCCTAACTTTCCCTATTCTCATCAGGATACAGGATGGTTGTCTTGGTATAATCTACAAACCGCAGCTCACCAATGTTGTGTCCAAATCCAAACTGTGCTCGGATTCACGTGACAGCACAAGGTAGGAATCATAAAAGAAGGAAAAAAGCTTTGATCCAGCGCTGGTATGTTTAAAAGGATGATGTCATATGCCATGGGTAAGGACAGAAGCACTATCCGAAACGCGTAGGCACCCAATCAATGCAACCACCCCTTCATATACTGGATCATTTAAATCGTTTGCAATACAGTTTGAACATTGTTTCCTTTTAAACATACCAGCACTTGATCAAAGTTTTTTCCCTTCTTCTATAAGCCAGTTTTGTCTAATATTTGACCAGTGAGGCTACATCTTGGCTTGACGAGGTTACAAGATATTTTGTTCTCTCCAAAGGTCCCTGTCTGACTGCTGTGTAGTGTGGGCTTCCATGGATGCAATGAATGTTGATGGAAACACATTTCATGTATTGGTTGAATTTACTGAAATGAAATCATTCAATGAAGGGACGTTGTGAGTTAATAGACTGACATGACAACCCAGCCTTGCATTGAATGATCCTATATAGACCAATAAATCAATGTTGTAATTAGTGGCGTAGCTATAGGGGTCGCACCCGTCACACTTGCGACCGGGCCCCTATGTCTGGGAGGCCCACATGGCCCCCGTTGCCACACAGCGCGCTAATACTAATTCTTTATGTGCCATGACGCCGCCACTTCCAGGTTACGGGCAGGGCTCCTGTAGACGTCACAGTCACATGGTGCACTCAGGGTTCCAGCCACTGTGGAAGAGCCGCTGCAGGGGGCCCGTAATGTATGTGTGTTGTATTGTACTGTCTGTCTTTGCAGTGAAGAGAGGAGAGGGGGGGCTTTAAATTACAGACCCCCCTCTCCTCTCCCCACCGCAAACTGCACGATACAATACATTACAAACTGTGGGTCAAGACCCCCTGGGGGCTCGTGTGAAGACCTCTTGGGGGTTGTGAACCACTCACCGAGGTCCTGGTTCCAACTGTATTTGCGTCCTTAGGACGCAGATCTAGTTGAATTTAATGCTGGACCAAGAAGCTGATGGCTCCTTCATCCAGCATTCACTGTGCCGTGAGCCATTAGCGGCTCGGTGCAGACAGGCGTGATTTAGTGACGTCATTGCGCCTGTCTGCGCTGAGTCACTCATAACACTGGGCAAAGGAGGAGAAGGATCTCCTCCTCCACCCGTCGTGGGAACGGGGATAGGTAAGTAATTGTATTATTTTTCTATTATGCACATATGGGGGCATTATACTGTATAGGAGAGGGCTGATATGGTGCCAGCTATGAGGGGCATTATACTGTGTGGGACTGCTATGGGGGCATTATACTGTATGGGGGCATTTATGGGGTGCATTACACTGTGTTGGTCAGCTATGAGGGGCATTATACTGTATGGAGTCTGCTATGGGGGCATTATACTGTATAGGGGGGATTACACTGTGGGCCGACAGGTATGGGGGCATTATACTGTATGTGGTGCTGATATGGTGGCAGCTATGCGGGCATTACACTGTGGGGTGACAGCTATGGGGGCATTATACTGTATGGGGGCTGATACGGTGGCAGCTATGGAGGCATTAAACTGTGGTGAGACAACTATGGGGCATTATACTCTGTGAGGCAGCTTAGGGGGGCATTATACTGCGTGGGGGCAGCATTATACTGTATAGGGGGGATTACACTGTGGGGCGACAAGTATGGGGGCATTATACTGTATGGGGGGCTGATATGGTGGCATTTATGGGGGCATTACACTGTGGAGGGACAGCTATAGGGGCATTACACTGTATGGGAGGCTAATATGGTGGCAGCTATGGGGGCATTACACTGTGGGGAGACAGCAATGGGGAAATTATTTAGTGTGGGGAAGCTATTGGGGCATTACACTGTGGGGAGACGCCTATGGGGGCATTATACTGTGTGGGGGGCAACTATGAGGGGCATTAGAACTGCCCACACAGTATAATGCCTATATAGCAGACCCCATATAGTATAATGCCCCCCATAGCTGCCCAACACAGTATAATGCCCCCATAAAGGCCCCCATAGCCGCACCATACAGTATAATGCCCCATAGCAGCCCCATAAAGTTTAATGCCCCCTTAGCAGACCCCATACCGTATAATGCCCCTCATAGCTGTCCCACACAGTATAATGCCCCCAATAAATGCCCCTATACAGTATAATGCCCTCATAGCAGCCCCATACAGTATAATTCCCCCATAGCAGCCCCCACACAGTATAATGCCCCCCTTAGCTGCCCCACAGTGTAATGGCCCCATAGCTGCCCCACATAGTATAAAGCCCCCATAGCAGACCCCATACAGTATAATTCTCCTCACAGCTGCCCAACACAGTATAATGCCCCCATACCGTATAATGCCCCCATAGATGCACCCATACAGTATAAAGCCAACACAGATACCCCCATACAGTATAATGCCCACACAGATTCTCCCATGCAGTATAATGCCCACACAGTATAATCCCCACACAGATGCCCCCATGCAGTATAATGCCCAAACAAATTCCCCTATACAGCATAATGCCCCCATAGCTACCCCATACAGTATAATGCCCCCATAGCTTCCCCATACAGTATAATGCCCCCATAGCTGCCCCATACAGTATAATGCCCCATAGCTGCCCCATAAAGCTTAATGTCCCCATACAGTATAATGCCCCCAGCTGCCCTTATACAGTATAATGCCCCCAAAGCTGCCCCTAGTGCGAGTGCCCATATATAAAGTGCCAGTGCCCATGTAGAAATTGCCCTTGTAGATAGTGCCCCTATAAAGTGTCACAGTGTCCATGTTGATAGTACCACACCCCCTTGAAGATAGCGCCAACCCCCTGTAGACAGTGCTACCCACCCTGTAGATAGCACCATTGGGACTTCCTCTAAGAGCGGAATCCCCAGCCAGAGCATAGGTCAGGGAGTCCGCTCATAGAGAGAAGCCCAGATGTCACTGTCCATATATGGACAGTGACGTCAGTGGATGCTCCTTGAGCATGATCCCCATTGCCGAATTTGGCCGGGGATTCCATTGCAGGAGAAGCCCCTGATGTCAACGTCCATATATGCATTAGGTTAAACTGTATCTGCGTCCTGAGCAGTGGCGGATTAAGTAGACTATAGGCCCTGGGCTGTTACCCAAACTTGGGCCCCCCTTCTCCCCCGCTGCGCCGTAACACTACCTTTTTGTGCAAGCATTAACAAATGGGTGTTATGATTCCCCTTGTCAAAGGGCAGTGTCCCTACATACTGACAGTCTCCAACCATCGCTGACAGTATCACACTGTGCAGGGACACATCCTCCTGACAAGGGGAATGGTAACACGAATTTGTCTATCAGTCCTGGACTGCACAAAGACTTTTTGTGAAACACAAGGATTTCCTATAATAAACATGTCAGGAGAGGTGACAGATTCTCTATAAATCTAGTGACTCACAGGTGACGACTTCTCAGATTCTGTTACTTTTTTCCTCTTTTCTTCTCCATCTGGTCCAGACTTCATGACGACTTCTCCCGGCCATGACCCATTTCTGCAGAATTTGCCACTTAGATGTCTTCTGTTTCTCACTTTTCCAACATTTCTACACCTATAAAATGATCATGGTGCCACAGACTGTGCCTCTAAATATAATAGCACCATACACTGCGCCACTAAATATAAATGTGTCAAACACTGTATAGTAAAGCACCACGTGCACAAAGGCCCCTGTAAATAGCGTCACACACACAGCCCCTGTAGCTAGCGTCACACACAGCCCTTGTAGATAGCGCCACACACACAGACCCCTGTAGATAGCGTCACACAGAGAGCCCCTGTAGATAGCATCACACACACAGCCCCTGAAGATAGCATCTCACACACACACATCTCCCTGTAGATAGCGTCACACACACAGCCCCTGTAGATAGCGCCACACACACATCCCCCTGTAGATAGCATCACACACACATCTCCCTGTAAATAGCGCCACACACACAGCCCCTGTAGATAGCATCACACACACATCCCCCTGTAGATAGCGTCACACACATCTCCCTGTAGATAGCGTCACACACATCCCCCTGTAGATAGCGTCACACACATCCCCCTGTAGATAGCATCACACACACAGCCCCTATAGATAGCGTCACACACACAGCCTCTGTAGATAGCGTCACACACACACAGCCTCTGTAGATAGCGTCACACACACAGCCCCTGTAGATAGCGTCACACACACATCCCCCTGTAGATAGCGTCACACACACATCCCCTTGTAGGTAGCGTCACACACAGCCCCTGTAGATAGCGTCACACACACAGTACCTGTAGATAGCGTCACACACACAGCACTTGTAGATAGCGTCACACACACAGCCCCTGTAGATAGGGTCACACACACATCCCCCAGTAGATAGCGTCACACACACATCCCCCTGTAGATAGCGTCACACACACAGCCCTTGTAGATAGCGTCACACACACAGCCCCTGTAGATAGGGTCACACACACATCCCCCAGTAGATAGCGTCACACACACATCCCCCTGTAGATAGCGTCACACACAGCCCCTGTAGATAGCGTCACACACACAGCCCCCGTAGATAGCGTCACACACAGCCCCTGTAGATAGCGTCACACACACATGCCTCTGTAGATAGCGTCACACACACATCCCCCTGTAGATAGCGTCACACACACAGCCCCTGTAGATAGCGTCACACACACAGTCCCTGTAGATAGCGTCACACACACAGACCCTGTAGATAGCGTCACACACACATCACCCTGTAGATAGCGTCACACACACAGCCCCTGTAGATAGCGTCACACACACACAAGATAGCGTCACACACACAGCCCCGGTAGCTAGCGTCACACACACAGCCCCCGTAGATAGTGTCACTCACACAGCCCCCGTAGATAGCGTCACACACACATCCCCCTGTAGATAGCGTCACACACACAGCCCCTGTAGATAGCATCACACACACAGCCCCCTGTAGATAGCGTCACACAAACAGCCCCTGTAGATAGTGCCACACACACATCCCCCTGTAGATAGCGTCACACACACAGCCCCTATAGATAGCGTCACACACACAGCCTCTGTAGATAGCGTCACACACACACAGCCTCTGTAGATAGCGTCACACACACACAGCCCCTGTAGATAGCGTCACACACACAGCCCCTGTATATAGCGTCACACACACATCCCCCTGTAGATAGCATCACACACACATCCCCTTGCAGGTAGCATCACACACAGCCCCTGTAGATAGCGTCACACACAGTCCCTGTAGATAGCGTCACACACACAGCCCTTGTAGATAGCGTCACACACACAGCCCCTGTAGATAGGGTCACACACACCTCCCCCTGTAGATAGCGTCACACACACATCCCCCTGTAGATAGCGTCACACACACAGCCCCTGTAGATAGCATCACACACACAGCCCCCGTAGATAGCGTCACACACAGCCCCTGTAGATAGCGTCACACACACATGCCTCTGTAGATAGCGTCACACACACATCCCCCTGTAGATAGCGTCACACACACAGCCCCTGTAGATAGCGTCACACACACAGTCCCTGTAGATAGCGTCACACACACAGACCCTGTAGATAGCGTCACACACACATCACCCTGTAGATAGCGTCACACACACAGCCCCTGTAGATAGCGTCACACACACAAGATAGCGTCACAGACACAGCC
This sequence comes from Rhinoderma darwinii, assembly GCF_050947455.1. Lineage (NCBI taxonomy): Eukaryota > Metazoa > Chordata > Amphibia > Anura > Rhinodermatidae > Rhinoderma > Rhinoderma darwinii. The sequence continues at coordinate 300,897,342 of NC_134687.1, forward strand.
CCGGTAGCTAGCGTCACACACACAGCCCCCGTAGATAGCGTCACTCACACAGCCCCCGTAGATAGCGTCACACACACATCCCCCTTTAGATAGCATCACACACACAGCCCCTGTAGATAGCGTCACACACACACAGCACCTGTAGATAGCATCACACACACAGCCCCCTGTAGATAGCGTCACACAAACAGCCCCTGTAGATAGTGCCACACACACATCCCCCTGTAGATAGCATCACACACACAGCCCCTATAGATAGCGTCACACACGCAGCCTCTGTAGATAGCGTCACACACACACAGCCTCTGTAGATAGCGTCACACACACACAGCCCCTGTAGATAGCGTCACACACACAGCCCCTGTAGATAGCGTCACACACACATCCCCCTGTAGATAGCGTCACACACACATCCCCTTGTAGGTAGCATCACACACACAGCCCCCGTAGATAGCGTCACACACAGCCCCTGTAGATAGCGTCACACACACATGCCTCTGTAGATAGCGTCACACACACATCCCCCTGTAGATAGCGTCACACACACAGCCCCTGTAGATAGCGTCACACACACAGTCCCTGTAGATAGCGTCACACACACAGACCCTGTAGATAGCGTCACACACACATCACCCTGTAGATAGCGTCACACACACAGCCCCTGTAGATAGCGTCACACACACAAGATAGCGTCACACACACAGCCCCGGTAGCTAGCGTCACACACACAGCCCCCGTAGATAGCGTCACTCACACAGCCCCCGTAGATAGCGTCACACACACATCCCCCTGTAGATAGCGTCACACACACAGCCCCTGTAGATAGCATCACACACAGCCCCCTGTAGATAGCGTCACACAAACAGCCCCTGTAGATAGTGCCACACACACATCCCCCTGTAGATAGCGTCACACACACAGCCCCTATAGATAGCGTCACACACACAGCCTCTGTAGATAGCGTCACACACACACAGCCTCTGTAGATAGCGTCACACACACACAGCCCCTGTAGATAGCGTCACACACACAGCCCCTGTAGATAGCGTCACACACACATGCCCCTGTAGATAGCATCACACACATCCCCTTGTAGGTAGCGTCACACACAGCCCCTGTAGATAGCGTCACACACAGTCCCTGTAGATAGCGTCACACACACAGCCCTTGTAGATAGCGTCACACACACAGCCCCTGTAGATAGGGTCACACACACCTCCCCCTGTAGATAGCGTCACACACACATCCCCCTGTAGATAGCGTCACACACACAGCCCCTGTAGATAGCATCACACACACAGCCCCCGTAGATAGCGTCACACACAGCCCCTGTAGATAGCGTCACACACACATGCCTCTGTAGATAGCGTCACACACACATCCCCCTGTAGATAGCGTCACACACACAGCCCCTGTAGATAGCGTCACACACACAGTCCCTGTAGATAGCGTCACACACACAGACCCTGTAGATAGCGTCACACACACATCACCCTGTAGATAGCGTCACACACACAGCCCCTGTAGATAGCGTCACACACACAAGATAGCGTCACACACACAGCCCCGGTAGCTAGCGTCACACACACAGCCCCCGTAGATAGCGTCACTCACACAGCCCCCGTAGATAGCGTCACACACACATCCCCCTGTAGATAGCATCACACACAGCCCCTGTAGATAGCGTCACACACACACAGCCCCTGTAGATAGCATCACACACACAGCCCCCTGTAGATAGCGTCACACAAACAGCCCCTGTAGATAGTGCCACACACACATCCCCCTGTAGATAGCATCACACACACAGCCCCTATAGATAGCGTCACACACGCAGCCTCTGTAGATAGCGTCACACACACACAGCCCCTGTAGATAGCGTCACACACACAGCCCCTGTAGATAGCGTCACACACACATCCCCCTGTAGATAGCGTCACACACACATCCCCTTGTAGGTAGCGTCACACACAGCCCCTGTAGATAGCGTCACACACACAGTCCCTGTAGATAGCGTCACACACACAGCCCTTGTAGATAGCGTCACACACACAGCCCCTGTAGATAGGGTCACACACACATCCCCCTGTAGATAGCGTCACACACACAGCCCCTGTAGATAGCGTCACACACACAGCCCCCGTAGATAGCGTCACACACAGCCCCTGTAGATAGCGTCACACACACATGTCTCTGTAGATAGCGTCACACACACGTCCCCCTGTAGATAGCGTCACACACACAGCCCCTGTAGATAGCGTCACACACACAGTCCCTGTAGATAGCGTCACACACACAGCCCCTATAGATAGCGTCACACATACAGCCTCTGTAGATAGCGTCACACACACACAGCCTCTGTAGATAGCGTCACACACACACAGCCCCTGTAGATAGCGTCACACACACAGCCCCTGTAGATAGCGTCACACACACATGCCCCTGTAGATAGGGTCACACACACATCCCCCTGTATATAGCGTCACACACACAGCCCCTGTAGATAGCGTCACACACACAGCCCCCGTAGATAGCGTCACACACAGCCCCTGTAGATAGCGTCACACACACATGTCTCTGTAGATAGCGTCACACACACATCCCCCTGTAGATAGCGTCACACACACAGCCCCTGTAGATAGCGTCACACACACAGTCCCTGTAGATAGCGTCACACACACAGACCCTGTAGATAGCGTCACACACACATCACCCTGTAGATAGCGTCTCACGCACACAGCCCCTGTAGATAGCGTCACACACACAAGATAGCGTCACACACACACAGCCCCGGTAGCTAGCATCACACACACAGCCCCCGTAGATAGCGTCACTCACACAGCCCCCGTAGATAGCGTCACACACACAGCCCCTGTAGATAGCATCACACACATCCCCTTGTAGGTAGCGTCACACACAGCCCCTGTAGATAGCGTCACACACAGTCCCTGTAGATAGCGTCACACACACAGCCCTTGTAGATAGCGTCACACACACAGCCCCTGTAGATAGGGTCACACACACCTCCCCCTGTAGATAGCGTCACACACACATCCCCCTGTAGATAGCGTCACACACACAGCCCCTGTAGATAGCATCACACACACAGCCCCCGTAGATAGCGTCACACACAGCCCCTGTAGATAGCGTCACACACACATGCCTCTGTAGATAGCGTCACACACACATCCCCCTGTAGATAGCGTCACACACACAGCCCCTGTAGATAGCGTCACACACACAGTCCCTGTAGATAGCGTCACACACACAGACCCTGTAGATAGCGTCACACACACATCACCCTGTAGATAGCGTCACACACACAGCCCCTGTAGATAGCGTCACACACACAAGATAGCGTCACACACACAGCCCCGGTAGCTAGCGTCACACACACAGCCCCCGTAGATAGCGTCACTCACACAGCCCCCGTAGATAGCGTCACACACACATCCCCCTGTAGATAGCATCACACACAGCCCCTGTAGATAGCGTCACACACACACAGCCCCTGTAGATAGCATCACACACACAGCCCCCTGTAGATAGCGTCACACAAACAGCCCCTGTAGATAGTGCCACACACACATCCCCCTGTAGATAGCATCACACACACAGCCCCTATAGATAGCGTCACACACGCAGCCTCTGTAGATAGCGTCACACACACACAGCCCCTGTAGATAGCGTCACACACACAGCCCCTGTAGATAGCGTCACACACACATCCCCCTGTAGATAGCGTCACACACACATCCCCTTGTAGGTAGCGTCACACACAGCCCCTGTAGATAGCGTCACACACACAGTCCCTGTAGATAGCGTCACACACACAGCCCTTGTAGATAGCGTCACACACACAGCCCCTGTAGATAGGGTCACACACACATCCCCCTGTAGATAGCGTCACACACACAGCCCCTGTAGATAGCGTCACACACACAGCCCCCGTAGATAGCGTCACACACAGCCCCTGTAGATAGCGTCACACACACATGTCTCTGTAGATAGCGTCACACACACGTCCCCCTGTAGATAGCGTCACACACACAGCCCCTGTAGATAGCGTCACACACACAGTCCCTGTAGATAGCGTCACACACACAGCCCCTATAGATAGCGTCACACATACAGCCTCTGTAGATAGCGTCACACACACACAGCCTCTGTAGATAGCGTCACACACACACAGCCCCTGTAGATAGCGTCACACACACAGCCCCTGTAGATAGCGTCACACACACATGCCCCTGTAGATAGGGTCACACACACATCCCCCTGTATATAGCGTCACACACACAGCCCCTGTAGATAGCGTCACACACACAGCCCCCGTAGATAGCGTCACACACAGCCCCTGTAGATAGCGTCACACACACATGTCTCTGTAGATAGCGTCACACACACATCCCCCTGTAGATAGCGTCACACACACAGCCCCTGTAGATAGCGTCACACACACAGTCCCTGTAGATAGCGTCACACACACAGACCCTGTAGATAGCGTCACACACACATCACCCTGTAGATAGCGTCTCACGCACACAGCCCCTGTAGATAGCGTCACACACACAAGATAGCGTCACACACACACAGCCCCGGTAGCTAGCATCACACACACAGCCCCCGTAGATAGCGTCACTCACACAGCCCCCGTAGATAGCGTCACACACACATCCCCCTGTAGATAGCATCACACACACAGCCCCTGTAGATAGCATCACACACACAGCCCCTGTAGATAGCGTCACACACACAGCCCCCGTAGATAGCGTCACACACACATCCCCCTGTAGATAGCATCACACACACAGCCCCTGTAGAGAGCGTCACACACACAGCCCCTGTAGATAGCGTCACACACACATATCCTCTGTAGATAGCATCACACACACATCCCCCTATAGATAGCGTCACACACACAGACCCTGTAGACAGCGTCACACGCACATCCCCTTGTAGATAGCGTCACACACACATCCCCCTGTAAATAGTGCCACACACAGCAGTGATGAAGGGAGGGAGTGAGTGATGAAGGGATGATGGGAGGGAGGGTGTGAGTGATGGAGGGATGAAGAGAGGGAGGGAGTGAGTGAGTGATGGAGGGAGTGAGTGATGAAGGGAGGGGGTAATGGAGGGATGAATTGATGAAGAGCTGGAGGAAGGGATGGGAGTTTGGAAAAGCACTCACAAGCCTGGAGCTCTGTGTAAAGACCTGACTGGTGGGCGGGCCTTCTCCCCTGCAGATATTCTGCTCCTTCACTGTGGTAGACGGACCTGATTGGTGGGCGGGGTCACATGGGCATGACGTCATTAAAGGTATTTTAGCCTACTATTTGGAGCACATTTATGTAGAGAGGTGTAACTTTCACTATCCCGGCTAAGCCCGCCCCGAATTGCTCTCCCTGCACCTTCTCCCCATCTCTGCAGTGACAGTTAGCAGCGCAAGTGCACTGCATCGTTTTTAAGATTATGTGCAGTTCGGGCAGCCAAGGGCCCCCTGGGTGCCTCGGGCCCCGGGCGGCTGTCTGAACCGCCCATATGATGATCCGCCATTGGTCCTGAGGACGCAGATACAGTTGACAGCGGGACATAACCCCGGCTGTCTGGGACAGCGGGACACCACCCGGAATCCGGGACTGTCTCGCTGAATCCGGGACGGTTGGGAGGTATGATTATAGGCCGGTATGACACATGAAAGGCCTTATAAGATGTCCATGATTTCCATCAGTGATTGAGTTCCAAAACAAGGAGTGGACCAAAGACAATGAATATATGCAAAGCTTTACATTATACCTTATCTCAGAAGTCTCCAAACCTGGTTTGGGATCAAACACACTGATGCTAAACAGGGACCTAATCACTGAGGTGTAAAGAAGACCTAAATGATTAATTTGACAATTATCATTGTAGTAGTAAAGATGTGTTTCTATTGTACTCATTTAGGCGTCGTTCACATCTGTGTCAGGGCTTTGTTCTGGCGTTTCGTCGGAGCTTCCCGTCAGAATGGAACCCTGACTGAAACATACGGAAACCATAGGTTACCGTTTGCATCATCATTGATTTCAATAGTGATGGAACCGGTGCAAATGGTTTCCGTTTGTCTCTGTTGTACAATGGTTCCATAGTTTTGACAGAAGCAATACCGTAGTCGAGGGAACCCTTGCACAACGGAGACAAACGGAAAACATTTGCACCGGATCAGTCACCATTGAAATCAACGTTTGTTTCAGTCAGGGTTCTGTTCTGACGGGAAGCTCCGACGGAATGCCAGAGCGGAACCCTGATGCAGATGTGAATGAATCTTTCATGTGCTAAAAGGGTTATTAAAGTTCAGTTTGGTTAGCCCAGGCACAAATATTTAGCATTAAAAACTAGTTTGGCTGGTTCCCAAAGGAGGGGGTTAAGAGTATCTCCTTGACCATTTATGGGACATATCCGGGTGTATTATACTAGTAATGTATGCATATTTTGCTTATCTTTTAGTTATTTCATTTTATGATTGGTGACCGGCGCCCAACTGATGATAGGTGTTGTGTCAAATGATGCTCTAAAATGATCTCCCACTTTGATAAACAAAAAGAAGGGGGCATGTACTTCAGACTCCATAAGACCCAGAACTGTGTGTGTCCGACAGCTGTCATCTTTTACAATTGGGAACACAGGGTGAACTGATTTGATAGCATTTGTCTATCATCTAACTTTTGAATTACTCTGACTGCATTACTCACATGTCTGTTGTGCTGTTCGTTTTTCACGGACCAGGAGACATTCAATACTTTAGAAATATAAAATTGTTCACAAATCTTTCACGGACCTCACACGATCAAATAATGAGTAGGATCTTGTGCTGTCCAAGATTTACACCAACATGACATGTTTTTCTAATACAGACGTGAGAATAAGACTGGGACTGCACGGCGACTTTGGCCGAGACCTGTGTGTCAATACAGCAATCTTTGTTTGTGCAACATAGGTTGCGGCCAAAATCGCCATGTAGCCACAGCCTAAGTTTTGGGCTAGTCCAAGACTTGAGTGACCATGTGTACACAATCCGATCCTTAGGTGTGATAACTTATACTGAAAGTAAAGCATCCTCACACCATCAGTTTGAATCAATTTATTTTTCAAAACTGGAAATTAACAAACATTTAATTTTTAGCTAGATATACAACACATACAAGTCTAGTGGTTTACTGCAAAGCTAGATATTTTGTTGCTTCTTCACGGAATATGAGGTAGCCACAATATTCATCCTTAGAATCTAGGAAAACAGTCCAGATCACTTTCACCGCACAGGAGAGGATGGGCCTACAGTACCCTTTACCAAGGTGAACATGAATCCCTGATAAGCAATTTTGCAAAGAAGTCTATTATGAAATAAAGAACAATGATAACGTCTCATATTTTACATATTAGTGTTTTTTATTTATTATGTATGTTACCTATTCAAATCCTTGTCGGGAGGTGGGTGCCTAATTTCACCAATTGCCAGCATGGATATATGTACACGTTCTGTATGGCCACAAAATTGTCAAAAATGTTTATGATCTTTAATACAGGTGATATGTTCTAAAGAGGGTTCCACATTGGAAATTGCTGTACAGCAAATAGATTCAAATAGGCTTGGCATAACAATACAATTTCTGATATGAATACAAGTCCGCATTCCCCAGTCTGACACTTTCCTCAAATTCCAGACTATTTTGTTCAGGTGGATCTTCAGGAATTGGATTCTCTGGGGAAAAAAGGGTCACAATAATCTGGCATTCTGTATTTTGACTGGCGTTTCTTTTTCAACCATTCTAATTGTCAATTATAAATATGTCGCTAATTGGCACCTGCATGCTTAGACTGCACTCTAAACCAGAAATATACTTGAAAAATCAATTTAAGTTTTGGAAAAAAAATGTTGAAAAAAAATAAAAAAAAATAAAATATATATATATATATATATATATATATATACAGGGTGGGCCATTTATATGGATACACCTAAATAAAATGGGAATGGTTGGTGATATTAACTTCCTGTTTGTGGCACATTAGTATATGGGAGGGGGGAAACTTTTCAAGCTGAGTGTTGACCATGGCGGCCATTTTGAAGTCGGCCATTTTGTATCCAACTTTAGTTTTTTCAATGGGAAGAGGGTCATGTGACACATCAAACTTATCGAGAATTTCACAAGAAAAACAATGGTGTGCTTGGTTTTAACGTTACTTTATTCTTTCATGAGTTATTTACAAGTTTCTGACCACTATAGTGGGGCCATTCTTCATCAATGGAAACCTCAAGGCCACGGGATATCTGAAATTGCTACATGATGATGTGTTTCCCTCTTTATGCACTGAAGCTGGCACGTTCCCTGAGTTTTTCCAGCAATATGGTGCACCACTACATTATGGGTGTCAGGTCCGAGCATTCCTAGATGAACAGTTTCCTGGAAAATGGATTGGTCGTCGTGGGCCAGTTGAATGGCCCCCTAGGTCTCCCGATCTGACCCCCTTAGACTTTTATCTTTGGGGTCATCTAAAGGCAATTGTCTATGCTGTGAAGATACGAGATGTGCAGCAACTGAAACTACGGATACTGGAAGCCTGTGCTAGCATTTCTTCTGCGGTGTTGCTATCAGTGTGTGAAGAGTGGGAGAAGAGGGTTGCATTGACAATCCAACACAATGGGCAGCACTTTGAACACATTTTATAAGTGGTCAGAAACTTGTAAATAACTCATGAAAGAATAAAGTAACGTTAAAACCAAGCACACCATTGTTTTTCTTGTGAAATTCTCGATAAGTTTGATGTGTCACATGACCCTCTTCCCATTGAAAAAACTAAAGTTGGATACAAAATGGCCGACTTCAAAATGGCCACCATGGTCAACACCCAGCTCGAAAAGTTTCCCCCCTCCCATATACTAATGTGCCACAAACAGGAAGTTAATATCACCAACCATTCCCATTTTATTTAGGTGTATCCATATAAATGGCCCACCCTGTAGTGTCTTAGAAGCTGCATAATTGCAGGCGAATAACACGCTGCTTTATTAACAGGCTGAATACAGGAACAGATAAGCAGATTTCAGGATAAAGCAGCGTAATTTATTAACATGGGTAGTTGATCCTTGGACTGCAACCAGTTGGCAGCGGGAAGCAGCAGTGACACCACAAGGACAGGGATTCAGAAACAGGTAATGTGATAAATAGACAGTCCATAAAAAAAACCCAGAAGGGACAACATGCCCAGACATGGCAAACACCACAGTGGCAGAGATGAAGCGGACCTCAGATGGAACCAGGAGCAGACCTTGAATGGAACCAGGAGACCCCCCAGAGCAGCGGCCAGGCATAGGCACAAGGCTTGGAACCAGGAGATGCCAGTCACAGAGTCCAGGAGTAGCCAGTCAGAACCAGAAGATATCAGGAGCAGTGTCCAGGAGAAGGTTGAAACATTCTAAGGAGTTGTCAAGGGAAGCTGTCATAAATTCCATTGTATGAATTTCCCTCATCCGAGTTAATAAATCAATTGTCGTGGGAGGTAGTGGCTGTTTTCCCTTTCCATTGAATTAGGGTTTTGGTGAACATAAGGAAATGTTGAAAAAGCCTGGCCGAACGTTTTCCTATTGACCTGGGAGGGACATTGAGCAAATAATGCAGGGCGTCAAAGGGAATATCCTGTTGTAATATTGTAGCTACCAAGTCCCTTACCTCCAACCAAAATGGCCTCACGCGGTGGCAATCGGCAAAAATATGTACTAGGGTGCCCTCAAGTCTCTGCCATCTCCAGCATGATTAAAACTGTGTAAGAGGGCAGGGGTATGGTACCAAAACATAAGGATTTTATATTGGTTTTCTTTATATTTTGTGCAAATGGACGTCTTGGCAGCTTTAGATTATACTAGTCCTTCTCAATGAATTAGAATATCATCAAAAAGGTTAATTCATTTCAGTAATTCAATTCAAAAAGTGAAACTCATTATATAGATTCATTATACACAGAGGGATCTATTTCCAGCATTTTTTATCTTTTAATGTTGATGATTATGGCTAACAGTTAGGGTATGTTCACACGTAGTGAGCAAAAACGTCTGAAAATACGGACGAAAACAGCTCCTGATTTTCAGACGTTTTTGTAGCAACTCGCGTTTTTCGCTGCGTTATTTTACGGACGTTTTTGGAGCTATTTTTCAATGGAGTCAATGAAAAACGCCTCCAAAAATGTCCCAAGAAGTGTCCTGCACTTCTTTTGATGAGCCGTCATTTTACACGCCGTATTTTGACAGCGACGCGTAAAATAAAGGCTCGTGGGAACAGAACATCGTAATTCCCATTGAAAGCAATGGGCAGATGTTTGTAGGCGTATTAGGGGCGTTTTTTCAGGCGTAATTCGATGCGGAAAATGCCCGAATTACGTCTGAAACCACTGCGTGTGAACATACCCTTAATGAAAACCCAAAATTTAGTGTGTCAGAAAATTAGAATATTAGATAAGCCCAATTTAAAAAATGATTTTTAATACCGAAGTGTTGGCCTACTGAAAAGTATTGCAACGTCCGCGGTCGCAGACTGCAGACTCCTATCATCCTGCAGACGTCTTCCTCCCCAGAGATAACAGCACATGCGGCCATCTGGTCCTGCAGTGACCACTAGGGTGCGCGCTCAAGCTTATTACCGGCCTTAATGGGACAGAGCACACACATGTTTTAGATTGACTGATTGCTCCCATGATCACCCTGGACTATAAGAAGGTCCCTGCACCTTCCTTCATTGCCTGAGCGTTGTTGTGTTTACCTGTGTTAGTCTTTGCAAATGGTCCCATAGTGTTTTCCGGTACCCAGTGTTCCCGTACCTGCTACCTGTACCCTGTATCCCGTGCTACCTTGTTCCTGTGCCATAGAGAGTTGGAGTCGTGTTGTGTCATATACTACGCCTGCTGTATTTCACCGCACCTGGTGTCTGCCTGCTGCCAAGGTCTCATCCGAGCCTGCCATTGCTACGGTCTGTATTGCCACCTGATACTCTTATTCGAACTATTGACTTTGCCTTGGTATCCTGTTTGGCCAGCTGCTATCCCGCTACGGCGGTACGACCCAGTGGGTCCACACACCCATCGTGACAGTACGCTCAGGCCATGGACCCCGCTGGTCAACCCAAGACCATGACGACGTCACAAGTGATGCGAGCGGAAATGCTAGACATCCAGTCTCGACAGGACTATCTCCTCCAGGCGTTGAACATTAATGCACATCGGCTGGATATGCAAGCTGCAGTTCCCCCAGCACCTGCTCCTATTGCCTCTGCTGTTCCACCTACTACACATCCTGGCAGTACGGACCCTCCGACTACACCTCCTGGCAGTGCTGACTCCCGATTTTCACTGCCAATACCTCATCGCTATGACGGAGATGCGAGGAACTGCAGGGGATTTCTGAACCAGTGCCAGATCCACTTCAGCCTGTATGCTAGAGCATTTTCTACGGACGACGCACTTTCATCGTCTCTCTCCTCACTGGCAGGGCCCTAGCATGGGCGAACCCTATCTGGGAACGACAAGGACCAGAGACCCGTGACTTCCAGGGGTTCCTACAGACATTTCGCATAGTGTTTGAGGAGCCTGGACGAGGCTCGTCGGCAGCTGCCTCCCTGCTGAACCTTCACCAGGGAAACACTTCCGTGGGCGAGTACGCCATTCACTTCCGCACCCTGGCGGGAGAGTTGTTAAGGAACAATGAGGCCTTGGTGGCTACATTCTGGCAGGGACTGTCCCCTGAGATTAAGGACGAACTTGCCACCCGAGATCTGCCATCTTGTCATCTACGCTGGATGACCTCATCCTTCTGGCCGCCCGGATTGACATTATGATCCGAGAACGGTTCCAAGAGGCTCGTCGGGAGGGAGGACTCCCTAGTCTGACTCCTACATTGCAGCAACCCCTGCTGCCCTTATCAGCTGTTCCTCCAAAGGAGTCTTTTTGAAGATGGACAATCTCAAGCTGTCTACCCAGGAGAGACAACGCAGATGCACCTCGGGACTCTGTATTGCGGCCTCGGAGGCCATCTTGTGCGTCTGTGCCCCCAAAAGCCCCACTTTCTTCTAAATTGTCCATCCCCGTGACCATAGTGTCCGGCGAAAAGACACACCGGGTCTCTGCCTATCTGGACTCTGGCTCCGCAGCTAACTTCATTCAGAGAGACCTGGTGGATCTTCTCCAGTTGCCCACAACCCCCCTGGAGAGGCCTTTGATCGTTGCCTCGGTGAATGGACTGCCTCTGCCAGACCCGATTGTAGCTGTGAACAAACCACTGAAGCTCCAAGTGGGAGCCCTTCATTCCGAGCTCATCTAGTTTTTTGTCCTGTCCAAGGCCGTCAACCCTGTGTTGCTGGGCCTGCCCTGGCTCCGACTACATTCCCCAGTTCTGGACTGGAATTCTGGAGAGGTTCTCCAGAGGGGTTCCAAGTGCTTCAACCGCTGCCTGGGGCAGATCCATCTGGCCCAGCCTCCCCAGTCTCAGTCATTAGCAGGATTGCCTTCTCACTATTCACAGATTGCGGATGTTTTCAGCAAGAATGAGGCGGAGATGCTGCTCCCACACCGGGTGTATGACTGCCCTATTGAACTGGTTCTTGATGCATCCCTTCCCCGTGGAAGGGTGTACCCTCTCTCCTTGCCAGAGATTCAGTCTATGTCCGCCGATATTAAGGAGAATTTGGAGAGGGGCTTCATATGAAAATCCTCTTCCCCGGCCGGGTACTTTTTCGTCAAAAAGAAGGACGGATCTCTTGTACCCTGCATCGACTACCGGGGTCTCAACCAGATCACGGTCAAAAATAGATATCCGTTGCCACTGATTTCTGAACTTTTTAACCGCATACGAGGAGCCAAGTTTTTTTCTAAGCTAGACATGCGTAGGGCTTACAACCTAATCCAGATTCGTCGGGGTGACAAATGGAAGACGGCATATAACACCCGAGACAGGCACTATGAATACCTGGTGATGCCCTTCGGTCTGTGTAACTCTCCCGCAGTCTTCCAAGAGTTTGTTAATGACATCTTCCGTGACCTCCTCTATGTTTGTGTTGTGGTCCATCTCGATGACATCTTCAGTTTTTTCTTCAGACCCGACAACTCATCAGAGACATGTCCGTCATGTTTTGCAGAGATTAAGGGAGAATCGCATGTATGCCAAGCTGGAGAAGTGCGTGTTTGAGAGAAATGCTCTACCCTTCCTGGGCTACATCATCTCAGATCAAGGCCTCAAGATGGATCCTGAGAAGGTAAAGGCCGTCCTGGATTGGCCACGTCCTCAAGGCTTAATGTCCATACAGTGTTTCCTGGGATTCGCCAATTTCTACCGGCAGTTCATTCCCAAACTTCTCTCACTGACAGCTCCCATCTCCACCTTCACCAAGAAAGGCAAGAACGCCAAGGTGTGGACTTCAGAAGCGGAATCCACGTTTAATAGCCTGAAGAGTACCTTCACGTCAGCCTCTACCCTCCATCATCCTGATGTATCTCGACAGTTGTCGTTGCCCATTGTTTTCAATGGGAAAAACGGTGTTCTGTTCCGACGGGCAGTTTTTTTTATGCAGCCATTTTTAAAAACGGGCGCTTAAAAAAACGCCCGCGAAAAAAAAGTGCATGTCACTTCTTGAGCCGTTTTTGGAGCCGTTTTTCATTGACTCTATAGAAAAACAGCTCCAAAAACGTCCGTAAAAAACGCAGCGGAAAATTCGAGTTTGTTTGAAAAACGGCTGAAAATCAGGAGCTGTTTTCCCTTGAAAACAGCTCCGTATTTTTGGACGTTTTTTGTTAACCGTGTGAACATACCCTTACTCTAAAGTACTCAATTGGGGATCGGGAGTTACTGGCCATCAAATTGGCCCTGGAGGAGTGGAGACATCTACTAGTGGGTGCAGTTCATCCCATACTGGTATTTACTGACAACAAGAACCTCACCTAACTCCAGACGGCCCAACGACTGAACCCCCGTGAAACCAAGTGGTCGCTGTTCTTTGCCGGTTCCAGTTTGAGCTCCTCTTCCACCCTGCCGACAAGAATGTGAGGGCCGATGCCTTATCCATGTCGTTCAAGACAGAGGACACCATGGAGTCTCCACAAAATATCATTGATCCGTCATGCATTATCTCTGTCAACCCTCTGCAAGAGACATCCCTCCGGGGAGGACTTTTGTGTGCTTGGCAGACAGAAGGTGAATCCTTAGCTGGGGACACAGCTCCAGACTGGCAGGTCACGCGGGTGCCCATAAAACCCGAGACCTGATTGTCCGTCATTTCTGGTGGCCCACGCTGTCCAAAGACATCATGAACTTTGTCTTGTCCTGCACGGTGTTCGTGGCAAACAAGGTTGCTCACTCCAAGCCTGCTGGCCTGCTCCAGCCGCTGCCTGTGCCCAATGCTCCCTGGCAGCATATAACAATGGACTTTGTCACGGACCTGCCTCCCTCTGCTGAATGCATTGCGGTCTGGGTGGTGGTGTACCGCTTCTTGAAGGTGGCTCATTTCGTTCCGATGACCGGTCTACCTTCTGCTTCTCGACTGGCCGACCTCTTCATCCAACACATCTTCCGCCTGCATGGCTTACCTCTGCATATCGTGTCGGATCGGGGGGTTCAGTTCACCTCGAAATTTTGGAGAGCCTCCCCAGTTTCTTCCGGGTACCAAGGTCTGGTTGTCCTCAAGGAATATCCGGCTGAGGGTGCCGTCATGCAAATTCGCTCCCAGGTTCCTCAGACCCTTTCAGCTCCTCCAGCGGATCAACCCGGTGTAGCGTCCATGGCCGCGGGCCGTCGGGTTGACTCACCTCCCGACGCCCGGAGCCATGTATCCGTGAGCGCTGGTCCCCGTCTCCCTCCTACGAGACGCCAGCGCTCACTTCCGCTCCATTCGGCTGTCTCCAGTAGGAAGTCAACATCATCATCAACTGCCACGATTTCCTGGTCTATAAGAAGGCCCCAGGCCTTCTAATCCTTGCCTGAGCGTTGTTAGTCTATCCCAGTCTGTCTCGCAAATGGTCCCTTAGTGTTTCTCGTTCCAGCTGTTACCCGTGCCCTGTTACCCGTTCCTGTATTCCGTATTGTTCCAGTTCCTGTGCCTATCAGCGTTGGAGTCGTGTCTCCTGCCACGTCCAGTGTCTCCTGCCACGTCGTGTCTCCTGCCATGTCCAGTGTCTTCTGCCACGTCCAGTGTCTTCTGCCACGTCCAGTGTCGTCTGCCACGTCCAGTGTCTTCTGCTTCATCGCATACTGCCCGCCACGTCTGGCGCCACCTGCCGCACCAGCCTCCATACGTGCTGTAGCCACAGCCACCGTCCGGACTGTGACCTGGTCAGCTGCCTCCCCGCTACGGCGGAGCGGCCTAGTGGGTCCACATACCCTGTGTCCGTGACAGTACGCTCAGGCCATGGAACCCGCTGGCCAGCCCAAGACCGCAGTCCAGAAGATTCAGACAGAGATGCATGACCTACGCACACGTCAGGATCAACTCCTTGAGGCGGTGAATTCTACCATGGTCCGCCTGGATCGACTCGCTGTTCCACCTCCGGTTCTTCCTCCTGAAGCTGTTGCTGTGCCACTGCCCGTTGCTCCTCCTGTTTGTCCCGGATCCACAGTTCCTCTGCCTCTTCCTCCTCGCTACGACGGTGACCCCAGAGCATGTAGAGGATTTCTCAATCAATGCACGGTGCATTTTAGGCTATGGCCTCATCTCTTCCCCTCCGAGGAGGCCAAAGTGGCGTTTATTATCTCCCTCCTCGCTGGCAAGGCCCTCGCATGGGCGAACCCAATCTTGGAGCAACAAGGACCTGTATCCGCGGACCTAGCCTTGTTCCTGCAGTCCTCTCGTGCCGTGTTCGATGGAGCCGGGTCGAACATCCTCTGCCACAGCCATTCTGTTGACCCTCAAGCAAGAAGGCTCCACTGTAGGGGAGTATGCTATCTCCTTCCGTACCCTAGCAGCCGAGCTGGCATGGAACAATGAGGCACTGGTGGTGACCTTCTGGCAGGTACTGTCCTCTCACATCAAGGACGAACTGGCAGCCCGCGACCTTCCTTCTACCTTGGATGCCCTCATCCTGTTAGCCACCCGGGTTGATATGAGAATCCGGGAGCGCTCTCAAGAGGTTCGACAGGAGAGCCGGGTCCACAGACCAGCACCATCAGTCCAGAGACCACTATTGTCCACTCCTAGTGCGCTACCTGAAGAACCCATGCAGGTAGACAGAGTCCGGTTATCTGAACAGGAGAAGCAGCGCAGACGCTCCTCTGGACTATGTATGTATTGTGGCCTCAAGGGTCATTTTGTGCGCCAATGCCCACAGAAACCGGGAAACTCCAGTACCTAGGGTTGATTGGAGAGGCAACTCTAGGTGGAACGTCTCCAAACGTTAAAACCTCTTCCAGATTATCGATTCCTGTGGCCATCGTCACCGGAGAGACATCACATCCTTCCTCCACCTATCTTGACTCTGGAGCGGCTGCTAATTTCATCCAGCAGGATCTAGTGGATCGTCTACCCACAGTCCGTCTGGAGAGACCCCTGACTGTTGCCTCCGTGAATGGTCTACTATTGCCTGATACGATCATGCTCATCCCAGAGCCATTGACACTACGGGTCGGAGCTCTTCACTCAGAACAGATCACCTTCCTGGTACTACCCAAGGCTATCAATCCTATACTGCTGGGTCTGCCATGGCTCCGTCTACCCGCCCCGACACTTGACTGGAATTCTGGAGAGGTTCTTCAATGGGGTTCCAGATGCCATAGCCATTGCCTGTCACAAGTCCGTCCAGTTGTGCCCCCTCTGCCTCAGTCACTTTCCGGCCTACCATCTCAGTATGCCAGTTTTG
Source organism: Rhinoderma darwinii (assembly GCF_050947455.1). Taxonomy (NCBI): domain Eukaryota; kingdom Metazoa; phylum Chordata; class Amphibia; order Anura; family Rhinodermatidae; genus Rhinoderma; species Rhinoderma darwinii. Next base: position 300,914,205 of record NC_134687.1, read on the forward strand.
CGGATGTCTTTTGCAAACAAGTGGCTGAGACGTTGCCTCCTCATCGGAATTATGACTGTCCCATTGAATTGGTCCCCAATGCTTCTCTTCCCTGTGGACGAGTATATCCTCTCTCCTTGCCAGAGACTTTATCGATGTCAGCCTATATCAAGGAGAACTTGGAGAGGGGTTTTATACGAAAATCTTCCTCCCCGGCTGGGGCAGGCTTCTTCTTCTTTAAAAAGAGAGATGGATCTCTTCGACCCTGCATTGACTACCGTGGTCTCAATCAGATCACGGTCAAGAATAAATACCCGTTGCCACTTATTTCCGAGCTCTTCGATCGCATACGAGGAGGCAAAAAATTTTCTAAGCTAGATCTTCGGGGGGCTTATAATGTAATCCGGATTCGCCGGGGTGACGAATGGAAGACGGCATTTAACACCCGCGATGGGCTCTACAAATACCTAGTGATGCCCTTCGGACTGTGTAACGCTCCCACAGTATTTCAGGAGTTCGTTAATGATATCTTCCGAGATCTCCTCTATATGTGTGTTGTAGTTTATCTCGATGATATTTAAATTTTCTTCCCAGATCTGATGACCCATCGGAGGCATGTTCGTCAAGTTCTTCTACGACTAAGTGAGAATCGCTTGTATGCCAAGTTGGAAAAGTGCACCTTTGAAAAGAGGTCTTTGCCCTTCCTGGGCTACGTCATCTCGGATCAAGGCCTTAAAATGGACCCTGAGAAACTAAAGTCTGTCCTGGAATGGCCACGTCCTCAAGGCCTAAGGGCCATACAACGGTTCCTGGGATTCGTCAATTTCTACCGGTAGTTTATTCCGAACTTTTCTTCTCTGACGGCTCCCATCTCTACCCTTACCAAGAAGGGTGTGAACGCCAAGGTGTGGACTCCAGAGGCAGAGTCCGCATTCATTAGCCTCAAGAAAGCCTTCACTTCAGCTTCAATCCTCCATCACCCTGACGTGTCTCGGCAGTTCTCACTAGAAGTGGACGCCTCCTCTGTTGGTGCAGGTGCACTTCTATTCCAGAGGAGCTCCAAAGGAAAGGCAGTGGTATGTGGCTACTACTCAAGACTGTTTTCTTCTGCTGAGCGCAATTACTCCATTGGAGATCGGGAGCTACTGGCTATCAAATTGGCCCTGGAGGAGTGGAGACATCTTCTGGAGGGCGCTGCTCACTCCATCCTGATCTTCACCGACCACAAGAACCTCACCTACCTTCAGTCCGCTCAAAGACTAAATCCCCATCAAGCCAGGTGGTCGCTGTTCTTCACCCGTTTCCAATTTCTGCTCCACTACCGTCCCGCTGACAAGAATGTGAGGGCCGATGCCCTGTCCAGATCATTTGAGACGGAAGACACGGTGGAGTACCTTCAGACTATCATAGACCCATCCTGCGTTGCCACCGCTAATCCTCTGCAGCTTAGAAATATCCCTCCGGGGAGGACGTTTGTTCAGTTGGCAGACAGGAAAAGAATTCTCCGCTGGGGACACAGTTCTAAACTAGCTGGGCACGCTGGTGTACGTAAAACTCAAGACCTGATTGCCCGTCACTTCTGGTGGCCCACGCTACCTAAAGATGTTCTGGACTTTGTCTCTGCTTGCTCTGTGTGTGCCTCTAACAAAGTGACTCACTCCAAGTCTGCGGGCCTGCTTCAACCTCTGCCTGTACCCAGTGCCCCCTGGTAGCACATCGCAATGGACTTCGTCACAGACCTTCCTCCCTCAGCAGGATGCAACACCATCTGGGTGGTGGTGGACCGGTTCTCTGAGATGGCACATTTTATCCCGCTGACCGGCCTACCCTCTGCTCCCCGACTGGCGAGTCTCTTCATTTAGCACATCTTTCGCTTTTATGGCTTGCCTCTTCACATTGTGTCTGACTGGGGGGTTCAGTTTACCTCTAAGTTCTGGAGAGCCCTCTATAAACTCCTGGATGTGAGTTTGGACTTTTCCTCTGCCTATCACCCCCAATCCAATGGGCAAGTTGAGAGGATCAACCAGATCATGGAAAATTATCTCCGCCACTTCATCTCTTCACAGCACGATAACTGGGTACAGCTTCTTCCATGGGTCGAGTTTTCATACAACAACCACACAAGTGAGTCCACCAGTTCCACATCATGTACAATCAACATCCCAGAGTCCCTCTTCCTGTGTCGACTTCATCTCAGGTACCCGCTGCTGACTCTGCATATGGGGACTTCCTGCAAATCTGGCAACAGACCCGATCCTCTATTTTGCTGGCAGTAGATCGCATGAAGCGAAAGGCAGATACTAAGAGAAGAGAGCCGCCTTAGTATCTTCCGGGGACTAAAGTCTGGCTGTCCTCTCTGAACATTTGCTTGAAGGTACCCTCATACAAGTTCGCCCCCAGGTTCCTTGGTCCTTTCGAGATTCTGCAAAAGATCAACCCTGTCTCCTATAAACTGCGGCTGCCTCCTACCCTCAAAATCCCTAACTCCTTCCATGTGTCCCTCCTGAAACCAGTGGTCCTGAACCGCTACAGCAAGACTTCTAGTTCCACAGTTGCCCCCAGCGGTCCTTCTGATGTATTCGAGGTAAAAGAGATCCTGGACTGCAAAAGGGTAGGAGGAAGGACTTTCTATTTGGTGGACTGGTGAGGGTTTGGTCCTGAGGAGAGGTCCTGGGAGCCAGAAGAGAACCTCAGCACTCCTGCTCTTATTAAAAAATTCCTCTCTCGCTCTGGCCCCAAGAAGAGGGGGCGTTTAGAGGGGGGATACTGTAGCGTCCATGGCCGCGGGCCGTCGGGTTTACTCACCTCCCGACGCCCGCAGCCATGGATCCGTGAGCGCTGGTCCCCGTCTCCCTCCTAGGAGACGCCAGCGCTCACTTCCGCTCCATTCGGCTGTGTCCCGTAGGGTGCGCGCGCACGCTCGCGCCCGGCCTTAAAGGGCCAGCGCGCGCAAATAGGAAGTCGTCATCATCATCAACTGCCACGATTTCCTGGTCTATAAGACGGCCCCAGGCCTTCTAATCCTTGCCTGAGCATTGTTAGTCTATCCCAGTCTGTCTCGCAAATGGTCCCTTAGTGTTTCTCGTTACAGCTGTTACCCGTGCCCTGTTACCCGTTCCTGTATTCCGTATTGTTCCAGTTCCTGTGCCTACCAGCGTTGGAGTCGTGTCTTCTTCCACGTCCAGTGTCTTCTGCCACGTCCAGTGTTTTCTGCCACGTCCAGTGTCTACTGCCACGTCCAGTGTCTCCTGCCACGTCAAGTGTCTCCTGCCACGTCCAGTGTCTTCTGCCATGTCGTGTCTCCTGCCACGTCCAGTGTCTTCTGCCACGTCCAGTGTCTTCTGCTTCATCGCATACTGCCCGCCACGTCTGGCGCCACCTGCCGCACCAGCCTCCATCCGTGCTGTAGCCACAGCCACCGTCCGGACTGTGACCTGTTCAGCTGCCTCCCCGCTACAGCGGAGCGGCCTAGTGGGTCCACATACCCTGTGTCCGTGACACCAGGCCTCTTATAAGCTTCGGCTGCCCGCTACCCTCAGAATCCCCAACTCCTTTCATGTGTCTCTTCTGAAGACGGTGGTCCTGAACCGCTACTCTAAGACTCTTAGCCCTGTAGTTGCCCCCAGCGGTTCTGCCGATGTTTTCGAGGTCTTGGACTTCAAGAGGATAAGAGGAAAAGCCTTTTACTTGGTGGATTGGAATGAGTTTGGCCCAGAAGAGAGGTCCTGGGAGCCAGAGGTGAACATCCAGGCTCCTTCCCTCAATAAGAAGTTCCTCTCTCGTTCTGGCCCCAAGAAGAGGGGGTGTAAGAGGGGGGATATAATAATGTCCGCGGCCGGAGACCGCAGACTCCTATCATCCTGCAGACATCTTCCTCCCCAGAGATGCCAGCACATGCGGCCTTCTTGTCCTACAGTGACCACTAGGGTGCGCGCTCGAGCTCATTCCCGGCTTTAATGGGCCAGAGCACACACATGTTTTAGATTGAATGATTGCTCCCATGATCACCCTGGTCTATAAGAAGGTCCCTGCCCCATCCTTCATTGCCTGAGAATTGTTGTGTTTACCCGTGTTAGTTTTTGCAAATGGTCCCTTAGTGTTTTCCAGTTCCCAGTGTTCCCGTTCCTGCTACCTGTATCCAGTATCCCGTGCTACCTTGTTCCTGTGCCGTAGAGAGTTGGAGTCGTGTTGTGTCGTATACTGCGCCTGCTGTATTTCACCACGCCTGGTGTGTGCCTGCTGCAAAGGTCCTATCCGAGCCTGCCATCGCTAATGTCTCTATTGCCACAGGTACCCTTTTTCTTATTCTATTGACTTTGCCTTGGTATCTTGCTTGGCCAGCTACTATCCCACTACGGTGGTACGGCCCAGTGGGTCCACACACCCATCGTGACAAGTATGTACAGAATTACTAAGATAAGTACATTATGATTTGATCTATTTTTAACCTAAGTCCTATTAAACTAGTTTTAATATCTCATAAAACCCCTTTGATAACCTTCCCCAGTGGTCGCTGCTTATTATACTCCCCGCTGACCATTCTGCTCACTTCCCTCCCTTTAAAGGCTCAAATGGTAAACACCCACCTGGAATGTGCGGCCGGCAGCCACCTCATCAGATGGCGCAAGGGTCGGGTAACCCTCATTCTCTATATAAATAAGGGTCCTAGAACATCTATCATACATTTATGGCATATTTTGTGGATATGCTATAAATGCCTACGTTTGGAATACCCCTTTAATTAAATTAATGTCATATTTTCAATATTATTTTGTTACACCTTTAACCCCCTTAAGGGCACAGCTTATTTTGACCTTAACCCCTTCCCGCCGCAGCCCTTTTTCAGATTTTAATTTTAGTATTTTCCTCCCCACCTTCCAAAAGTCATAACGTCTTTATTTTTCCGTCGATACAGTACTATGAGGGCTTGAGTTTTGCGGGACGAGTTGTAGTTTTTTGTAGCACCATTTATTTTGCCATATAATGTACTAGGAAACGGGAAAAAAATAATTTGTGGGGTAGAAAATGAAAAAAACAGAGATTCCGCCATGGTTTTTTGCGCGCCGTTTTTACGGAATTCACTGTGCAATTAAAACAACATGTTAACTTTATTCTGTGGGTCAATATGAATACGGCGATACCAAATATATATAGTTTTTTCTATATTTTACTACTTTTACAAGTAAAAACCTAAGTGTAAAAAAGAAAATTTATTCTGTGTCGCCAAATTCCGAGAGCCATAACTTTTTTATTTTTCCGTCGATTAAGTGGTATGAGGGCTTATTTTTTGCGGGATAAGCTGTCGTTTTTAATTATACCATTTTGTTGTAAATGCAACGGTTTGATGACTTTTTACTTCACTTTTTGTGGGAGATTAAGTGACCAAAAAATAGAGATTCTGGCGTTTACAATTTTTTTTTTACGGCGTTCACCGTGCGGGTTAAATAATTATATATTGTAATAGTTCAGACTTTTATGGACGAGGCGATACCAATTATGTTTATTTATTTATTTATTTTACTATGCTCTAGAGGGAAAACGGGAAAAGGGGGGTTTTTTGAACTTTTAATATTTTTTATTTATTTTTTACACAAAAAAAACAACTTTATTTAACTCATTTTTACTTTTTTTATTAGTCCCCCTAGGGGACTTCAACCAGCGATCGTTCGATCGCTTGCACGCTATACTGTAATACTAATGTATTGCAGTATATCGTGATTCTGACCGACAACTATTAAGCCCTGCCGGAGGCAGGGCTTAATAGGTGCACAAAGATGGTGGACCTGGAGACCTTCATTAGGCTCCTAGGCTCCTAACGATTTAAATGCTGCGGTCGCTATTGACCGCTGCATTTAACGGGTTAAACGAGTGGGATCGCGCTCGTTACTCTGAAGTGTCGGCTGTAACAAACAACTGACACCCGCATCGTATGGAGCGGGTTCACTCCATGAGCCCGCTCCATACTTCCCCTACCCGTCTTTGGTGTATGGATACGTCAAATGTCGGGAAGGGGTTAAAGAGGCTCTGTCATTAGTTTGGTAATGCCCTATCTCCTAGCTAATCTAATAGGCGCTGTCACAAAAGATTTATTATTTTAAAAGTTATGAGGTTTTTTTCTAAATATGTAAATGAGGGAAAACAGCTCCTGATTTTCAGACGTTTTTTAAGCCACTCGCGATTTTCGCTGCGTTTTTCACTGTGTTTTTGGAGCGGTTTTCTATAGAGTCTATGAAAAACGGCTCCAAACACGACTGTAAAAGTGACAGGCACTTCTTTTTCGCTGCAGTATTTTTACGCGGCCGTTTTGAAAAACGGGCGCGTAAAAAAATGGACCCTCGGAACAGTACGCCGTTTTCCAATTGATAAAAATGGGCAGATGTTTGGAGGCGTTCTGCTTCCGATTTTTCGGCGGGTTTACGGTTTGAAAAACGGCCGAAAATAGCCCGTGTGAACATACCCTAAGATCACACTGTGTTACTGGGCAGGAAGGAGGAGAAGCGGTATGCTGATTGGACAGTCTCATATAGAAAACATTACACCGCACAGAGAGAAAAGAAAGAGTCACCTCCTATTTGGCTATTAGAGCCACATTAGCATATTTAGAAAAACGGTCATAACTTTTAAAATAATAAACTTTTTTTGAAAAAAAACATACTGTAGTTATCAGAAGCAAAGCGCGTATTAGATTAATAAGGCTGGGTTCACAGAGTTTTTTGCAGGCAGAAAATCTGCCTCAAAATTCAGTTTGAAATTTTGAGGCAGATTTTGCTCTGCCTGCACGGTGTTTTTCACGGCGTTTGTCGCCCGCAGCAATTAAGCGCAGCGGGAAAAAAAAATGCAGTGAAATACGCTTTCTCTGCCTCCAATTGATGTCAATGGGAGATCAGAGACGTAAATGCCCGAAGATAGGGCATGTCGCTTCTTTTTCCCGCGAGACGGTTTTTCCGCTCGCGGAAAAAAACCGCCTCCGCCTCCCATTGAAATCAATGGGAGGCATTTTCTGCAGTTTTTTTGGTGCGTTTTCCAGCGCAGTTTCAACGTCAAAATCTCGGTGTGAACTTACACTTAGGAGATAGGGAATTAATAAATTGGTGAGAGAGCCTCTTTAAGGACGCAGCCCAATTTTCCAAATCTGACATGTATCCCCCTTATGTGGTAATAACTTTGGAATGCTTTTACTTATCTAAGTGATTCTGAAATAGTTTTTTCTTGACACATTGTACTTTATGTTAGTGATACATTTTAGTTGATATGTTTTATGTTTATTTATTAAAAAATCCCAGATTTACAAAAAAAATTGAAAAATCAGCAATTTTCAACATTTGAATTTCTCTGCTTTTAAGGCCTTATTCACACGAGCGCTGCACATCTCGGACGTGAAAAACCTCAGTTTTTCACGTCCGAGGTGCATCCGTGCTCAGCGCTGCGGGACGCGATGTCACGCATCCACCATAGTTGAGTCTATGGAGGGATGCGTGATGCGTGAAAAGATAGCACGTGTCCTATTTTCGCACAGACCCTTCACACGGTCCGTTGAAACAACGGCTGTGTGAACGGCCACATTGAATTACATAGGTCCGTGGGACGGCCGCTGTTTCAACGGCCGTCCCACGGACGTTTAACACGTTCGTGTGAATCAGGCCTTAGACATACAGTCATACCACACAAAACAGTTAATAATGAACATTTACCATATGTCTACTTTACTACGTTGGCATCATTTTCTTTAACATCCTTTTATTTTTTAGGATGTTAGAAGACTTTTAATTTTAGCAGCAATTTTTCACATTTTCAAGAAAATTTCCAAAACCTACTTTTTTAAGGACCAATTCAGTTCTGAAGTAAATTTGAGGGGCCTATATAATAGAAACCTCCATAAATGGCCCCATTTTAGAAACGGCACCCCTCACATTATGCAATACTGCATTTACAAACTTTAACCCTTTAGGTGTTCCACAGGTATTGAGGCAAAATGAAGGTGAAAAGCTTTTTTTTTTACAGATTTTTACAGATTTTCCATTTTAACCTTAATATTTATTATCCTGATTCTGCAGTTTGTGGAAATATCCCATATGTGGGCCCTAGTGTCCCACTCAACTTAAACACAGTCCTCTGAAATAAAGGAGCACCTTATGGATTTTAGGGCCTTGATTTTATTAGGATGCTTTTTAGGCACCTTGTTGCATTTGCAGAGCCCCTAAAGTACCAGTACAATGGAAACCCCCAAAAAGTGACCCCATTTTAGAAACTACACCCCTCAAGGAATAGATCTAGATGCATAGTAAGCTTTAGGACTCCACAGGTGTTTCATGGAAATTATAAACCGCGGGCCATGAAAAGGAAACATTTAATTTTTTCCCAATAAAATGTTGCTTTACCCCCAAATTTTTCATTTATACAAGGGGTAATAAAAGAAAAAGCACCATGCAATTTTTTATGCAATTTCTCCTGAATACGGCAATAATATGAAATTATAAACTGTGGTATGGGCACACTGTGGGGCTCAGAAGAGAAGGAGTGCCATTTGGCTTTTGAGCACAGATTTTGCTGGAATATTTTTAAGGTGCCATGTTGTGTTTGCAGAGCCCCTGAAGTATCAGTATAGTGGAAACACCCCATTTCAGAAAATACACCCCCATAAGGCCTTTATCTAGGGGTGTGGTGATCATTTTGACCCCACAGGAGTTTTCCAGAATTTGATTCAAAACATGAAAAATTTCATATTTCTCACAATGGTGCCATTTCAGTGCCCAATATGTTGTGCCCAGCTTGTGTTATCAGAGACACCCCCCTCATAAATTATTGTGCAGGTTCTCCTGGGTACAGGAATACCCCACATGTGGCCTTTGTTAGGAAAACACCTGTTCCCTTAAGGTCGCTATGACAACCTGTCTAGCTTCTGGGCGGTTCTTCTTTTGCTTTGAGCCTATCTCTCTTCTCTGTCCTTCTGCCAATCTACTGTAGGCTTCTATTTATACTTGTCTCTTCCCTCCTGTCTTTGCTTGTGAATCTTCCTGTTTCCTGGTTCCTGATCAAGCGCCTGACTTCTCCTGCATTTCTGAATTCTGGACCTCATGTATACGGACCTCGGCTTGTCTCTCGAAAACCCCCTGCCTACCGATTCTGATTATCCGCTCCCGACTGGTTTTGATCGTGGCTTGTCTGATTACCTCTCCTCCGTTGCTGGACTTTGTTAATCTTCTGGCTGTGTGGTTTCCAGCTCAGGTTTGCCTGCAATGCACCTCTTTTCCAAAACTGCTGCTTAGAACCCAGGTTGTCTTTGCAGAGTGTAAAGTCCATCTCACCTTGCGGTCAGCTCAGGAGAACACCTTAGAGTCGCCTTAGATTCTATCGAACCGAGTGGTTACTGATTAGAGGTTGCGGGTTTACATGCACACACTCTGCCAGCAGACTCCAGCAGCATTGAGGTATCGCTCCACTTGCATTTACATAACAGCCTTTATCTGCTGTCTGCGCACACGGCAGGGCTCAGAAGAGAAGGAGCGCCATTTGGCTTTTGAGCACAGATTTTGCTGGAATATTCTTTGGGCGGCATGTTGTGTTTGTAGAGCCCCTAATGTACCAGTACAGTGGAAACACCCAATAAGTGAACTCATTTCAGAAACTACACCCCTTAAGGCGTTTATCTAGGGGTGTGGTGATCATTTTGACCCCACAGGAGTTTTCCAAAATTAGATTCAAAGCATTAAAGAATTGCTAATTTTTTACAATTATGCCATTTCAGTACCCAATATATTGTGCCCAGCCTGTGTTATCAGAGACACTCCTAAATTGTTGTGCAGGTTCTCCTGGGTACAGAACTACTCCACATGTGGCCTTTATCTGCTGAGAAGGAGCGCCATTTGGAGCACAGATTTTGCTAGAATGGATTTTTGGTGCCAAGTCACATTTGCAGAGCACCTGAGGTACCAGTGCAATGGAAACTCTCAAGAAATGACTCCATTTCTACTACAACCCTTAAGGAATTTATTTAGAGGTTTAGTGAGCATTTGGACTCCAAAGGTGTTTCATAGAAGTTATCAACACTGGGCCCTAAAAATTATACAAGGGGTAATAAAAGAAAAAACATATGTGACCATTATCTGCTGCCTGGCACACGGTAGGGCTCAGAAGGGAAGGCCCACCATTTTGTTTTGGGAGCATGGATTTTGTGCAAATGGTTTTTGAGCACCTTGTCTCATTTGCATTACCCATGAAGTGCCAATACAGATGAAAGTCCCAAAAAGTGACCCTATTTTGGAAACTACACCCTTCAAGGAATTTCAAAAAGCTATCTACTCGAAACGCACGTGGGTGCGCTATATTGGACACCCGGATCAATTTTCATCTATGGGTAAGAGGATATGTTAAGGGTACCTATGTAACACTTGTTGTTTAGGTGGATATTTGATAGGGCATTTTGTTGATAGCGGAAGTGGATTGAGATTATTGCGGTCTGGCACTTATGCAGGCTTTGCCCTTCACACACTGCACTTGCAGAGACTCTGTGCATGCCCTTCTCCTCTGTGGACACGTATATACCCTCTTATAAAACTATTTGTGAATATTACGTTGATTGTATATATACTACTATTTTTTTATACTATATCTTTATGCAATCAATGCATATGTCCTAGATAAAATATCTCATACCCATTTGTGTGTACGATTACCATTATGAATTTCAGTGATGGCCACATATTTGTGTGTGTTGTATGTACCGCTGTGATACTTTTTACAATATTTCCTGTGTAGCCCACATACAGTTTATCTTGGTGGGATCCTCTGTGCATTTTATATTGCCCATTTTTTGATAAGTAATAAAATTTGAGATTTTTTAGATTTAAAAAAAATAGTGCATGATTCCTTGTCCTTTTTGTATACAAATGATTCAGCGACGTTTCTATCTGTTACTATTTAATACTTTTGGAGGTGTAATACCGTATGTGGAATCACCTAGCCAACTTTCGACGTGTCCTGTGAGACATATGTTTATGGTTTCTGAGGGCACTGTAGGGCCGCAGTACCTGGTCTGATAGATCCACCCCTCCCATGAATTGGTTATAGTCCTGGATGCACACAGGCTTGATGGTCTGCTCTGTGGCTCGTCTGATTGGAACTGGGGTCGATCGATCGGCATGGTCAAAACAAAGACATCACGCTTGTCTTTGTATTCGACAAGCATTACATTTTCGGAGCAAACAGCCCTGCTTTCCCCACGGCACAGTGTCTGTTCTATAAAGGACTTGGAGAGACCATTTTGATTTAGCCGAATTGTGCCACATGCTAGTGTGCCCCTGGCAGGAAGGCACTTCAGGAGGGAGACGCTGTTGTAATAATTGTCCAAATACAAGTCGTATCTACGGTCCAGTATGGGGTGGAGCAAATCCCATACTATCCTACTACTTATTTCCAGGACAGGGGGACATTCTGGTGGCTCGATCTTCTAATCCTTCCCTTCATATACACGAAAGCGCAGTGTATACCCAGACACACTTTCACAGGCCTTATATAGCTTCACGCCATACCTAGCCCTTTCGTTGGGCAGGTACTGGCAGAAGTGTAATCTGCCTTTAAAGTGGAATAGGGATTCGTCCACTGCTAGGCATTTTTTGGGGGTATAGATCTGACTAAATTTTGAGTTGTAGTGGTCAACTACTGGTCTAATTTTATAGAGTCTATCATAATTGGGGTCTTTTGGGGTGGGCACTCATCATTATTGTTACAGTGAAGGAATTTTAATATACTTTTAAAACGGGTCCTGGGCATCGCAAGAAAATAAAAAAGGGAATGATAAAGGATGTCTCCGTTCCAATAATAATGTATTGTTTTTTGATGATGCCCATACTCAATAAAAGAACTTGCGAATTTCCGTGGGGGTCCATTTTTGGGGCCTGGCATAAGATCAATTTGGATTGCGGGCAATAAATTGCTCCGCATAGATGTTTGATGCCACCATCAAGTTCACAAGGTCATCAGTGAAGAACAATTTAAAAAAGTTAATTTCACTGAAACCTCCGGTATCTACATTGATGCCTGAAGTCGCAGTAAATTTAGGCACCTGGGGCACAAAATTATCTGACGTGATCCATGTGGAGTCAATTGTACTGGGCTGCGATTGCGCACTACTGACGCCTACCCTTGGACGCCCAAGAGAAGGTGTATGGGCAGCACAGTAGAACGAAAACTTCCAGGGCATAAGGGTGCAGGCCTCCAGGGATCCAACTTGTAAATCCCCAATGGTATACAAATTTAAGGAGAAAGAGGCAGCACTCCAAGGTTCAAAAAGTAGGTTGTTTATTCACCCATCAGTGAAAAAGGTGCAACGTTTCAGCTGCTCAATGAAGCCTTTGTCAAGCTACACTATTTTTTACTGTACTACAGTAAAAATAAAATAAAACTACTTTTTTTCGGGTGAACGGCGTCCACAAAAAAAAAACGCAAAAAAAGCAATAGCAAAATACCTTTTTTTCTCCCATTCCCCCCATAAAAAAAATAAAATGAAAGTTAATCAAAAAGTCTCTTCGTACCCCAAAATACTACCAATGAAAGCTACACCTTGTCCTGCCATGTGGCTACATCAACAGAAAAATAAAAAAGTTACGGCTCTTGGAATGCAGCGATGCAAAAACAAGTAATTTTTTTTTTTAAAAGGTTTTTTATTTTGCAAACTTAGGAAAACATAAAGCCTTTACATATTTGGTATCCCCGTAATCATTCCGACCAATAGAATAAAGATAACATGTTATTTATGCCGCATGGTGAACAGCGTAAATTTATAACGCAAAAATCAATGCTGGAATAGCGGTTTATTTTCAATTCTCTCCTAAAATAAAGTTAATAAAAGTTAATGAATATATTATATGCATCCAAAAATGGTGCAATTATAAAATACAACTCGTCCTGCAAAAAATAAGCCCTTATATGGCTATGTCGACGGAATAAAAAAAAGTTACGACTCGAAGGTTGGGTTCACACGACCTATTTTCAGGCGTAAACGAGGCGTTTTACGCCTCTAATTACGCCTGAAAACACGGCTCAAATACGTCGGCAAAAATCTGCCCATTCATTTTAACCCCTTAGTGACCAAGCTTGTTTGGACCTTAATGACCAAGCCAAATTTATCAAATCTGGTATGTGTGACTTTATCAGAGAATAACTCTGTGAAAGTTTTGAATATCCAAGTAATTCTGACATTGTTTTTTCGTCACATGTTGTACTTTATTTTAGTGGTAAAAGTAGACTGATACGATTTGCGGAAATAACTTAAAAAATAGAAAAATTGAAGAAATTTTGTAAAAATTATCATTTTTCCCTATTTTTAACTGCAATATGTCACATATGTACACACATACTGTACAATTTTTTTTATTAAATATATATTTCCATCTCTTTACTCTATTTTGGCAGCACTTTTGAAAAAAAAAAAATTTTTGAGCAATTTAGAGGACTTACAAGTTAAGTAATCATTTTATAAATTTTGTAGTACATTTTGTTTTCCTGCACCAAGCCAGGTTTTCATAGGCTCATAGGTGTCAGAATGGTGGAAACCCCCACAAGTGACCCCATTTTGAAAACTAGACCCCTTAAGGTATTAATTAAGGGGTGTTGTAAGTATTTTGACCCCACAGTTTTTTTGTAAGAATTCATGCAAAGCAGGCATAAAAAAATATAATTTAACTTTTTTCATAAAATTATCACTTTGAAGACCGATTTCTTTGTAAAGTGACCATGAGAATGAAGAAACACACCCAAAAATCTATCACCCTGTTTCTCCTGTTTTCAAAAATGCCCCCATTGTGACCCTAATGCGTTGCCTGGACACACGACAGGGCCCGAAAGGGAGGGAGCACCCGGAGGCTTTCAGGACTCATATTTTGCTTGAAAATGTTTTAGGCCCCACTGTACATTTGGAGAGGTTTTGAGCTGCCAGAACGATAGAAACTCCCCATAAACTACCACATTTAGAATACTAGACCCCTTAAGGTATTTATCTAGGGGTGTAGTGAGTATTTTGACCCCACAGTTTTTTGCTAAATTTAATGCATAGCAGGTGAAAAAAAATAAAAATTCACTTTTTTAATAAAAGTATCACTTTGAAGACCGATTTCTGTGTAAAGCGACCATAAGAATGAAGAAACACACCCCAAAATCTATCACCCTGTTTCTCCTGTTTTCAAAAATGCCCCCATTGTGACTCTAATGCATTGCCTGGACACACAGCAGGGCTTGAAAGGAAGGGAGCACCCAGAGGCTTTCAGGACTCATATTTTGCTTGAAAATGTTTTAGGCCCCACTGTATATTTGGAGAGGTTTTGAACTACCAGAACGATAGAAACTCCCCATAAACGACCCCATTTAGAAAACTAGACCCCTTAAGGTATTTATCTAGGGGTGTAGTGAGTATTTTGACCCCACAGTTTTTTGCTAAATTTAATGCATAGCAGGTGAAAAAAATTAAAAAAATCACTTTTTTCATAAAAGTATCACTTTGAAGACCGATTTCTGTGTAAAGCGACTATAAGAATGAAGAAACACACGCCAAAATCTATCACCCTGTTTCTCCTGTTTTCAAAAATGCCCCCATTGTGACCCTAATGTGTTGCCTGGACACACAGCAGGGCCCGAAAGAAAGGGAGCACCCGGAGGCTTTCAGGACTCCAATTTTGCTTGAAAATGTTTTAGGCCCCACTGTACATTTGGAGAGGTTTTGAACTACTAGAACGATAGAAACTCCCCATAAACGACCCCATTTAGAAAACTAGACCTCTTAAGGTATTTATCTAGGGGTGTAGTGAGTATTTTGACCCCACAGTTTTTTGCTAAATTTAATGCATAGCTGGTGAAATAAAATAAAAAAATCACTTTTTATATAAAAGTATCACTTTGAAGACCGATTTCTTTGTAAAGCGAACATGAAAATGAAGAAACACACCCCAAAATCTATCACCCCGTTTCTCCTGTTTTCAAAAATACTCTCATTGTTGCCATAATCTGCTTATTAGACGTGTGGCTGGGCCAAAAAGAGAGGGAGCACCCTTTGGCTTTCAGGGCACAATTGAATAAATTCTAGGCCCCATATCATGCATTTAGAGGCATTGAGCTGCCTGAACAAAAAAAAAACACGCAGAAATGACCCCATTTTAAAAACTAAACCCCTAAAGGTATTCATCTAGTGGTGTAGTGGGCATGCGGACCAAAAATTTTTTAAAGGAGGAAATAATGGGTATCATTTCAGACACTATGGGTATATAATGTTTTCTTCAAGCTTTTATTACGTTTCCACATGAAATAGAGGAGACGTGGTAGAAAGTTATTTTGTTAGAAATATGCCACATTAATAAATTTGTGCGGCACAGAATAGAAGTGAAGCCGTGTATTCATAATGGATACATGTTGCTATAGACGTATTTGCCTGTACTTATGACTATGTCTTGCTGAAGAAGCAGTTGGTGCCATTATGATGTCATTGTGGACAGAATTCTGTCCTAATATAAAATCAGTCAGAGAGGAAAAAATAAACTGTACTGGAGTGACGGGCAATATCTTCAAACAAATGGAGGAAAATGTATCCAACTATGTTGCAAACTCGAGTCTGTTCACTAGATAGAAGAACACCTGCAGGGCTGTCATGACAAGGATTTTTTTTTTCAGTGACTGGTTGTACAATGTCTCTTTAGCTCCATCAATCCTTATGAGGGACGAATGTGCCAAGTGACGCGGTACACCATAACAGACCCCTGTCCGGCAAGGTAGGAACCGCTATGTGCACAAAACAACCAATCACCTACAGAATATATAAAAGGACAGTGTCCAAAACCATCTATAGGAACAGTAAAGGATCACTAATCCCCAAAATGATGTCAGTATTTCCAGAAGAACCGTAACAAAGACCATGGTGTATTGATAAGGAACAGCTCGATTATTAGAGATCCTCCAAAAAAAAATATCATGCCCGTATCACGGTACAGAATTAGGAATGTAACAGCTGTATGTGGCAGGACATAGTCATAAGAACAGTCAAAATAAAAAAATTGTGGATGTGGGATTTTGTACTGGACAATTAATTCCAGCACTTGATCACCCACAAATAAATAAAAAAAATCATAAGGGGTAAAATTTGTTTCACGGTCTGAAAAAAAATGTGCTCTACAACCTCTCCCACAAGAAATAATCCCTACTTGGAAAGCCCACGAACTAAAAAGAAAATATAAAGAAATTGACTCCCTAAAAAGGCCCCCAACCCATTATTTTTTTTTGTGTTAAATTCTAGTAATTTGCAACCGTGTGAAAGGTTTCGAAACAGGGGTAGTTACAAAGGGCTGGTTTTGATGGACACATGGGGCAATAAAAGCGGGTATCCCTCCTCCTGCCATGCCTGCTACATACCCGACACCTTTTTTGGGGATATTTTTGGGTCTCAGTGGAGGGAATAGGGTGTAAAAAGTGGCGCTCTGAAAGCCTGCGCACATCCTCAGATTCGCAGGATTGTGCCGGTATAGTGGACTCAAAAAGGAGATGCTCAATGACCTTCTCCTGAAATTGAAGGAAAGTGAGCGTTCCTTGGGCTTTTTTGAAAACCTGGATGAGGTAGATTGCTACCTTTTTGTACCAGGCCTTATTTTTGCGCTTCACCAGGTAAGGCTGAAGCACCTGGTCGGAAAGGTCTACACCCCCCATAAATTTGTTGTAGTCTGTTACACAGACAGGTTTCTGCTTTGCAGTGGTAGCCCCCCTCTCCGTAATTGCCACAGTGGTGTCCGTGTGTACGGTGGACAGCATGTAGACATCCTTCTTGTCGGCCCACTTCACTGCAAGCAATTCCTGACTTGCAAGGGCCATGGATGTTCCCTTTCCCAAACGCCTGGACACCAACTGTTGTGGGAGTCCCACTCTGTTCTTCCGTACTGTCCCACAGGCCCCTGTATTTGCAGCATGGAGGGCTTTATAAAGGGCAACGCTGGTATAAAAATTGTCTGTATAGACGTGGTACCCCTTGTGCAGAAATGGCTCCATTAGGTTCCACACAATTTTGCCAGAGGTGCCAATAGTTTCTGGGCAGCCTGGGGTATAAATTTGGCAGTCCCTGCCTTCATAGATTTTGAAACCGCAGGTGTAACCCGTTGTGCTCTTGCAAACTTTGTACAATTTCACCCCATATCTGGCTCGTTTGGAAGGGATGAATTGACGAAAGGAAAGACGCCCTTTGAAGCTCATGAGCGATTCATCTACTGACAAATTTTTGTCAGGGGTGTACAACTTTAAAAATAAATCATTTAGAAGGGTGATTAATGGCCTTAATTTATTAAGCCGATCATAAGCTGGGTCACTTCTTGGGGGGACTTGGGAATTATCAGTAAAATGCATGAATCGCATTAGGGCCTCATAGCGGTTTCTGGACATCACTGCTGCAAATACAGGGGTAGCGTGGACAGCACTACAAGTCCAGTAGGACCGGACAGAGGGTTTTTTAACCAAACCCATATTGAGGGTAATGCCTAAATTTTTTTTTATTTCTGGGACACTTGTGGGGCTCCACATTCTGGAGTACATAGATGCAGGCTTTTGTAGAACAAACTGCCTAGCATACAGATTAGTCTGCTGGACTATCAAGTCTAGGACCGTATCACATATAAATAAATTAAAAAAATTATAGGGGGTAAAATTTTGGACGTCGACACTAATTCCTGGGGTCGCTTCAAATTGGGGTACTTGGGGGGAAAATGATAGTGCAGGATCCCACATCACGGGAGGGACTGCAACACTCGGCCCTGCACTTGACACCTCTACAGCGACTGACGTATCCACCACCATAGGACTATGGGGTTCAGCGGTGGAATTAGAATCGTCACTGTCACTGTCTGGAACAAATTCTGAAGCGGTGTCTGTTTCGCTTTCAGAAGTGTCGGAACATAGCAAGGCGTAGGCTTGCTCCGCGCTGTACATACGCTGAGACATATTTATAGATGTGTATGTATATATATATATATATATATATATATATATATATATATATATGCCCTATAAGTCCTAACCCTAAAGTAAACCTAAAATCCTAAAAACGACACAAATTATTATTATTTTTTTTTATATATATATTTTTTTTTATATATTATTTTTTTTTATATAACAGACGTAAAATTAATTCTAAACGGCCCTAAACACGAACGCTAAACTAGCCCTAACCCTAAAGTAACGCTAAACTAACGCTAAACTAGCACTAACGCTAAACTAGAACTAACGGTAAACTAGCACTAACGCTAAACTAGCGCTGACGCTAATCTAGCGCTGACGCTAATATAGATTTGATATATTATATATATATGTGTGTAATAAGAACTATGATTTTTTTTTCACTTTTTCTTTCTTCACAGCACAGGACTTAGACTGATTTCTCTCTCCTCTCAGAACAACTACAATGGGAGGAGAGAGAAACACAGCCCATGTCCTGGCTGTGTTTTGAAAATAACTGTCAGTGATCTCTGTGATAGGTTTTATCACAGAGATCACCTGATCAGGGACCAGTCACAACGGTCCCTGATTGTTGCTGTGCCAGATGACGACACAGGTAAGTTATGCAAAGCGCACTCGGGCGCCATTTTGGGGGGGGGGAATCGGACCGTGGGGGGGGGGATCGGACCGGGGGGGGGGGAATCGGACATGAAGGGGAATCGGACGGGGGGGGATCGGACGGGGGAGGGGGGGGCGCACTATTTACCCGTTCTCTCTCCTCTCTAAGGAGTTATTCCATGAGAGGAGAGAGAAATGGCGATTATCCGCCGGTTTAGCGTGAACGCCGTGAAATAGCGATTCACGGCGATCACGTGACCAGAGACCACTCGTTATGGTCTCTGGTCGTTGCCCCGAACTCTCAGCTACCTCCGGTAGCTGAGAGAACGGAGCCCCGATCTTTAATTTCGGCGCTACTTTAGGCTAATGCGATCACGTTAAAAGGCGTCGCATTAGCCTAAAGCCCATTAGTGAGGAACGTAAAAAGGCGTACTGTTGGTCACTAAGGGGTTAATGGGTTTGCCGATGTACAGTGCCGACGACCTGTCAATAACATCGTCGTCAAAGAAGTGCAGGACACTTCTTGGGACGTAATTTCAGCCGTTTTTCATTGACTTCAATGAAGAACAGCTCCAAATTACGGCCGTAATTGACGCCTCGCAAAATGAGAGTATGAGCAATTACGTCTGAAATGCAGGAGCTGTTTTCTCCTGAAAACAGCTCCGTAATTTCAGGCGTAATTGTCGTTATCGTGTGCACATACCCTTAGAACGCGACAGTGAAAAAATAAAAACATAATCCTTGGTCATTAACGCGCAAAAAGGCCTGGTCATTAAGGGGTTAAAGTGATCACGTAACTGTACATGGGGATGCGGCAACAGACCGCATTCCACGACGTACAGTTATGCAAAATTGGGCGAAGGGGGTTAAAGGAGTTGTCCCATGATTAAATATAATATTTCTCGGTTACATCACACAAAATATAACAATTGGAATAATGTTTTTTAAAAAAAACCTCCTGTGTTTAGATACTGCTGTTACATACTTGTTGTGGCGCCCTCTTGTAGTTCTTTTGATTCCCTCTCAGAACATCCCCCTAATCCTAATGTGTCTAGTGCTGGTGGACATACATGCCCAGTAGCTCAGTGCTACTATCCGGATCCCCCTGTACACGAGCAGCACAGCAATTACTGCTATTGTGCAGGCCAGCCAATAAGAACTGCCACAGTAAGGTCGTGTTCAGACATAGCAGAAATATTCTGCTACAGATTGCATATTTTGTTGCAAATTTTGCTCGGGACTTGCAGTGGATTTCACCCTTTGAATTGTAATGGCTTAAGACCGTGATGAAAATACGCAGTATTTGCACGACAAAACAAGGAAACCATAGCATTCTATACAATCCTTTGATTAATAAGCAATAATAATACTAATAATAATAATGCAATCAAATAGCTAGGTAAAGAGGCGCTGTGGCGTGAGCACCTTTTGTATGTTATTCCAATCAGTGGGTAATTTCATAGCTCCTATATAAAAGGATTCTTCCACTTTTCGCTCTGAGTACACCCGCAGCTTCTAATTATCGCCCATGACATGAGCACTTGGCTTACAACCTGCTTATTATGGCCGTCTTCATAAACTGCGAGTTGCTCTACTCCTTCCTGGATTTTATCACATACAAATTCCAGCTCATTACATGGTGCAGTAAGCGTGAAATAAGGTATAATGCATGAAAAATAGGTATTTTGTGAAGCCCATTTTATCAGACAAATTGCAGAGCGCCAACAATACAACTTTAATTGTAAATGCCATTGACACACTGTACAATTCCTGGATTTAATCTCTTCTTAACTAAATTAACAATATAGATTAATTTAACTGATTTGGGACTTGATGACATATGCCTTCTTTTGTATACACAGTAGTGGAAGTATTCTATTTGCCTGTTGTAACGACGGGGTAGGGAGACAGACAGGTGAGCCCTAATCTACCCGCCACTCAGTCCCTGCCTACTTGCAACGGCCCGTCCTAGGCGACGGCGTACAACTGGGCGACGGTCCCTACTCTCACTATGTACATGACAGACAGACAAGGGTACAAAGAAGCTGAGGGAAAAGGGGCAGATGCCCATGGCAACACCGTGAGCTACAAGAGTAGTGAATGAGCCGAGTCAAACCAGGAGTGTACGAGGAACCAAATGCAGAGCAAGAAAGTAGTCAGTAAAGCCAGGGTCAGTATGAAGCAGAGGACAAATAGTAGAAGCAGCAGAGCCAGGAAACCAGCAGAATCACAGGCAAAGGAGAAGCAGGAAACGAAGGTATAAATAGACAGAAGGCGGGAGCTAGCTCCGTCTGGCCAGGCAGCAATAGGCTCTCCCACTCCTCAGCCTCCCAGCCTGAGTGGTAGAAGAAGGAGTCACTCCATCAGACTTAGGAGCAGGTGCACACTGGGTAACCACGGGCGTCGACACAGAAGCTGTGTCTGGCAGATCCTTTACAGTACCCCCCCCCCCTTTTATGAGGGGCCACTAGACCCTTTCTAGGTGGACCTGGCTTATTGGGGAACCGAAGATGGAACCTCCTGAGCAATACCCCAGCGTGAACATCCAGGGCGGGTACCCAAGTCCTCTCCTCAGGCCCGTATCCTCTCCAATGGACCAGGTACTGGAGGGAGCCTTGGACCATCCTGCTGTCCACAATCTTGGCCACCTCGAATTCTACCCCTTCAGGGGTGAGAACAGGGACAGGTTTCCTCGAGGGAGCCAAGGAAGGGGAGCAGCGTTTCAGGAGGGAGGCATGAAACACGTTGTGTATTCGAAAAGACGGGGGTAACTCCAGTCGGAAGGAGACAGGGTTAAGGACTTCAATGACCTTGTACGGCCCTATATACCGGGGAGCAAATTTTTTGGACAGGACTTTAAGGCGCAAATTCTTAGAAGACAGCCACACCAGATCCCCGACCACAAACAAGGGGTTAGCAGAACGTCTTCTATCTGCTTGAGTCTTTTGTATGCTCTGGGACGCCTCTAGGTTCTTCTGAACCTGGGCCCAGACTGTGCACAGTTCCCGATGAACAACATCTACCTCGGGATTGTTGGAACCACCAGGTGAAATGGAAGAGAACCGTGGATTAAACCCAAAATTACAGAAAAAGGGGGAGACCCCTGACGAGTTACTGACCCGGTTATTAAGGGAAAATTCAGCGAGGGAAATGAAGGAGACCCAATCATATTGACAGTCAGAGATGAAACACCTTAAATATTGTTCTAGAGACTGATTAGTCCTCTCAGTCTGGCCATTGGTTTCAGGATGGAAGGCCGAGGAGAAGGACAGATCAATCTCCAACTTCTTACAGAAGGCTCTCCAAAACAATGAAACAAATTGTACCCCTCTGTCAGAAACAATATTGACAGGAACCCCATTGAGAAACAGGATGTGTTTGACAAACAAGGTAGCTAACGTCTTAGCATTGGGTAGTTTCTTGAGGGGCACAAAGTGGCACATTTTACTGAAGCGGTCTACTACAACCCACACCACCGACATGCCTTGAGATGGGGGCAGATCGGTGATATAATCCATGGAGATATGGGTCCAAGGTCTCTGGGGAATGGGCAAAGAACATAGTAAGCCCGCTGGTCGGGACCTGGTAGTCTTGGACCTAGCACAAATTTCACAAGCGGCGACGTAGGCCTTAACGTCTTTAAGCAACCCAGGCCACCAATAGTTTCTGGCAATGAGGTGCTTGGTACCCAGGATGCCTGGATGGCCAGATAGTGCAGAGTCATGATTCTCTCTGAGTACCCTTAGCCGGAATTGCAGGGGAACAAACAGCTTGTTCTCAGGAAGGTTGCCGGAAGCTGAACCTTGATCAGCCGCAATTTCGGAGACTAGGTCAGAATCAACAGAGGAAATGATTATACCTGGGGGCAAAACACAAGCAGGATCTTCCTCCGAAGGAGGGCTGGCCATGAAGCTATGCGACAGTGCATCAGCTTTAATATTTTTAGACCCAGCCCTATAGGTGACCAAAAAGTTGAATCTGGTAAAAAATAACGCCCATCGAGCTTGTCTCGGGTTTAGCCTCCGGGCAGATTCTAGGAAAACCAGATTCTTGTGGTCGGTAAGGACTGTTACCTGGTGCCTAGTCCCCTCCAGGAAGTGGCGCCACTCTTCAAATGCCCATTTAATGGCTAAGAGTTCGCGGTTGCCAATATCATAGTTACTCTCAGTGGGCGAAAACTTCTTGGAGAAGTAGGCACAGGGGCGAAGATGGGTGAGGGACCTGGTACCCTGGGACAAGACAGCCCCCACTCCCACCTCGGACGCGTCAACCTCCACGATAAATGGCTCCATTTGGTTGGGCTGAACCAGCACTGGGGCCGAGATAAAGCACTTCTTAAGGACCTCAAAAGCCTGGACAGCCTCAGGAGGCCAGTGGAGGAGATCAGCACCTTTGCGAGTGAGATCCGTAAGAGGCTTGGCGATGACCGAGAAGTTAGCAATAAATCTCCTGTAATAATTAGCGAACCCCAGGAAGCACTGTAACGCCTTCAGGGAGGCAGGTTGGACCCATTCCGCCACAGCCTGGACCTTGGCGGGGTCCATGCGGAATTCATGAGGAGTGAGGATTTGACCCAAAAACGGTATCTCCTGCACCCCAAACACACATTTTTCGGTCTTAGCAAACAGTTTGTTTTCCCGAAGGGCCTGGAGCACCTTCCTGTCATGCTCAATGTGGGAGGACCAGTCCTTGGAAAACACAAGTATGTCATCAAGGTACACTACAAGAAATACCCCCAGGTAGTCCCTTAAAACCTCATTTATGAAATTCTGGAAGACCGCGGGAGCATTACACAACCCAAAGGGCATGACGAGGTATTCGAAATGACCTTCGGGCGTGTTAAACGCAGTCTTCCACTCATCTCCCTCTTTGATACGGATAAAGTTATAAGCCCCCCGTAGATCAAACTTAGAGAACCATTGGGCCCCCTGAACCTGATTGAAGAGATCAGGAATCAAAGGAAGGGGATACTGGTTCCTTACAGTGACCTTATTCAAGTTTCGGTAGTCAATGCATGGCCTAAGACCACCATCCTTCTTCCTTACGAAGAAGAAGCCAGCACCTACCGGAGAAGTAGAGGGGCGAATGTAACCCTTGGCCAGGCATTCCTGGATATACTCTCTCATGGCTTCACGTTCGGGACAAGAGAGATTAAATATCCTACCCTTAGGGAGCTCAGCTCCTGGTACCAAATCAATTGCGCAATCGTATTCTCTATGAGGTGGTAACACTTCGGAGGCCTCTTTAGAGAAAACATCAGCGAAGTCCTGAACAAACTCAGGTAGAGTGTTCACCTCCTCAGGGAGAGAAATAGAATTAACAGAAAAACATGACGTCATGCATTCATTACCCCATTTGGTAAGATCCCCAGTATTCCAGTCAAACGTGGGATTATGCAACTGCAACCAGGGAAGGCCTAAAACCAAATCGGACGATAATCCCTGCATCACCAGTACAGAGCACTGCTCCAAATGCATGGAGCTAACAAGGAGTTCAAAAACAGGGGTATGTTGTGTAAAATAACCATTAGCAAGAGTGGAGTCGATACCCACTACCGGGACAGGTTTAGGCAAATCAATCAATGGCATCGCTAGAGACATAGCAAATTCCACAGACATAATATTAGCAGAAGACCCTGAATCCACGAAGGCACTGCCGGTAGCAGACCTACCACCAAAAGAGACCTGAAAGGGAAGCAAGATTTTATTACGTTTCATATTTACGGGAAATACCTGTGCGCCCAAGTGACCTCCCCGATGGTCACTTAGGCGCAGAAGTTCTTCCGGCTGCTTATTCTTATGCCTAGGACAGTTGTTCACTTGATGCTTGTCATCCCCACAGTAGAAGCAGAGACCATTCTTCCTGCGGAACTCTCTACGTTGTTGGGGGGACACGGAGGCCCCGAGTTGCATAGGTACCTCCGAGTCTTCCGTGGAAGAACGAAGCAACGGAATCTCGGGAGGCATCATGGGGGAGTCAGAGGAGAAAACACAAACACGTTCAAGTCGTCGTTCCCTGAGACGTCGGTCAAGTCGTACCGCTAAAGCCATAACCTGATCTAGGGAGTTAGAAGAGGGATAGCTAACTAGCAGGTCTTTCAGGGCGTTCGACAGACCCAATCTAAACTGGCACCTTAAGGCAGGGTCATTCCACCGAGAAGCTACGCACCACTTCCTAAAGTCATAACAATAGTCCTCAACAGGTCTCTTTCCCTGACGTAAGGTCACCAGCTGACTCTCGGCAAAGGCAGTCTTGTCAGTCTCGTCATAAATGAGCCCGAGAGCAGAAAAGAAAAGATCAACGGAGGAAAGTTCAGGGGCGTCAGGAGCCAAGGAGAAGGCCCATTCTTGGGGCCCGTCCTGGAGCCGGGACATAATTATACCCACCCGCTGGCTCTCAGAACCAGAGAAGTGGGGCTTTAAGCAAAAATAGAGCCTACAACTCTCCCGAAAGGAGAAAAAAGTCTTCCGGTCCACTGAGAACCGGTCAGGCAACTTGAGGTGGGGTTCAAGAGGTGAGGTGAGGGGCACTACCAGGGTAGCATCAGGCTGGTTGTCCCTCTGAGCCAGGGCCTGGACCTGTAGGGAGAGGCCCTGCATTTGCTGAGCCAGGGTCTCAAGGGGGTCCATAGTAGTGTCAGGGACCAGGGTAGACTAGGTATATGGGCTTGTGATTATGTAATGTCAGGGTAGGGAGACAGACAGGTGAGCCCTAATCTACCCGCCACTCAGTCCCTGCCTACTTGCAACGACCCGCCCTAGTCGACGGGGTGCAACTGGGCGACGGTCCCTACACTCAATAGGTGCACGACAGACAAACAGAGAAGGGTACAAAGAAGCCAGGGAAATGGGGAAGTTGCCCACGGGGACACCGTGAGCAACAAGCGAAGTGAACGAGCCGAGTCAAACCAGGAGATGAGCGTGGTACAAAAACGCAGAGCAGAAGAGTGGTCAGTAAAGCCAAGGTCAAACACAAGCAGAGGATCAGTAGTTCAAGAAGCTGCAGCAGGGCCAGGAAACCAGCAGAGAAGAATCACAAGCAAAGGAGGAACAGGAAAGGCAGGTATAAATAGACAGAGGGCGGGAGCTAGCTCCGTCTGGCCAGGCTGTGATAGGCTCTCCCACTCCTAAGCCTGCCATCCTGGGTGGTGGAAGATGGAGTCAGTCTCACAGACATAGAAGCAGGTGCAGACTGATTACCTATGGGCGTCGACACAGAAGTTGTGTCTGGCAGATTCTTTACACTGTGATTATGTAACGACGGGGTAGGGAGACAGACAGGTGAGCGCTAATCTACCCGCCACTTAGTCCCTGCCTACTTGCAACGGCCCGTCCTAGGCGACGGCGTACAACTGGGCGACGGTCCCTACTCTCACTATGTGCACGACAGACAGACAGACAAGGGTACAAAGAAGCTGAGGGAAAAAGGGCAGATGCCCACGGCAACACCGTGAGCTACAAGAGTAGTGAACGAGCCGAGTCAAACCAGGAGTGTACGAGGTACCAAACGCAGAGCAAGAGAGTAGTCAGTAAAGCCAGGGTCAGTATGAAGCAGAGGACAAATAGTACAAGCAGCAGCAGCAGAGCCAGGAAACCAGCAGAATCACAGGCAAAGGAGAAGCAGGAAACGAAGGTATAAATAGACAGAGGGCGGGAGCTAGCTCCATCTGGCCAGGCTGTGATTACCTCTCCCACTCCTCAGCCTGAGTGGTAGAAGAAGGAGTCACTCCATCAGACTTAGGAGCAGGTGCAGACTGAGTAACCACGGGCGTCGACACAGAAGCTGTGTCTGGCAGATCCTTTACACCTGTATTAACCTTTAAATAAAGCCCATTTTCCATTGGGTACATCCTGGCTATGTCGGGGAAAGGACGTGCAATTCCTGGCTTCAAACTCCTAAACCGGCCAACACATCAATTAAGCCATCCAGCTGTCCAGTTTTATGACCTAAAGGGAATTTATCACCTATATTTTTAATTCGAATTAAAACCAGATAGTGAAACAATCTTTTTTTCTAATCTGTTATTTTTTGATTGTTGATTTTTTTTAAATAGTTTTTTGTACGAATATGGGGACAGCCATCTTGCCTGGGTTGCTGCTAACAGCATTTAGAGATATTCCATACAGCAGCCACATGGTCCACAGGAACCTGTGAACAGTAGTAGGTCCCTTGACTTCTATGGGAGAGGTTTCTAGTCATGCTCTGTGACCTGGGCAGAGGTCATTGTGCAGGAAGGGATAGGAGGGGAGATGTGTCCATCAGCTCTTGTCAAAGGTGGATTCGGTGTAAACTATATAGAGGTATTACCTTTCATTGTAATCCTGCCTGTGATAATGAGATGTTTGCTGGGAAGTGATCTTTACAGAACAGGAAGTGTCAGGCCCTATTCACACGACAGGTTTTCCCGGCCATATGACGGCCGTTCAAAAAACGGCCGTCACACGGCCGCAGTAGGAACAGTAGACCCCAAATGAGGCTATTCACACGACAGATTTTTTGAAGTCTATGGGACTGGGTAATACACGGCCATCACTCGAATGTGTCCCAAAAACGTCCGTGTCTTCTGTCGCTCGCTCTCTCTCCTTCTCTTCCTCACAGTGCGAAGTCCATGTAAGGAGGAGGAGGGGGTTATTTTTTTGCTCCCTGTAGGAGCACTTCTGAAGCGGAATCCGCAATTCCCGGGCACAGCGCTGCCGATGCTGTGTCCGGGGATTGGGGATTCCACTCCTACAGGGACCAAAAAAATAAACTCCTCCTCCTCACATGCACTTCGCACTGTGAGGAGAAGGAGAGAGAGCGAGCGACGGAAGACACGGCCGTCAGTCGGGACACATTCCAGTGATGGCCGTATATTACCCGGCCCCATAGACTTCTATGGGAGCCGGGCGGCCGGGAGAACGGCCGAAAGTAGGGCATGTCCCATTTTTGGACGGCCGGGTTTCCCTGGCCATCAAAAAATCGGTCTTTGGACAAGAGCAGGAGAGAAACTTCCTCATGAGGACAGGAGCATCGATGTTCTCCTCTGGCTCCCAAGACCTCTCTTCTGGACCGAATCCCCTCCAATCCACTAAATAAAACGTCCTTCCTCCCACCTTCTTGGTGGCCAGAATCTCCCTTACTTCAAAAGGAGTCCTGGAGTAGCGGTTCAGGACCACGGGTTTCAGCAAGGAGACATGGAAGGAGTTAGGAATCCTGAGGGTAGGAGGCAGCCGCAGCTTGTAAGATACCGGGTTGATCTATAGCAGGATTTCAAAGGGTCTGAGGAACCTAGGAGCAAATTTGCAGGACGGCACCCTCAGCCGGATATTCCTTGAAGACAACCAGACCTTTGTACCTGGAAGAAACGGTTGAGGAGCCCGTCTTCTTGTATCTGCCTTTCTCTTCATGCGGTCCACCGCCAGCAGGATAGAAGATCGGGTCTGTTGCCATATTTGCAGAAAGTCCCTGAAGGTAACTTCAGCTGCAGGCACCTGGGACATAGTAGAGACAGGAAGAGGTATACGAGGATGTTGGCCGTAGACGATGAAGAACGGACTGGAAGTGGTGGACTCACTAGTGTGGTTATTATAGGAGAACTCTGCCCTCGGGAGCAGCTGCACCCAGTCATCATGCCGTCTGGAAACAAAGTGATGCAGATAGTTCTCCATAATCTGGTTAACCCTCTCGACTTGCCCATTGGAATGGGGATGATAGGCTGAAGAGAAGTCCAACTTTACACCTAGGAGACCGCAGACTGCTCTCCAAAACTTCGAGGTGAACTGGACCACTCGGTCCGAGACAATATGTAGGGGCAAGCCGTGCAGACGGAAGATGTGTTGAATGAAGAGGTCAGCCAATCGCGTAGCAGATGTCAGACCGGTCAAGGGAACGAAATGAGCCATCTTAGAGAATCGATCCTTCACCACCCAGATCACACTGCAACCCGCAGAAGGAGGAAGATCCGTGACAAAGTTCATTGCGACATGCTGCCAGGGTGCAACGGGCACAGGCAGTGGATGGAGCAGGCCAGCAGGTCTGGAGTGAGCAACTTTATTTGCTGCGCATACCGTGCATGAGGAGACAAAGTCCATAACGTCTTTGGGCAGCGTGGGCCACCACAACCGACCGGCGATTAGATCTTGGGTCTTACGAGCACCCGCATGACCTGCCGGCTTGGAACTGTGACCCCAGCAAAGGATTCTTCCTCTGTCTGCCAGACGCACAAAAGTCCTTCCCGGAGGAATGTCGCTAACTTGCAGGGGGTTCACAGAGAAGATGCAGGAAGAATCAATAATATTCTGTGGGGACTCCACAGTGTCCTCAGTTTCAAATGACCTAGACAAGGCATCAGCCCTCACATCTTGTCGGCAGTGGAGTTCGAACCGGAACCAAGCAAAGAACGACCACCTGGCTTGACGAAGATTCAACCTCTGGGCCGTCTGTAGGTAGGTCAAGTTCTTGTGATCCGTGAAGACCAGGATATGATGAACTGCGCCCTCCAGTAGATGTCTCCACTCCTGCAGAGCCAGCTTGATGGCCAGTAACTCCCGATCCTCAATCGAGTAGTTGCGCTCTGCGGAAGAAAACAGCTTGGAATAGTAGCCACATACCACAGCCTTGCCTTTCGAACCTCTCTGGAACAACAGTGAACCAGCACCAACAGAGGAAGCGTCCACGTCTAACAAAAAATGTAGGGATACATCAGGGTGGTGAAGAATAGAGGCTGATATGAAGGCTTTTTTTAAGGATTCAAATGCGGCTTCTGCCTCTGGAGTCCACACTTTGGCATTCATACCCTTTTCAGTGAGGGTAGAAATGGGAGCAGTCAAAGATGAGAAGTTGGGAATGAAAAGCCGGTAGTAGTTGGCGAATCCTAGGAAGCGTTTTATGGCTCTTAAGCCTTGGGGGCGTGGCCACTCCAGGACAGCCTTTACATTCTCAGGGTTCATCTTGAGGCCCTGATCGGAGATGATATAGCCCAGGAAGGATAGAGACGTTTTTCAAACACACACATCTCCAGCTTGGCATTAAGATGATTCTCCCTTAGACGAAGAAACACCTGGCGGACATGACTTTGATGAGTTACTGGATCTGGGGAAAAAAATAAAAATGTCATCGAGATATACCACAACTCAAACATAAAGGAAATCACAAAAGGAGAGAGAGTACACTCTACTGCGAGGAGACGACTCAGGAACCAAGTCGATCGGACAATCATATGCTCGGTGTGGCGGCAAGGTCTCAGCTTCCTTCTTATTGAAGACATCAGAGAACATAGAGTAACAAGAAGGCAACCCTGCCAATGACTGTAGTGGAGAAGGCTGCAGTGGCTGGATATGACCCAGACAGCGGACAAGACACTTCGGACCCCACTGGAGAACCTCTCCAGAGTTCCAATCCAGGACTGGGGCGTGCAAACGGAGCCAAGGCAAACCCAGCAGCACAGGGTTGACGTCCTTGCACAGGACAAACAGGGAGGTGAGCTCAGCATGAAGAGCTCCTACTTGGAGTCTTAACGGCTTGGTTACAGACACAACTGGGTCAGGCAATGGCAGTCCATCTACCGAGGCAACGATCAACGGCCTTTCCAGCAGGACAGTGGCAACTGAAGAAGATCCACAAGGTCTTGGCAGATGAAGTTGGCTGCAGAGCCAGAGTCCAGGAAGGCAGAGACCGGATGGGACCTCTCGCCAGCAATGATGGTTACAGGAATGAACAGTTTGGAAGAAAGTTCTCGATTAAATGGAGTGACGCCCAGGGTTGTCTCTCCAACCAAACCTAGGCGCTGTTTTTTTTTGGCTTCTGACGACACAGATGCACGACATGGCCAGCGAGGCCGCAATATAAACCGAGACCAGAGGTGCGCCTGCACTGTTTCTTCTGGACGGACAATTTTAGCCCGTCCACTTGCATCAGAACCTCGGGCAAAGCAGCAGAAGGAGGCAAGAGGGGTTGCTGGAAGTTGGGCGCCAGTCTAGGAAGCCCTCTCTCCTGACGAACTTCATGAGATCTCTCCCTCAGCCTTATGTCCACCCGAGTGGCAAGCAGAATCAAGTCATCCAAGGCAGGTGGCAGATCTTGAGCGGCCAGTTCCTCCTTGATCTTGGACGATAGACCATGCCAAAAGGATGCCACCAAGGCCTCATTGTTCCAGGATAGTTCTCCTGCCAGGGTCCGGAACTGGATGGTGTATTCGCCCACGGAGGTGTCCTCTTGGCGAAGGTTGAAGATAGCAGTGGCTGCCGACGAGACTCGCCCTGGCTCCTCAAAACAATCCGGAATAACTGCACGAACCCCTGGAAGTCTTTGGTCTCAGGTCCCTGACGTTCCCAGATAGGGTTTACCCATGCCAGGGCCTTGCCAGAAAGTAGAGACACGATGAAGGCGATCTTGGTTCCGTCCGACGGAAATGCTCGGGAGTGCAGGGTAAAATGGATATAGCATTGGTTCAGAAACCCCCGACACGTACTGGCATCTCCATAGAACCGAGAAGGTAATGGCAGCGAGAACCAAGGATCCGAGCCGGAACTGCAAGGAGGCAGGAAGAGAAGCAAGAAGTTGATCCTGTCTAGCTCGGAGATCCTGCAGGTCCGCCTGCATGGGTTGGGAGGGTGACATGCCCTTGAATTGACCAGCGGTGTCCATGGCCAGAGTGTACCGTCACGATGCGGGGTGTGGACCCACTGGTCCGTACCGCATAGCGGGATGGCAGCTGGCCAAACAGATAACGTACAGAGTTTATAATTCAGAGAGGATACCTGAGGCAATGTAGACAGTATTAAGGCAGGCACGGCTGGGACCAGGCGGCAGGTAGACGTCAGGCGTGGCGTAGCAGAACAGGCGTGGAACGCAGCACAACACGGCAACAGCTTAGCACGACACTAGATCAGGATATCACGGGAACAGGATACAGGAACAGGGAACACTAGGAAACAGGAAGACCCTAGAACAACGCTCTGGCAAGAAACAAGAGGGCAGAGCCCCTTTTATAGCCCAGAGCATTCTGGACTAGATTGCAGACTTCCTGCAATTATGCACGCACTGGCCCTTTAAGACCGTGCACGCGAGCCCTCCGGAGACCGTCTCGATATCCGGAAGTGAGTGTCGGCGCCTCTCAGGAGAACGATGCTGCAAGCAACTCGGATGCCCATGGCCGTCGAGGGGTAAGTCAGAACGACGGGCCGTGGCCATAGACGTTACAAAAACTGCAGAGTGCTATACTTTGCTGTTTCCTGTTGATAAGTGATAAATGTTAATTGTCGGAAAACCCCTTTAATTCAAGTACAATTCATTAAACTAAATCTGAAAAAACATTCTAAGGAAATTAATTATAAAGTTATAGACAATTACAAGGTAGGTAAAGGCTACAAAATAATAAAAAGTGTTTGGATATCCCGGTAAGCATTGACAAATCAACTGTGAGGAAATAGAAGTGGCATCATACCACCCAGGCACTGCCTAAACAAGGCCGCCATCAAAACTTCGGGTCAGAGCAAGGAGCAGACGTGTGAGAAAAGTCACACAGAGGCCAACAATCACTTTGAAGGAACTAAAGTTCAGTGGCGGAGACTGAAGTGATGGTGAACCAGTCAACCATATCAAGAGATCGGCATAAAGCGGTATGGGTGGGTGGCTAGAAAGTAGCCATTAGTTACGAAAAAACAAACTAAAGTACGTCTAGAATTTGACAGAAAGTATCTTTCTGCAGGACAATGACACCCAGTAGGTACAAGGCCAAAGCAATACAAGTTGTTGAAGGAAAAAAACAAACAGGTGAATGTTCTACAATGGCCAAGGTCCTGATCATCCAAACATCATCTAACAAACCTGAGCAACCTGCAGCAAGTCTGCCAGGACCAATGGGTGGAAATCACTCCCAAACAATGAGCAAAGCTGGTAAAATATTACATGCAAAAACCATGTATAGACCTGGTGAATTTGTTGCGGATGGCAGATGGCATCTGTGTGCTGTCATTTTTTTTTCACTGACCCATTGACTTGAATGGGCGAATCTAACACAAGAATCGGACCAAAGTAGTGCATGCTGTAATTTTCTCTGCACGGACCAACTGTGCAGAAAATCGGACATGTCAATTGACCCATTGACTTTAACCTTTGAGGGATTTTTTTGTAAGCCCTTGTCGACATGCCATGTACTATTACATAATTACATATAACACAGTGGGTGACGGCTGTGTTATAGTGATATATAGTTATATGTGAATTTCAACTTGCTTGATCCATTTGTTTGTTAGTAGATAAGCCATTGCCTGAGGAGTCAATCAGCGGCTTTCTTCCTTCTCCCTATTGAGGGCACATGCACGCTAGGCCTAGACAAACATGCATGTGTATATGAGAGTCAGGAGAAAGCAGAGCTATATAAAATGTATGGACCATTAGTACCTGCCGTAAAAAAGGTCAATTTAGACATATGCAACTGTATGGCTACTTTGTTTAGGATACTATAAGTTTGCCTCAGTGATGTGATATCTGATACTTTGTTGCTCACCTTTAGAATGTTTCCAAAATATCTTCTGATTTACTTAATGATCAATTGCGCTCCTTTTTCCAGCCTCTTGGTAACATAATAATCTACCCCAAAACCTCAACAAAATCAGCTACTTTTAGGGTCTCTCTGGAATTTACGTTTCATTGTTGGAGACGACTCCACTTTCTTCACTCATAGGCAAAGGAGTTGGATACATTGAAACAAACACCATATAGCCTATGTTCTAGGTCATAACATGACAATTGCTTGGAGGACACGATAATTAAGTTCTTAGATTTTATTCTGGTAGCATAGTTGTCCTGTAATTGTTCAGAAATATTATCAAAGCATCCCAGATATCTGTTGGATGATGCTATACGGCACGGGGCATCACCACTCACACTCCACGGAAAGCGTTCCGGAACAAAATATTTGACATATACCGTGTTTGGGGAGAAGCATTTTATATTACTTTGATTGTCACGCATTCTGTTAAGGCCGGATTTACACGAGAGTGTTCAGTACGTGATGTACGGTCCGTATGTCGGCCACATTTCCCAGAACGAACACACTGCAGGGAGCCGGGCTCCTAGCATCATAGTTATCTATGGAGCTAGGAGTCCCTGCTTCCCCGCGGAACTACTGTCTCGTACTGAAAACATGATTACAGTACGGGACAGTTGTCCCGCAGCGAGGCAGTGAAACCTAGCATCATAAATAACTATGACACTCGGAGCCCGGCTCCCTGCAGTGTGTTCGGTCTGGGAAATGCGGCCGACATACGGACCGAACGAGCTCGTGTGAATCCAGCCTTACACTGGCCAACACTCGGCCCGTGCAGCATGCGCCAATCAACGAGACAGCTCGTTTGCTCGAGTCACACGATGCTATGGATGGGGACGAGCAGTCGTTACTCCGATCACTCGTCCCCATACATTATTATCATGTCGGCAGCGCGTCTCACTTTCTACACAACGAGATGCGCTGCCGACAATGATAATCTTTTACTTTTTTAAACCGATACGACCAGCAGATGATCCAGCGTTTGCTTGTTCATCTGCTGATCGTTCCCCTTTTTACACAGGGCAAGAAATCGGCAACAAGCTTTTTATAAACGCTCGTCTGCCCGATAATCGCCCAGTCGCCCGATAATTGCTAACCCCCTTTATTCCCTGCAACTAGAGATCCTTTAATGCGTGTGGAGCAGTTGCTGTCTGAATACTCTAATATCTGAATAATCTAATGGAACATGCTGGTTCCTCTTACAGGACACTTTGTTTCTTCTTTTTCCATGTTTTTCCAATCTCAAAAGGTGGCAGTGACATTATGTTACCCTTTAAAGAGACACTAAGGCCACCTTGTTGTGAGATTTAAAAAACGCTTGTTAATGGCAATAAAAACAATACATCAAAAACTGCAACGTACAAAACACAGCAGTTGCGTATCTTAACGCATTTTTAAAAAAAATTGGTACAAATTGCATGAAAAACACCACAAACAAAAACACAATGGTGAACATTTACGGAGACTGACATATTTTACATCATGTAGAGAGTAGTTGGCTCACGCTTGTTAATAAATTTGGTGTATGTTGACTTGTCATACAGGCAAAATAACCTTCAATGCCTGCTATGAGCAGATGTCAATTTGCGCCAAAAAATGTTTGCCATTTTCCCTTACTCCACTTAATATTTGTGGCCTGGATTACAACTCCTTGGAGACCACAACCGCTTTTATCATCACTTTTCCAATTTGACAAGGGTGGAGAAAAATCGCAAAAATTGTGCAAATTTGATATTAAAGTCCCCACATTGATAAATGTTGACCACAGTAAGCGAGATTTAATGATTCTGGTGTGCATTGAGATTGTACATTTAGTTTCTTTTAACAACTATAAGTACATGCTTACAGTTACACAAAATCAGTGTTAAATTATAAGATCCCCAAATGCTTATCTTAATATAGAAGAAGATTTCCTAATTGTATGTTAGGAAAACATCTTAAGGGCTTATTCAGACGAACGTGATATACGTCCGTGCAACGCGCGTGTTTTTCACGCGCCTCGCACGGACCTATATTAGTCTATGGGGCCGTGCAGACAGTCCGTGATTTTTACGCAGCGTGAGTCCGCTGCGTAAAACTCACGACATGTCCGTTCTTTGTGCGTATTTCGCGCATCACGCACCAATTGAAGTCAATGGGTGCGTGAAAATCACGCGCACCACACGGAAGCACTTCCATGGGACGCGTGTGATTCGCGCAACAGCAGTAAAACTATGAATGTAAACAGAAAAGCACCACGTGCTTTTCTGTTTACAATCATCCAAACGGAGTGTCATAATGATGGTGGCTGCGCGAAAATCATGAAGCCGCGCATCATATGGTGATGACACACGGAGCTGTTACGTACCTTTTGCGCACACAAATGCAGCGTATTTTGCGTGTGCAAAACTTACACGCTAGTGTGAATCCGGCCTAACTGTGATAGGAATACTGAAAGGCCCTTTATAAGGTCCACACAATATAACAATTCTGCTGCTACTACCACAATAAAAATGTCCGGAATTTTAATGCGCTAAAATAATGTGCAGTACTTAACACCTATTTACACGGGCCTGTAATTGGGAACGAGCGTTCTGCTGATTATTGACCCGTGTAAACAGGGCAGCGATCAGCCGACAAACAAGCAAACACTAGTTTGTCGGCTGATCACATTGTTTATGCAGCCTATAAATACATAGTTGTCAGCATCACATCTCCTCGTGTAAACAGGGGATGTGATGGCTACAATGATGCAAACTGATGGGGACGAAGGTCATATTAACAATTGGTCGTCCAATAAAGTATAGGATCGGCTCGTGTAAAAGGGCTGGTAAACAAGCGGTAATCGACTTGTTATATTGTCGATCAAGCGCTCGTTATGGCCAGAAATCCTCCCATGTTAACCCACCTTTATTCTCAGATCAGTGGTTTGAGTCTCGTCTTAAGGCTTTGCAACGCATATGCCCTGCTATCATGAGCAGCCTTGTATACATCTGACAGTCACTCATGTGAAAAGGCAATGCACGAATACATGGCTGATTTTAAACAAAGCAGGACAACCCTTTCCATATACGTTATTAGAGCATATGGATGTCACAGAGGGGGTCCTGTGTAATACTACATTCCCCCTGCGAAATGAGTGACTGCATTGTCATAGCTGCCTTGAGCGATAATGGCTGATCACCGGGGGTTAGAGAAGCCAGACCCACAACGATCAGCTGATTCCCGGGGCAGCTGTAGAAGATTTATAGTGTAGGAGCAGTGACTGTTCTACGTTGCCGGTGATTGACTTATCCTACAATATAGGAAATAGTGTCTTATATTCCCTTGGATTTGTAAAACATATTTTACTGTTACACAGTTAGTATTTGCTGTGTTGGATGGATTACAATGGTTTTAATTTTGGATCTTTAATAAGCTATTGATTGTTATGTTTGCAAATGACTTATGGTTTATTTGTCAGAGATCTTTTTAAATTTAGTAGTTACCTGGTATATCTGAACAGTACATGACTTTCTGGGGTTTGACCAATAGAAAAAATAAGGGCTTATTCACACGAACGTGAGAAAACTCGGACGTGAAAAACAGACATTTTTCACGTCCGAGTTTGACCCATGAAGGACCCGTTTTCACTTGACTTGAGTTCATGGAGGTATCCGTGAAAACTGAAGAATATAGGACATGTTCTATTTTTCAACGGACCCTTCACACATGTGAATGGCCCCATTGAAATATATGCGTCTGTGTGACAGCCGTTGTTTTAACGACCGTCACACGGACGTATTCAACGTTCGTGTGAATAAGCCCTAACTGCGTGAAGTCTTTCTCTATTAAGCTCAGCAGTTTGTCCTTCAGGCTTCTTCTGCCTTCACTTTCTTATACAAGTTGAAGAAACTTCCCGTCAGCCATATAAGCTCTCCTGGGGCTCATATCTAGATTTCGCCGTTAAGTTCTTGCATGTAATTCTCATGCTCTCCCTTCCTCTCTTAGCGCACCCTGGTAACCAATCACTGTGAGACAGCTTTCCCCCTCTTTTCAAAGAACAGTGAAGAGAATGGCATCACCAGTTTCTGCCTGCTCGCTCCATATGCTGAGGTCTAATATTAGCTATCAACACAGTCTGTAGAAGAGATTCCAGCCCAACACTTTTCCCTTGTGTACCATGCAAGGAAGCAATAGTTTGAAGTCATAGGCTGGGTTCACACAACCTATTTTCAGACGTAAACGAGGCGTATTATGCCTCGTTTTACGTCTGAAAATACGGCTACAATACGTCGGCAAACATCTGCCCATTCATTTGAATGGGTTTGCCGACGTACTGGGCCGACGACCTGTCATTTACGCGTCATCGTTTGACAGCTGTCAAACAACGACGCGTAAATTGACTGCCTCGGCAAAGAAGTGCAGGACACTTCTTCGCAACGTAATTTGAGCCGTTCTTCATTGCATTCAATGAAGAGCAGCTCAAGATTACGAGCGTCAAAGACGCCTCGCATAATGCGAGGAGCTTTTACGTCTGAAACTACGCAGCTGTTTTCTCCTGAAAATAATCTGTCTTTTCAGACGTAAAAGACAGTTCTCGTGTGCACATACCCATAGCCTTATCCATCGATAGGACTACCGCCATAATCGTGAAATTGGCTTTTTAGCTTTGAAAATAAAACGTCAGGACTGAATACCAGGCCCAGAAATGTTATGAAAAGTGACCCTCCGCATTGTAATGAACCATATCTTCCATATATTGTACATATATTTATATGCATAAACTGGCATACCGAGATACACACATGCACTCATACACACAAATGCACGCACTCCGTTCAGGATTTAAAACATTGGAGAACAGGTCGCACATTACTTTTTATAAAAAGGCACACAGATGCAGAGCCTTAAGAATTAGCTTTTAATTCTTTCGTAAACGGCAGCTTTTCTGAACACCTGGATATTTCGGCCACAGACATAATCTTATACACACCCAGGGGATGTGCAGCCCGGACAAGGCATGAAGAGGATGCAGAGAAAGCTCTCGTCCATATGAGGCACAGTTTCATGTGTGGCTTTCTCTTCTGATGTCAACTTAGCACTGAAAATAACAGGATATGTTTAATAAACTTTGACAGCCCTGAAGATTCCCTGCTCATGTTGGTGGCCATCTTGGAAACGTTCTCTAGTATGTAGGTTAACCAAGCCAGCAAGCCTTGGATATATGATGAGTTATCAGTGCTGAATAAGTAGCTGCATCAACCCCTTCCCACCAAGTATGATCCAGTTCATCAGGTCAACACTGTGCTTTATCTTTCTTATGAAAAGTCCACTTTTGCTATGTCATATTTTTTCTCATTGTAAGTAAAGGCAGACTGTAGCCATAGTTCTCCACCATACGGCATTCAGGGTGGACTCTGGCATAAAGTGTTAATCCTTTCTGTGTCATTAATGTGTCGCAACGTTACAGTACACTTCTGCCACCTAAAGGGTTTCTCTTTTCACAGTGAGCGGGGCCTGGTAATGCTTCTTAAAGTCAAAATCTGATTGTGGCCCAACTCAAACTGCAAAGGTTTACAAGTAGTAATCTGTTTTACTCTGCAGCACAAATATACTCTTTGTTTCTATATACATATAGTGCCTTTCAGGGACCCTGCAAAAGCAAATGTGGGTAAGCGAAAGTTGTGCTCAGCCTACAGTAGGATATTATGGCGAACCATTAAGAAACCTGTAGTTTGTGAGACAGCTATCCATTTAGAAAGAAGGTATCGGTTACTTAGTCCTGCTTCTATGCTGGAGCATGGAGAGAGGTAAGCAAGCGGAGAAGCCCCCCTACTCTTCTTTGTGCTTAACTAGGGCCTCGTCTTTTCACATCTGAGATAAGGAATGTTAGAAGTATAAAAATGGTATTTACAAGTGACCACAGATGCAACGACCCCTCGTTCTTGGAGCTGGCTGTTACCTCGCCTCTAGGACTATGGGGGATGGGGCAATCAACAGCATTTACAGACGTATCATTTTGTACTATTGCAAATGGATTCAAAAATTTACTCTCTCTCCTCCTACATGCTCTCCTGGATATTTCTCAATAAACACTTTTTTCTTCTTTAGAGGAAATCTGTATCTCAGAGATTGTGTAATACCTACCATGAAGTCAAGCCATGCTTCTGCAGTGGAGCTCAGGCAGCAGGGGGCCTAAACTATCCCTATCTATCCCCCTATTGCAGATTTCACAATGTATCCATAGGAGATACAGCTGTTCGAAGACTTGTATGGTTAGCCAAATTTGCTGACTATTGTGGACCATGTAATGTGCTTCTAGCAGCTAGCGGTTATATGGCAGACCGTGTAGGTACTGCTGGCTTGAAATACAGGACAACCAAGAATTGTTTCGTATGGTAGGTAAGGATACCAAAAGCTCTATACCCACTCATCTGTTGGGGGTAGTGCTGCAACAATATCTGGCATATAGGCCAACTGACAAACTAAAAGCTGGGATTGCAGATTTTAGAGCCAATCATGCCAATGTTCCATTCATTTATGATGCTCTCAACTGGACATTAACACACTTATATCCTGCTCGGATGGTAACAATTTTTCAAGAATAATTATTTCTATGGTCACTGATGGGAATTTGTGCCCTTTGATCACAAGAAAGAAGAGACCATCCCATAGTCAGGCCCCTCAGCTTTCTGACCTAGAAATCTTTGTATCTCCAAGTCTTTAGTAGGAAACTCCTATTCACTACAATGAGATCTGCATGTGAAGATCTCTGAATTAGGAAACCAAGGGGAATGGTGCTCGAATGAGCACTGCAGCCCCTGCGTACTAACAATTGGTGGGAATATAGGACATAAAACCCCACCAATAATCTTCTGCCATGGCTCACTGACATTTTAGAAAACGTTTAAAGGGGAACTTTCATTTTTTTTATCAGATCATAGTGAGAATCACTAGGTGCAAACCTATCCTAGCACGGCAGCCAACCGTAGGTTCACGTAAGACCAGGGCTACACCTAGACTTTTGTAGTGCTACAGATTGATTTTAACTATTGAGCTACAGTGCAGTTCAAATGAATGCGTTGAGTTGATTGCAATCTTGTGGACTGCAGCTGTCACTCAAGAGTTAAAATCCATCAGTAGTACTACAAAAAGTCTAGGTGTAGCACTGGCCTTAGGCTTCAGCACTGGCAAATGAATCAATAATTGAAATATCAGCCTATCGTTTTATTAGGAGAGCGGGACTTGATGGTTTCATTAGTGGCTAATGATATGATAGGCTGAATATTAGTTTAGCCCACAAATTAGATGCCTTATAAGTGCAGCTAAAAAGTGCCTGAATTGGAAAACCAATGCAAAAGATCTGCACTAATAAAATCTTTGTGCACATATTAGCAAAAGTTGATACATGTCCTTACCAGACAGTATATCTGATGTTCTTTTGCATATTTAAAAAATGAGCTTTAATGTCTGTAGTGTTTTTAAAAAATACTGCCATACACCAAATCATCTATGCCAGAGCCCTATAACCACTGAATAATTGACTAATTTAACTGAAGGACATTTTTTCTAAATAGGAAACGTAGTTGTGTCATACTTGGCATTGTTAACCAATTCAGAATATTTTTTTTTCTGTGTAGGAAAATTCCTTATTAAGCTAATCATCCAAACACTCATTTACCCCCTTATTGATAGAAGGAGAAAGCAAAAATCTGAAAATGAGGCATGGTTAGCAGATACAGGTTCACTCTGCAGATTTTCTTCACGCAGCAACACTGAGAGGTTCTCAATCCTGAAAGACACAGAGTAGGGTTTTGGAGCAGATGCAAAAGTCAAGCCCTTTTCTGGGGGGCCAGGTGTACGAGCAGCAGAAAAATGGGTATGCCCTGTGAATGGGGCGTTTTGTAAACATGACTTTTGAACTCTGCTGTACTCCACTCCTGCTCACCCAGAACACCCTGTGCTCCGTGAAAAAAAATAAAAATCTAAAAAGCAAAATATAACAATGTCTAACACCATCCCACATCGGCCCTCTGGCAGTGGAAGGGGTGTAAGTAGGTTGCACTGGGCCTCCCCAATAAATAAATATGTTCATATAAATAAGTAAACAGATAGTTCTTTGCACTGCAAATCCGTAGCAACTCTTATGGAGGGGGGGGGGTTGTCATCCCAAGGGTCTCTGGCGTAAGTATCGTCCTGTACCCCCTCACATATTTGGTCATTTGAGGGAGGTCATCAGGTGCAAGTTTGTTACTTTATGGATGGTCTCTCCTGGGCGTTCAGTAGACAGACATAGAACACTCACAAGACACAACCTTGTGTTTAGGTAGCTTGGTTCTTCCTGCTCCTCCCCAAAGCCACCTTTTGGTCCTTGGGTGTGGGTGAGGGACAAAGGTCATGAGGCTCAGGGGTGGGACAGAGTGTTTAGTGGTAAAAAGTCTTCTTTTCCCATAATCCTCTAGGGAAGGATTGAGGGGGTCAAAGGTCCATTGTGTATCTACAAAAAAAGAAAATGCATCATGTCATTATTATTTCATCATAGATATATCTACGACATGCTTAGAGAATGAGCTCCTACCTGTATGACCAAGATTGGTCTTTTGGGTCTAAAGATGGTCAGTATGGTTGAGTTGTGTCTTTAGGCCTCTTTAGTTGGACTTTCAGCCTTTTCATCCCTATCTGAAAGCCGTTCATGGCCTGAATAGCTGTCTGAGCGCTGGATGGATTATCAAAACTGACAAATCCTAGAGTAAAAAGGCATACAAATACAAATGGTGATCATTGTGACAGATATTTGCATCAAAATCTTTGTATGCCGAAGAACTGACTGTAAAAGACGAAAGTTATTAGAACTCACCAAAACACTTGCTCTGATTGGTTGCTCGATCCATGAACACTTTGGATGAAATTATGTTACCAAATGGCAGGAACATTTGTGTCAACTCATTATCCCCAAACTCCTGGGGCAGATGATAGATAAACAGGTTACAACCCTCTGGCCCTTTGGGGAGAAGAATGCAATATATAATACAGAGATGGGTTAAGGGCCTATTAATTCTAAAGATTATACAGCTATCAGTGCTCATCCACTTTAATGGGAGGGTGTTTTGTTTTCATGGGCTACCTGCCATCTTGTGTAAATGACTTGCTAGCCCTCCAAAGCAACTATCCATGTTCTGATTTCAGTTTTGCTGAAGAAACGTTTGTACATAGAAAAGGGTTTTCATTTTTGTGCGAATAAAATGTATTCATTGCATAGTGAAAAGTTACGTATACTTTGTTACAATTCATCCCCATCTTCAGTTAAAAGAAACACTGGGCCTCATGTATTAAAACTACACATAGCAACCAATCACGGAGCAGCATTTATTTTTTTCAGAGCAGGTTAACAAGTGAAAGCGGAGCTGATTGGTTACTATGGGCAACGAGGTCAGTTTTGATCAATAATGGCCATATTTGCAGAAGCTGAAAACCTAACCTGATCATGCCCAACTGACACAAGTACACAGCTCTTAACATGAGGACAATTCACAAGCTGCGCACATGGTTCAGTTAGAGGTGACAGTACAGGATTTCAGTCTTTGGATGTAAACTAGAATATTTCTATTTACTGACCGCGTGCAAAGATCAATAAAATAGTGAGGAATTAAACACCAAGTTTATTAGAAAGCTGCCTAACTTTTAATTATACAAACTACTTTAAGGTGGCATAGAATGGGTATCATTTCTTACATCTAATCATGTGCATGGTCTTACACTTTGTTACACGGATATAAAATTAAATATATGTTTTCGGAAGACTATTCGCGAGGTACAACTGAGATTTAGGGAATACATTCGCGATATTCGAAATGGAGACGTGAAAAGTCCCCTCGCAATGCATTTCAAAGAATATCATACACAGTCACCATTCAACCCATCCTATACGGCTATTTATAAGCTGCCTAAAGATAATCGAGGAGGTAACAGTGACCGTCTGTTTCTACAAAAGGAAAGTATGTGGATTTATACTCTGAAAACTGCCCCTGAGGCTCAATAATTAATTGACGTTCAATATGTTTCTTTAGTATGGTGTAAGTCCTGGGACTCTGCCCATGTGATTGTTTACCATTGCGTAGTCTGACTCCTGGGACCCACATCTTTGTCTTCTAGATTTTCTTTTACATTACATATTTTTTTACTTTTCTTGGTTGAATTGCTTTTTGGTTTTCCAGACTGGAGGAGGTGTTACTTTCACATGTACAAAGGGGTTTGTACCTAAATATGGCTACTAGTACTTGATTGACGATGGCTCTGTATACACCCTCTGATTGGATGTCCCAAGGTGGTACCAATGCCTCATGTCTGGACTGGTGTGGTACCTTATTAAAGGGAAAGCCAGCTATCACGCCATTACTATGCTCTACTGCATTAATATTCTGTAAATCCTGGGTCCCCACATTTGCGGGAGGACTCAAATTGGACCTCTAAATTAGAATTCTACGTAAATACTCTGAACATTTTTGGTATCACACACTGGCACAAAAGCATGACTAAATTTAGTGGCAGCACCTGAATCGTAGACCCTATTATGATTCTGGTCATTGATGAATTAACTTTATTTATTTATTTACTGACTGATTTTATACTTCTATATCACTATGAAATGTATGGGCTTTGTTTATTTATTCCCAGCATCTTTGCCAGACGTTATCCCTGCTCTTTTTAATTTATTTGGCTGATATAAATATAAATTCATAACTTTTTACATTTTCTAAAAAGAGTGCCCTGTTTTTGCTTCTCCCTTTTTTCATTAATACAATGTGTAAGCTTTATTTACATAAAAATGGAAAACTACTTTAAGCAGGATCTCACACGCAGTTTTGATGCAGTTTTTGGCTCAGGAGTGGACACAAAAGAATGGAGATGCATCAGTCTTTTATTATACCATTCCTTCCTTTTGGATCCACTTCTGGCTTTGGCTAAAAAAAACGGAACTGCATCAAAACTGTGTCTGTGTGATCATGGCCTTCAAGCAGTTTTCCAATCATACACATTTATGTCATATCCACATGATATGGCACTTACACCTATCTCTAGAATTGGGCACCCTAAGCTCCGTACTACCTTTCTCGGTTCCAGCGGCCTCCCGGGCCACTTCCTGAGGTCAGAAAATACAAAAACAGCATAGCTCGCTGTGCTACACTGTTTTCATAACTCCCATAGAAGTGAATGAGAGGATAGGTGATAAATGTCTGATCGGTAGGAGTTCGAGAACCATCTCTGGCATTCCCATATAAAGTGAATGAAGTGGTGGCTGAGCATGCGCAGTCCTGCTCCATTCACATAGGGCACACTGGGACTTCCATTCTTGGGAAAGGTGGGGATCCCAGTGGTCAGACCCCCACCATTCAGACATTTATCACCTATCCTTTGGATAGGAGATGAATGATCACTATGAGAAAACCCCTTTAATGTACTTGTGTTGCATCTATATTTCCAAATTTAGTTGTGTGACTGCTGTGTGACTTTCACACAATAGACAAGAGAAATTTTAATTCACAGGAATGCATTGAGTCTCACTTTATGGCAACTCAATACATCTGCAACATGGTGAAGTGAATGGGGGCCAAGGCAGTTGTGTCACGTGACTTTCATTTGAAGTA
The DNA here is from genome assembly GCF_050947455.1 of Rhinoderma darwinii. Classification (NCBI taxonomy): domain Eukaryota; kingdom Metazoa; phylum Chordata; class Amphibia; order Anura; family Rhinodermatidae; genus Rhinoderma; species Rhinoderma darwinii. Next base: position 300,958,890 of record NC_134687.1, read on the forward strand.
ACATCACATGATTTCTGGATGTTTGACAGGTCTGTGAAGATCGCAATGCCAAAGTCATCATATAGAACAGCTGAAAGATTGCTTATATGTTATTTGTATATTGCAACACATAACGTACATGTGTAACATGCATAGGAAAGGAAGTTTCTTTCATGTCCCACAGCAGCATTTTAATGAATGGGAGTTATTTCCCCCTACCCACCGAGTAAGGCAAGTTGCAATGATAACCAAATCAACCAACAATACAAAAAATACCTCCATTCTCCATCCCTGTTCTTTGGACCAGAGTAGCCCTCACTCATTGTTTCTACCACTGTGTCTCATTTTGTAGCTTACCCTACATACAAACTAAAGGACTCGTTCCCTTCTCTGATTGAATCCAAGGATTTAGTTGCGGGCCCAGTGAGTGGTGTATATGGATTCCTAAGCCTCTATGGTTCATGCTCCTGGGCGGAAACTGCACCTGTTTTATTGCTTCTGTTTAAATTATAGAAAAAAAAATCTATAGCAGGGCATACATGTAAGACTGCCAACTTCTCTAAATCCACCCTTCAAAAATGCCCCCATGGCTTGATTCATGAGTATGTTACTATAGCAGGTGGGAGATAAATGGCTTGCCAGACATCCCTGGTTTATCTTATCTCAGGGGAAACAAAGAATGTGACAGGTTAAAAATCCAACCCTCCAATGTATTGATATCTGTGGGATCCACCAACAAACATGTCATGTCTATGGCCAGCTTCTGCAGCTGCACATTCTAGCTCACAGAAATTGCTGATAATGACTTTTTATTGTGCCACATTTAACATCTTATTGGAATTGGCTTGGGTATAGTTCACACACAGTTTATTTAGAACTTTGAGATTCAGCCATGAATGTGTGCTGATGATAATTTGTACAGTGATTTGTTGCATGTTTGCCATTTGTGGTCTAATTCTAATACTTTATATTTAGTTTAAGGCCTAGTTCACACAGGGCATTTTGCAGGCAGAAAAAAATCAGGTGTTGTGTGGGACATCCACGGGGGGGGGGGGGGGGGGGGGAGTGTAGCACTATCTATGGGAAGGGTGTGGCACTATCTACAGGGGGTACCATAGGACACTATCTACAAGGGGAATTGTCTGGCATTGTCTAAAAGGGGGCATAGTCTACAAGAGGCACTGTGTGGCAACTATCTACAAAGGGGACTATTTGTGGCACTATCTACTATGGGAACTGTGTGGCACATAAGCCTCGGATTTCTGCTGCAGATCCACGGGTCGGAATGGCAAATACAACACGTATGAATATAGCCTTACTGTTGGTGTTCAGCTCGGACCTTCTTACTGCAGGGCCATGTAAATGGATCTTCACTACAAATAATTGAGTTACCCCTGTTGCATTGTATTCCCATACTGGGCCAGTAATAACGGGGCATACAATAAGATACCTTTTGAATATTGACTTTTTGTTTGGACATACCCTTTAACGACGACACAATAGTTTATATTGAGTAACTTTGTAAATATATCTTGCATTATTTCTAATTTATTCTGACCGAATCTGGGGTACAAAAATGACATAAGTATCCAGAAATAGCAACACGCTATCCATTAAGAGCTCATACTTGGCAGGTATGATTTGTAGGCTGGTTTGATACATTGGGGGAATTTTCTTAGCAAAATGCACAGATTTCTATAACAAATGGGTAGGACATGGCTAGAGATGAATGCCATTCTTTTCCCTTATAAAAGGTATGGAAAAGGGGTGAAAAGGGCGACAAGCTCGGGCCCTCCCATTTTGGGCTGTTGGGTTGCAGCATAACCTAGCACCACCATGGGTTCCAGTTTGGGCCATAGTGATGTCAGTCAATTTCGGCAAGCAATTGACTGCAATGGGTACATTACATGTCACTTTGAAAGAGAAACAGGAGTTGCTGGAAGTATGAGATCGGCGGCAGGGGACTGGAGTGGAATCGGAAAAATAATATATTGCATGGTTTATTATTTTATTCATTTTGAACTCATACGCAAAGATTTTTAAATCCAGAAAAACTTTTTATCAGATGCTTACCTTCACGTTGTTGCAGTATAGGAGGAGGCTGTGGGGTGCTGTGTGTGACAGGTGTAAGAGCAGCTGTGGGATAAATTGCTGGTGTGGGGGGAAAAAAGAGAAATGGTGAGCAGCCAAATTGACAAAACAAATATCATACTGCTCTGTATTTATAGGCAGAATGGCACAATGTATAAAGTTCTCCGGCAGATAAAGAAAAATCCCACATTCAGGATCTGTGCACACGGCTGTATCACAGCTTAGTGCAGGAGCCGTATATATTTAGAGCCAACGACCAGGCCTCAGTTTTCAAAACCAGTAGTGTAAAGATTGCAGATCCCGAATCCCTTCAGGCGGTCACATCAGGCTACAGCACACAAGGACTGTGTCGCAGCGTATGCAAGGTCCTGACACCGGGCAGCATCAGGACATTGTTTGCAATACAGCACACAACGTCCAGTGTCATGACCTTGTATGCGCCGTGGCACAGACCTAGTGTTACGGGGCCTGATGTGACAGCCTGAAGAGTATAGGGGGCAGGCCCCTGCAGAAAAGAGAAGGCAGCAGCGGTGAGTTAAAGCCTTTTTTATCTGATCTGGGGGGGGGGGGGGGGCATTGGGACTGGCACATGGCCTGACACAGCCTAGTTAACCCCCTGATCAAAATAGTTTCACAGAAATTGGCTCATAGCAACCAAATCAGAGCTCAGCTTTCATTTCTTAAACTGCTCTCGAAAAATGGAAGTTGGACTTTGATAGGTTGCTATGTACAACATGGCCCGTTTTTCTGTTAGACAGTTCTGATAAATGATTGTAAAATGATGTTCAGAGGTGAAAATGCTCTTAAAAAAAAAGTAGAGGGTAAATATATTTCAAAATTACATAGGTTTGACCATAAACAACACTACTTTCTTCTAATTTAACATATTCCCTTTAGTGAACTAAAAGTTATATTTTAAGTATTGTTGTAATAGGCTCAGACCACGTTCTGGCATTACTTACAGGGTGCACATATGAAAAGGGACTGTGAATGTATGCCCGAGACGTATGCCTGTGCAGTTGCACAAGTCTGCAATTGACTCGCATTGGAAAAACTGTATATCCATGTTCCAAGTATTTCTTTGTGCACACAGTTGTATTTAAAAGCATAGTTGAAGCAAAGGTATAGCAGCCAAATGTATGCCAAAAGGACACTAAATTCGCATAAGTCTGCCGATATCGTCTAAGGCCCCATGCACACGAACGTGCTTTTGTGGCCGCAATTCCCCCGAAAATCCACGGGAGAATTGTGGCCCCATTCATTTCTATGGGCCCATGCACATGACCGTGGTTTCAGGCTCATAGAAAATAATGGACGTGGCCATGTGCATGGCCCGCGATTTGGGGGCGGCTCGCTGGTGACACTCCGCGACCGGCCGACCCGAAAATCACGGCCGTGCACATGGCTACGGTCATGTGCATTAGGCCTTAGGCCAAGTTTTTCAATTTATACATCAAAAGTAGTTGCCAAACATAGTGTGAATCTAACTGAAGCGGTCAGGGAAGCAGATCAAGGGAATAACAGAAAGTGCCAATTGCGCTGCATCACGGACACCACCACAAATATATAAGAGGTGCGTCCTAAAAGTAACAATGATTTTTTACGCTCCCCACGAGGAGTTCATCTGCCCCGAACTGTTAGATCGTGTGACAACTGGGCCCGACTTTTTGTGTAGAGTGATTACTGGAGATGAAACATGGAGTTTTTAGTACAATCCTGAAACAAAAAGGCAGAGTTTAGAAAGGCACACTCCCAATTCACCGTGACTGAAGAAAGCCCGCATGAGCAAATCGTGTCTCAAATCAATGCTCATTGTTTTTTTTGGACTGTCAGGGAGTTGTTCACCAAGAATATGTACCACCAGGACAGATAATCAAACAGAATTTTTACCTACAGGTCCTGAAGCGTATAAGGGGAACGGTGAGTGCACCCTTACATTGCCAAAACGTGGATCCCCCAACATGACAATGTGCCGAGTCACACATCATTGGCAGTGAGGGAGTTTTTGACACAAAAAACATCCCTTCCCTTCCTCACCCACCCTATAGCCCTGACTTGGTACCGTGTGACTTTTTTTTTTGTTCCCCAAAATCAAAACTCACCTGAAAGGACCATTTTGGTACTATTGAAAATGTCCAATCAGCCGCGACGAGGGCTCTGAACAACCTCTCACATGGGGACTTCCAGCACTGCTACGAAGAATGGCAGTGTTGCTGGAATCGTTGTGTTCAGTCGCAGGGTACTAAGGGGCCGTTCACATATGTCCGTTGCTCCTGTCAGTTTCCCTCCAGCTTGTTGCAGAATAGCCAGAGGGAAACTGATGCTAGAACGGATGCCATAGCTTTCTATGGGATCTATCCTGGCACAGGGGACATCAGTCGTGGCTCCGTACGGCGCTGGACCTGTGCAGAAGCCGGATCCAAAAACGTTACCTGCAGCATTTTTGAGTCCGGCTCCCAGGGAGGTCCGGCGCCTTGTTCTATTTACTTTAACTGTGGCCGGATGAACGCCGCGTGCTGCCGCATCCACCTTCTTTTAGCATCCGGTGGTATGTCCCGCTGAGTTGAACCCAATCCTGAAGCAGGGAACCATCAGCTCCCTGCTTCAGATGAGTTCAGAGCGGAGGAGCAGAGGGAGCTCCTCCGCTCGCCGAGGACTCCCCAGGCACAGTGCTACTTTAAGCGCTGTGCTCAGGGAAGCCCTTGACGTCTCTGTCCATATATGGACAGTGACATCAGTGGCTACTAATTGAGCACAATCCACGTTGCTGATGATCTGGCTTGGGAATTCCGTTCCTAGAGGAAACCCCTGAGGTTACTGTCCATATATGGCCATTTACGTCAGGGACTCCTCATGGAGCGGAATTCCCGACCAGAGTCGGCAACGGGAATTTTTTTCAAGGAATAGCTACTGACGTCACTGTCCGTATATGGACAGTGGCGTCAGGGAGTCCTCCTTGAGGGAATCCCCGGCCACAGCGTCGGCAATGCTATGACCGGGGATTCCGTTCAGGGAGTAACCCGACGTCACTGTCCATATATGGCGCTGTGTGGCACAATCTACAGGGGGGCGCTGTGTGGCACAATCTACAGGGGTGCGCTGTGTGGCACAATCTACAGGGGGGCGCTGTGAGGCCCAATCTACAGGGGGGCGCTGTGTGGCACAATCTACAGGTGATACTGTGGCATTATATATAGAGGGCACTGCTTCATTATCTACACATGAAATTCATTTGTTTTAAAAAATGTGTCAAAAACGGAAAACACTGACACGGAACGGATAAAAAACGGCCGTCAAAAACGGACCTAGATGGCCATTTTCATTACAATGTGTGTATCAGACTTCAGTGTAGCGCTGAGGCCGTAGCAGAGGAGAGCCCTGACATGGTACACAACAAGTATCTAATCTATCATGTATCCAATGTAGCGTCCATGGCCGCGGGCCGTCGGGTTTACTCACCTCCCGACGCCCGCAGCCATGGATCCGTGAGCGCTGGTCCCCATCTCATTCCTAGGAGACGCCAGCGCTCACTTCCGCTCCCATCTGCTGTGTCCCGTAGGGTGCGCGCGCAAGCTCGTGTCCGGCCTTAAAGGGCCAGCGCGCGCACAAAGGAAATCGTCATCATCATCAACTGCCACGATTTCCTGGTCTATAAGAAGGCCCCAGGCCTTCTGCTTCTTGTCTGAGCGTTGTTAGTTTTCCCAGTCTGTCTTGCAAATGGTCCCTTAGTGTTTCCCGTTCCATTTGTTACCCGTGCCTTGTTACCTGTTCCTGTTTCCCGTGCTGTGCCTTTAGTATCGAGTCGTGCCACGTCCTGTGTCATCTGCCACATCCAGAGGAATCCGCCACGTCCTGTGTCATCTGCGACGTCCGGAGGAATCCGCCACGTCTGGCGCAACCTGCGGCACCTGTGTCATCCGCCACTTTTGGCGTTACCTGCTGCACCCATCTCCATCAGTGCCAGAGCTGCGGCCACTGTCTGGACTATCCAGTTACCCTCGTGCGGGACATTGTATTGCTGGGGTTTCCTGTTTGGCCAGCTGCCTCCCCGCTACGGCGGTACGGCGTAGTGGGTCCACTAACCCGCTACGTGACATCCAATCTATCAAAAGCTATGCACCACACAATTTCAGAGCCTAGACTGCATTTTTGGTGGACCATTGTGGTAAAAACTGATGTTAAAAACGGATGGTAAAAACTGATGACAACGAACGACAACTGATGGTTTTGTAGTAAAAATCGTGAAAAAGCCTGATGGCAACCGAGACATTTTTGCATCAGTTTTTGGATCAGTTCTAATCACTTGAGAAAAACGAATGCTGATGCAACTGATATATGTGAATACACTGAAGGTGATCGAGCCTAATTGTATGTTTTTTGAATAAAACCATTTTTTTGGAAATCATTCTCATTACTTTTGGGATGCACCTCGTATGTGAAAAATGTTAGACATTATTGGAATATTAGATATTTCCAAAATGGCAGATCATAGAGTGAGACATGAACATGGCTGCTCTGCAATTACAATGCAAGACATCAGTTTTAATATAAAAAAGCATATAATAATTTAAGTAATTGATTAATTAAAGGAGTGGTCTAATTTAGAAAATCAACTTAAAATACCCTATACAAGAATACTAAGTTAGGCCTCATGCACACGGCCCGCGATTGCCGCATTTTCTTGCAGTAAGGGAGCACGGCCCATTAAAAATGAAAAGTAGGAAATGCTCCATAATTCCCGGCACAGTTCTACGGCATGGACACCTATCCATAGCGGTATGGAAAGGTGTCCGCGGGCAAAAGAACCGGGCGGGTCCGTAATTGTGGACCGTATTACGGTCCGCAATTACAGAGATTTTTCACGGTCGTGTGCATTGGGCCTTACTAGAAAGGGGTCCCTCATTCAGGACCCTCATGTATCAACCAGAGTGGAGAGCAGCTGCTGGAGGACCCAGCACGTCCATTTGTTACACAGATAATTTTTTTTCATTGGGTGCCCTGTACAGCTTCATTTCTCCTGTGGGGACTCTGCAGGGGGATTGAACATCTGCTGCCAGATTCCCCCGCAGATTACAGCTGATTGCTAGGGGTACCAGCAGAGGGAGACCCTGTGATCAGATCATTTTTGGCAGAACCTTCAAACAAAAAGGATTTGTCAAAGGTGTAAATAGATTGCATTTCTTGAAAAAGAACAAAAGCAAAAGGGATATGTCATAGATCTAGGATGGCATGTAAATAAATACCTGAATACTGCTGTACCCCTGTAAAGGAAGGATGCAGACTCTCCACAGTCAGCGCAGGACTCTGGGCTGTGCAACAAATATAGGCGATAAGAAAAAAATAAGGAAAAAGTCAGAGCCTGTACTAACTGTCTGTCAACGAATCCACTGGTCAATTGAAAATTTCATTTCCCTCTCACCTGGGTATGGCACAATGCTATTGGTGTAAATTGTGTCCAGAGCAGGATGGCTACTTGGAAATGGTACAAGACCGGGAAATCCATTGGTTAATGGGGCAACCAGCCCAGGGACACCGGCAGTGCCAATGACAGGTGGAGAATGTAGTCCTGTAGAGAAAATATAGATAATTGCCGGGCAGAAACAATTACCGAAAACAGTTTTAACTAATAACAGCTGTTCACAGTTACTAGGCAACACATGCCAGTGTCACTTAGCGATGTACTCCTCCCAGTGTCTCTAGGCAACTTAACTCTTTTTCATGTTACTAAGCAACACAACTCCTGGTATTGAAATGCTGCTTCCAGTGTTGCTAAGCAACTGAAACCCTTCCTTTTACAAAGGAACTCAGCATACTATTGCGAAGCATCCTCATCATTTTCTTCCACTGGCAAAATGCAAGTTATACCTTTACAAATGAAACCGGTTATACTAGTTACTATACAGACATTGATAGATGAATTCTATACTATAGAATCATAAGAACACATAGTCTAAGATGAAGCAGAGCTCACCTGATGCTGTTGTTATGGGTGTGGTTTGTAGCCCATTCAGGTTTACAGCGCCAATCTGCTGAATATGACATGGCGGAAATGCCACGCCAGGGCTCAGGTAACTACCATGCGATGTGGACAGAACGGTTGTCTGCTGCTGCATCAGCTGAAATCGGAAAATGACAAAGTACAAATTGAGCAAAACAAACAATTCTTGTGACCACTGCGTATATAACATTAACCATCTGCGGTGCTGAGCATGCAACGTATAAGCAATAGAGAATGGGTTTAGTTGCAGCAAATTTTCTACGTGACCCTATATTACTAGATAACATAACATCATTAAGAAAATGTTGTACTATTCTGTCAGTTCACCACAATACCGGATCGAATAGTAATACAAATCCCCCTATAGTACATTGGCTTAAAGCAGCACATCTCAAACTGTTCCATACAGCGGTTCGACACAAGGGGGCAGTCATTCCTAACAATCCTATAGCATCTTCTCTGTTGGTTGTTCTTCATCTGCCCTGGGGAGCCAGTGACGAGAATGGATTTCTCTTTTCTAGCTGTGACGTACTATGTGTATCTCTCCAGCCCTCAGCTGCATCCCCTCCCAATCCAAGCTCTCTCCTTCCAGTTTTAGCTGGCCTTCAGAGCATCCCACGATTTCTCTGCTTCATTTTTCCACTCGTGCCACATCAATCACTAATCCATACTCCATTTCATGTTATTACAAGCCCCATCGCTCAATAGTGCAATATTTATCAGTTCCTCTTCCCAGCACCCTATCTCCAGGTCAGCACTCTATTTGTCTCTTTCCAGCTGTAATTTGGAATACTAAAGTAAAATACCATATTTTGTCTAGTTAGTATCTGCTTTATGAATAAATGGCATTTCTAATTCCATTTTAATTTTAGAGCATCATATAAGCTTACATTGTGGTGAGACACAATATACACCCTAAATGTCTGTTCCAATGATATATCTTGATCCTTTGTCCTCTATTCTTCTGTCTCTTTATGGCTCTTCACAATCCATTAGCGCCTCTTGATTTCCACGTATCTACATTGGTTTTGTCCTAAGTCCATTTGTAATAACTAACATTTCGTGAATATCAAGTGCAACATTTCAGGCAAACACCTGTCATTTGTTCTAGCAGACAAAAAGATGGAGACCATAGAAGAGCAGAATCTATGGTGTGCAGCTATTTAATCTGGAGGCCGGATCACCATATAACCCTACTATCCGCATAAGCTAGCAAAGCATAAAAAAAATAATAATATATATATATATATATAATACACACACACACACACACACACACACACACACACACACACACACACACACATACATATTCAATACTTATAATAAGGAATTTCAGATGACTCCCAAAAGCTGAGGGCTAAAAGACTTACCGCTTGTGCGTAGGCGCTGTATGGGCTTATGGGGAGTGCCAGTGATGGAGTAAAGATTCCCAACTGTCCAACCATCTGTTGCATTCGACGCAGAGTTCGCTCTTTGTCTGTGTCTGCAAATTTGACCACAAGGCTGGATGAGGCTCCCTGAAAAGATTAAAGTCGAGGTAAGGAATGGAACAATGAATGTTATGGAAACTAAGGAACACGTTCAGGCAAACAGCAGCCTTTATAAATAGTCCTTTCTTCAGTCATTAAAGCATTTCAAAATGGCAAATCCTAGTAATGTGTAATGCCGAATGCATATTTTACCTCATGGTAGTTATGTTTAGGCCACATGGCAAGATAACTGGACCCAGGTTGGCCATGTACATGAGCCTGCATAATCACAGCTAATTGCAGTGACTAGCAGATTGCAATAATTGGCTACTCATTCATTTTATCCTAAAGGATAAATATATAATAGGATTTTTAGCTTTTATGCCAATCATCTGTCATTGTTACTATGCCAGTTATACTTTAATATTGGGTCAAAGTCATAAATACGCAAGCCAACAAACAGACCCACTAGTATAAAATTAAACACTGCATTCTACCGTATGACAATTAACATGTTTTTACAAAGCAACAATATAATATATATAAAAAAACAATACTTTTGTTATTATTATAGGAGTTAATCTTGGCATCTCAATGCAAAAAACAAAAAAACAAAAGACATTCAGAGATTACGTAAGACTCTGTTCACACTGGCGCTGGTCTCTGTTACATTGTTTTTTTGACAGCAAGAATGAAACAAGAAATCTGCAGCCCTATTCTTGCCTTAAAAAAAGAAAAAAGAAAGAAAGAGGGAAACCAACGGATTCCATTATGTCGATTGGATCCGTCAAAGATGTCATGGCTCCATTAAGAAGGGACACCATGATGCTAATGTGAACAAAGTGTTCTACGTGACTCAGGTCATATCTGTTATTTGTTACTTAACTGTGAGGGTCGGGTCATATATGTTTTCAGTGTTCTAAAACGGTGAGGAAAGGTACATGGCACTATTGATTCTTCTTAATAAGGCCAAAGATGTCAATTTTAATAGCAGTAAATGATCAAGACTACTTCTTCAACTCGGTGTTGTTGACTCTCTAGGATTCAAACTATAGCCCCCAATATTTACGCCTTCTAATTCAGAGTTTGGGAGGGGCTGTTTAGTGGACACAGTTAGCCCCGCCCCCCTCATCTAATAATTCGAAGCATCCTCTACATGTCGGTAGGTCACCAGTTCATTTTAGTGATTTAAATTGGATTTGCAGCGTATACTTCATGAATAGTCTTAGATAAATATGGCCAAAGTCTGATGTCACTCAGAAACTCTTTAGAATCATTTTCAAACATGAGACTGGTTTCCCCAGCAATGTGAAAATTGGACTTGCTGAAGCCGACATCTCGGGAGATTCATCAATAAGCAGCGGGCTCAGATATTCGAGTCTGTGCCAGGGTCATATAATGCAACATGCCTAAAATCAGTAAGTACGATTACCGTGTGTCCAGACACCACAAACACTCAGGGGAAAACGTTATTGATGTCTCTACATCAGGGCTCTCCAAAGGACTAAAGGACTATAAAATAGAGAGGATGGCATACTATACTTATCCAATGGCCCTAACGTATGGACCTAGACTGAAAAGTAGTCACATGGTTATTATTACCCAAATAGAGCGAATAACTAGTTCTCGTTGTCCAAAGCATTAGGATTGTTGGCGGATGTTAAAAAGTGTTGTCATGAGAGGTTTGGCTGCTGGGAACGTAGAATTATTTGGGCTTCATTAAAACCTGAATAGGCAGGACATTATAACACGCAAAAGTAATAGGTCCGTATTCTAATGATTTACGCTGATTCATTGCCACTACAGGTTGCAATATATTAAATATAAACTAAGGGAAAAGAAGTATGATATCAATTTACATGCTTCTACTCTTTGTGAATGCTACAGTTTCAAAAGGCACTCACTCTTTATAAAAAGGGCAACTTTGCCAGAATTGTGGCAAGTCGCTATGTATATATATATATATATATATATATATATATATATATACAGTCCAGAGTAGATGAACACAGCACTCCAATGCTATAACAAATCAGGCCATGCCAGGAGATGGCTTGAGAAAGGTTCCTGTTGAACCGAAACGTTGCTGTGTTGAGGTGAAATAAATCCACTTTTGCTTTCATCTACCTTGAAGTCCTGGTGCCGTTACTGTGCTCTACATTTTTCTCTCTCTATATATATATATATATATATATATATATATAAAAATATATATACACACACATATATATATATATATATATATATATATATATATATATATATATATATATATATATATATATATAATGGATAAACTCCTACCTTCTTTCAAAACATAGGTAGCATATAGTTCGTGGATTATACATGAGACCAAGCAAAGCATCACCTATAGCTTAATGTTGGTCAGAGGAAGTGTGTATCATTCAGTACTGATATTTAGTTTAATTAAGGAAAATATATTGAAGAAATTAATATTTAAAGCATTTTTCCTTACTGCGACGATTTCCATTTCTGTCAAATCCATAAAGGATAACTTTAATTCTGTTTTTCTCAAAAAAATGCACTGAAAAGGTGAGTACTCCACTCTGTATGCATCTCTTTGTTACAGGGTTCCCCAATGATAAGCTGCTCACGGTCTGTCCTGCTTCTGGGACGATATATTATGTGGGGGAGCTGGCAACAAACGCTCAATTTCCTTGCAGCACCACCGCAGCAGAAACAAAGCATGACACAGTTCCCATAGAAACCAATGACCTGTACGTGTATGGACGGCCGGGTTTACCAGAGTGACAGACACTCGCTGTAGCTGCTCTTCACTAAGAGGATCCTGAGTGGGGGACCCCCTTCTATTAACTCAGACTTCCCCAATATGGTGTTTGGAAATAGGTTTTCAAAACCTGACAACTCAGAGAAATCTTCTGATTTATGATTTGATAACGTTACAGACTGTGGAACGAGGCAGGTGGATTTTGGTTACAGAGGTAAGATATATGCTTTGAAAAAGAGCTAGCTTTGAGGATACCACCGTAGATCTTTAGAAAACAATATAAAACATGCAATACAAATACTACATTATGTAAAACCCCATCCCCCATTACTTCTTGTCGAGTAATCTAGGGATTATTGGGACCAAATAGCAGAAAAAGCAACAATTTGTCCATCTGGAAAAGACCAAAATGTAAAGAGACAAATAGACTATAGACATAATCTAAGGGAGTTGGCTACAACATGGGTGGCGAACCATAACAGTGGTAGAGTCAATTGGATAAAAGCATACAGAGATACTGTACTCTCAGTGACACTTCATATACAGTAGAGTGGGGATGAATTGCAATACCAGACACAGCCCATGGAAAAGAGTGGCACTGTTTCCGGGGGAACGAAAAAAAAAAAATTATTTTTTTTCCTTCAATGTGGACACTCTTAAATTATATTGGCCAGAAATGATCCATATGTAACAAAATTAGGCTGACACTATATATATTGGATGGTTAGGCGAACGACTATTATATGAGGAAGTAGCCCAGTTGGTCTGGATTGAATTAGGATAGTTATTATTGGAAGCAAACAAATCGGGTCTGAGTCGTAACCCTTAAAATTTCAGAAATGAAAAGAAGCAATGTTTTAAGATATTAAAGGTCGTTCTTTGAAACAACCTTTATATATGTTACTATATGGCATACATATATAAAGTGTTTTCTATATTTCTTATACATAGGTGAAATATAAGACTGGCACACAGGTGAAGCGGTCAGATCTGAGCTATGACTAGAGAACAGAATACTTACTGGCATTGTTTGACTCCCATGTAGAGCATGTATCGCTGCCTGAGCCTCAGCATGGGATGAGAACTTGACAAAAGCACAGCCTGGAAACATATGGGTATATAGTTTGCATAGAAAACTTATTAGTAAAACAACAACACTAAATGGAACTAAAGACAATACTAAATGAGTAAATGAATGAAGTGCTTACTGTGAATGTATCAGTGACTAAGTATTTTGCTAAATGTATGTCTCAATAAGAACTACGTAAGTATTAAAAACGGCCGTGTAATAAAAAATATTAGGAAAAACTAACAAAGACAATTACTTGTATGTCACCCATGGGAAATATAATGAAACTAAGCATGCTATGCCATAAATATTCCCCATTGGCAGAGGACGTTTCCTTCCTGTTGGTCTTACCTTTACTGCTGCCATCAGGTCCTCGTAGAACAGAACACTCCTCAATTGAGCCAAAGGCTTGGAACATGCTGGTTACTTCTTCTTCAGACTGCTGTTTGCTGAGCATTCCCACAAACAGTTTGCGATCACCTGTGGCCCCAATTGTCAGGTTAGTGCCACCTAGTCACATAGGTTATTTAGTAAAAAAATGACAAACTTACAAACCCTAGAAGTAAAAGCATTAATATATAATTATATCATATAAATATATTGTTGTATATACGAACATATGGCAAAGTGATGTTCTGGGAAGTGCATACAAGGGCTTCACAAACCATCACAGTCCTCAACTTACAAGTTGTGTTTTACAACTGTTGACTTGTTTGTATGAAAAAGTATTATTGGAGGCTAAATATGTTGGTGAAACTATACACATGTATGCTATATCATATGCTAGGGGACTTAAAAAACATCTATTTACTTCTACATATACTATTTCATTTTTCTTAGCACCTGGGCCCCTTACTATAGTCATGATACATTTCATTTGGGCCAATACCATGCATTTGAGCAGCAGTTACGGCTTGCATTTCTTTTTTTACTCATTGCTTGCCCTGCACAGGCCCAAACTTTAAGGTGCGCTCTAAATAACCAAAAGCCCTTCACCCACTCTGGCCACAAGCCCTTAGGCACTGCCCTTATGTTTGCATGGTCAGTCTGCCCCTGTTTGACTGCATACAATAAAGTGACTAGAGTTCTATTTTCATTTGAAGATATCCATAATCTACATAGCCATAAGGCTAATAGGGAAAGCTTTGCTATTCATTGTCTTTTATAAACATATTCCCTTTAAATCATAGAATCCCAGTACCCTGCATTATAAATGAGGCTATAAAATGTATGTTGAGGAAAATAAATATGACAAAATAAGATAAAGATGATACATGCAGCACATGGACATACTATATATGCCTCATCAATCAGACATATAGAGTATACTGCGTACACAAAGTGACATTTGGGGGGAGTATAAAATGATGGATGTATTGGTTGACCAATATGGTATTTTATACATTTGCATGCACATATTTCTACATATGGTTCAGATGTGCACATATGCCATATGTTTACATGCAATCAAGATGACATTGGAAGGTTTGGCATCTGCCTGTATATTGAAATGGAGTAATACGTATTCATGGGTAACTCATGCAGAATGGCACACAAATGTCAGTGACCCACTAAACATTCCACAATATTGCACTGACATAGTAGACACAGCTGATCCAGCCCCCTCCTCCTCTCCCATGCACACAGCCTCCTCCTCGCACTCCCTCCCATCATGCATGCTCTGTTGCACTCTTTCCTCACAATCTCCCTCCACACAGACACACAGTAGGCCCCCCTCCCTCCCACAAGAGCCCCCTCCCCTCTCTCTTCACCCTCTGATTGGCAATTTCACATGCTGTCCAGCAACCATGAAAATTTGTGTTTGAAGCTGGAAGCTGCATCTGGTTACCATGACAATGGGCAGTGCCGGCACGCGGTGTGCCAGGGCGGTGGTGATGAATTTTGCAAGGGTTTAGGCAGCGCTCAGCTGCTATAGACAGAGCTGGTAAAACCAGGTCAGGGAGGCTGGACTAAGCAGGGGAATGTAGGGACGCAGGACTGTATAATGATAATGAGTATGTATACACTGATTACTTCACAATATAACCAAATATACATCAATGAGGATATACAGAAATAAAAAAAGACATGGGGTCCCAGGAAGATCATATACACACATAAAACAAATCATCCGTGCAGGAGAAGTACATTACGGTTTAGGTTTGTGCGGTTTACAATAGATACAATGGATACAACAGTTTGTATGGGGATGCTGATAATAATCCACAATAATCACAATAATGCTACATAACCACAGAAGCCGTTTACTAACAGTACATATAGGTGGAAATGAGCGAAACCACCGCAGCCAGTCCGAAATCACTTTCATTGCTTCACCATACACGTAAAGATGTTCTGATTTGAGACGAGCAGAAAATGACAAGATATGTGCCATCAAGGGTGAAATTATTGTTCTACAATAAGACTATGCTCGAGTGCTATTCCAGTTATTGTTATAGAGATAAACTCCAGCTGCCAATCTGAAAGGGAGTCAATTTTTAGTAAACTAGGCTGACATTATATATTGTTTAGCTGGATGAGGACTATTCTTACTATTAATATTGGATTGGGCTAGGTCATGTTTGACTTCATTATTAAGCTATGTTCACATTTGCGTTGTGGCTTTGGCTTATAACGGAAGCCACAACGCTCTGCCGGATCTGTCATACGATGGACATCATTGACTTACAAAAGGCGTACATCGGATTCCGAGGTGATATCCAATATTTTGATGGGAAGAATAGCACTGAATGCAGCGCTATTCTTCTGGTTAAACTTGCCGGGGCTGCTGAAAGGAGCCTGTGATAGTAGTGTGAACATAGGCTTAGACCAGAACTAATTAGGTCTATGCATGTTCACAACCCCGGGGGCAGGCTTACTATAGGTGGAACCTGTGCAGCTACACAGAAACCCTGTAGGGAAGGGGGCCACAATAAAAAATTACAGTTTCTCCTATCGGCTAAGGGACCTCGATTACCTTTGATCAAAATTACTGATGTATTCTAATCCACCAGCTGGAGAATTTTATAGAGAATCATAGTAAGAAGCTCTATGATGAGCCCCTCGCTCTTGATAAACTAGCTGTTGCAAGGAACCCACAAACTGTTCTTGCACAGGGGCCCCGTCTCGTCATGCTACTGTAATATCTATCATTTCATAAATGAGAAGACGAAATGCTTTTAAAGAGGATTTTTGCTCAAAACCTAAAAATGGCCATATATCAGTAAATCAGAAGTAGTTTTACTTTCGGAGATACTGCCATTTTTGACAGCCATATTGGTTGTCAACTTTGAATTAGCTTCTCGGTAAATCGTCACTATGTTATTGCTTGAACATGCCGAACAAATGACAGCTGGTGATCAGTTTCTGAGAAGCATAGTCAAAAGTGACAACCAACCTGATGTCACTTTTGCAAAAATGGCTGTAACAACATTTGGTCCCAATGTATATATATATATATATATATATATATATATATATATATATATATATATATACACACATATATATATATGGGTCATGCGTTACACAGATGTCTGGCACACAGGCGAAGCCATTTGATTCACCTGTGTGCCAGACATGGGCGCCTGTACATTAATAAAGGTTGTCACAGCCAAGACAAAGACTCTGACACATGAACTCTGAACTAAGGGTGAGGCAGAAATCATACAGCTTTCCCCTACATTTAACAATTTTTCTTTAACTCTAGAAAAAAAAAAAATCAATGAAAAAAAAAATCAATGTTGACATGAACATTTCTGCCACGGCAACATAATTATATGTCAGCCACGCATGTATCTTAAAAGAACCATGGTCTGCTGGGTCATAGTTATAAAATCTTTCCGTGTATGGCCAGCAATGAAAGCACGGCTTGTATAATGACACATAGTGATAATTGATCCGCTGCTTGCAACGCTGCAGACGGTCATTGTACTGTTTTTTTTAAAATAAATATGCAATGTCGCCTCCAATTTTTTGATTTAACTAGTTCAATTTACTATAGGATATCTTCTATGGTAATTAAATGAATGTTAGAAATGTGTTTTGTCAGATAAGCCAAATAGTGGTGCTACTTCAGACAATAGCATAGGGATTACTGTCCTCCCAGTGTCAAGATCTGATCAGCCTTATGAAGAAATCATTTACATCCTGTTGAAAACCTGCAGCGTCTAAACACTTGTATACTGGTTGTCAATTATCATATTAAACAGCGGACATGGGCAGAATTATAGCATGTATATAACAAATACACTGCACAATGGAAAAGAATACAGTGGCAGAAGTGCTTCGGAACCCTGTCAAGCGGGCAATTATTGCCCATGTCATTTTCACCAATGATACATGAATATTTAGCAAATGTAATTGAAGCACCTATGCTTTATGACAACTGTGTGGATGGAGAGCCACCCATCCTTCAGGCTATTAACCTTATAGATAATGATGATGAGTATGTATACATTAATGATGGCTTCCCAGTATGATGCTGTAATAATGAACATGCTGTGTTGTATAATGATACCATGTATCTGCACATTGACAATGAACACGCTGGGATCTGGGATGTAAAATAATCAATGCCATTAATGAACAGACAACTCTGAATGGTGATGGATTCTTCAACAATGAGCAGAAAACACTGCTGGACCCTGATAAGGGGTACTCTTACAGGATACATACCTCCCCGACTCTCGCTGTCTGCTGGCTTCACCTGAATTGGTCGTGCCATCTGGAACCAGAGAACACTCGGGATAAATGTTTCTCACCCAAACCTTTAGCCATTACCCACTCAATAAGTTTTTTGTTCCTTTTTTTATTTAACTTTTTTTCTAGAAAAGAAGACATGGGCCAAATCTAGGTGTTTGGACTATATAGTAGATATACAAATATGTATAGTAGAGAATGAAAATAATATTTTATTTACAAATAACATTTGTGTAAAAGTAATGTAAAAATGACACTTAAAAGGGATTCCCTGTGACCTGTCAGCATCACACAACGGACATCAGAATGATTCAATAAAATAAAAAAAAATTAAAAAAAAGAGTTTAAAGATCAAATGTAGCTTTGATAGGATTACCTTATAGGACCATATACATAGATGAAGAAACAAAAAGCTTCCATGTTTACACTACCCCGAGGATTTCCACCCAAAAATAGAAAAAAAAAATGGCCACATAAGAGTTAATCAGAAGAAAGAGTGACAGTCAAAGTTTGGTAATTATATTAGATTTTTTTTGCATTCACATTATGAAAAAGGGAAAATTGCCGCCATATTGATTGTCGTAGTGTCTCAGAATCCGATAACCACTTGTCACTTTCTTAGAATGTTCTAATAATAAAGATGACAGTTTGTGATCAGTTGCTAAGAAGCAAATTTACAACCACATATGCTGCCCATAGCAACCAATCAGTGCTCTGCTTTCTTTTCTTTAACTACTTCAGAAAATTGAACTGTGATTGGTTACTATGTGTAACAAGCCCAGATTGTGTTATTTTTTTAAATTTTATAAATGTCAAAGTAAAAAATAAAATACATATTAAGGAAACTCTGCCTATTGCTTCATCTTCAGATATATTCATATTTGGCCATTTTAAGTTTTGGGGGGAAATCTCGTAGAGATACACTATTGTACATGCCAATTCTCCAGAAAATCCTAATACCTCTTTGCTAAACAGGGGTCTTAGTAGTAGTCAAATGGCCCCACGGCAAAACCTGGAATACTACTCACCCTCAAACTCATCTGCTGACCGTAAATTGCCAAAATAAGAATGCAAAACCTGCACCATGAATGTTCAGGTTCCACATGCTCTTTTATTATCAGCAAAAAATACAAAAGAAAGAATGGAAAGGTGGCAAAACAAAGCCAGGACCCCCTTCATAGCAACTGTACTCACTATTAGTCAGGGATCATAAATGCTGCATTTCCATTCACATGCGGTATATTGAGCAATGCTAAACAAGATATTCGAGTGCCATCAGAACTACAGGAGCTCCTTTCATTTTAAACATACAAAATCTAAAATTTCGGAAATATCTGTGATCATATTCAATTGCGATTCTACAAGAAATGTTAGTTTCATTACTATAGTGTAGTAGAAATGATCCTAAATAACGTACACTACTGCACATCAGTACAATACCTTTTCAAAGTTACATATATAGCATAACGCGTAGGTAAACCTTTAAAAAGTATTTTACAATTAACATATAGATACAAATATGCAACGGCTTATATACCTTGCTTATATTATAGCACATTCTTATCACAGCTGCACTCACAATTTCTCAGGCTGCTGAAATATGCCAGTATTCCCTGCTTGTTCAGGGTCTTTGTACAGAGCTTGCTTAATTTCCATTTTGGTAAGAGTAGTACACAAAAACGTACCGAAAATGCAGAACAGCACTGTTTCAATGTACTTCAATTGTAAACGCAGTTCTGGACTAGAATACAGTCTATAAGTCAGGATCAGTACAAAATAAGTAATGGATTATTAAAGTTACCCAACATTTTACGTAGATGAGATTGATTTATAAATTGTAAAATGGTGATGCATTTGTGAAACAAAACATGTTATATCTGTGCTTGTCAATTTTGGAAAACTTTAAGACAACATCATACATGAAATTAAATAAGTAGACAGAGACATCAAAAATGGTAGACAATTTTATTTCTGTATTGGCTATTGGACACCTCACTGGTGAGGACCACCCCACAAGTTTGAGAACTTAGTGATTTACTAATTGTCTAACAGTGCTTCTCAAACTGTGAGGCGGTCCTCACCAGTAAAGTGTGTCCCCAGTTGTTGGTGAGGTGCAGCTAGGTAAGGACTTTTGACCGCAAGTGATTATATGCTGCACAAAACTCTCTCTGGTTGGACTAATCTCTTCGTTCTGGAGCAAAATTGACTTTTTTTCTGTTCGTTTAGATGACAAATAAAAGATAAATTGAGCAAAATTTTTACATTTGGCATGGATTTTTCACTACTGGTGTTGAGGCTCGGAGATCACAATTTTCTGGCTGATGAGGCCCCAGTAGAAAAAAGTTTGAGAATCCTTGGTCTAAACCTTACTCACAAATATCTTGATTTAAAGGGGTTGTCGGCTTTGGACAATTCCAACTTGATAGAGTTGTCCCTTGAAAATAAACTGATTACTAAGTGTCCCCCTGCTAGCTATCAGCTGTAATCTGCAGAGAAACCTGGCAGTAAAGGTTTCCCCGCAGTGCCATCACAGGGGAAATGAAGAATTACACAGTGCCCACTCATGTAAATGGATTGTCTGTGTAATGCAGGACAGGACAGGTAGTCCACAGAGAGAGACACCTTTTTTGTAATCTCTCTCTACTCTGGCCCAGAGATTAGGATCCTGAACACCAGACCCCCTTTATTAACTAATAGGGTATATGTAAATTGATTTTCTAAACTGGACAAGCCCTTTAAATCAAGATATTTGTGAGGTAATTATTAATTTATACGACAACTCTTCATCTGAGTGCAGTGTACCAAATGAAAAAAAAAGGAATGAACACCAAAAATTTGGTTACACTTTTGAGATAAGAATTAGCCCAGATGTTAAGGGGTTAATATATAACTTCCCTTTTTCTGATATAGATTGTCTTTTCACAGTGGTTTTCTTACTATTATAAATATGTTTTTGTGAAAAGTCTTTCATGTAAATTATATGCCCTGTAAATGCATAAAATGCTGCAAAAAGTTTCCCTCATTGTGTTTCATTAGTTAAAAGTCACCACAAGTGATGAACACGTCCTCTGTAAATGGATTTACAAAGTACAGGTTATTTGGTTTAACACCAATCACATAAATTACACCAAGGAGGATATGTCCCAATGTATAAATGGTCAAAACACCAAAGTCATACATAAACACCAATACAAGCACCCGGTGTTAAATGACCGGACATCTTGAATAAAATAGTTTTAATTGAAATATATTTTGAAAAGATACACACAACAATAGCATAAAATAGGAATGATAATAAAAGGAGTCCACACAGATGAAAAATAACTGGGTGGGCTGCCGGCAATAACATATATAACACATTGCATATAGTCTGCAATGGTAAGCTAGAGATAAATCATTAAACATTAAACAGATGAGCTTTGACCACCCGAATAGATGGGTATTCATGGCAAAATAACCAAAAAATGTAAACTAAAGGATAAAAAATGTACAAACCATGCAGACAAACATTGAGGTAAGGAGTAGCAATGTGCCAGGAGCCCACTTACACCCAACGCGTTTCGCAACCAGGCTTCGTCAGGGGGAGAATGTTAGCTCAAAAGTAAAATTGGGTAGTATATATTAGGTCTACAAATTTAACATACCGTATTTTTCGGACTATAAGTCGCAGTTTTTAGCAAGAATAAATCTTGCTAAAAAGTCCCTGCATCTTATAGTGGGCAGTCAAGGGACCTGACAGCGCGGGTCCCCTGACTGCTTCTTGCTTAACCCCTTCCCGACCCATGATGTGTCGCCACATCATAGAGCGGAGAGGGGATGATGTTTGGAGCGGAGCGGCTCACGCGCTGAGCCCTCTCCATACACTGCAGGTGTCAGCTGTGTTTTACAGCTGACACGCTGCTCTAATGGCCAGGAACAGCGATGGCGCTGTTCCTGGCCGTTTAACTAGTCAAATACCGCGGTCAATAGTGACTGCAGCATTTATAGGGGTCTTCCCAAGAAGGCCATTAATGACATATCCCCAGGATATAATCCAAAAAATAAAGTGTTTGAAGCAGCACAAATCCCGATATCATGAGCGGTGTCACGCTATAAAATCAGACAAACCCAGTCTGATATAATGTAATCCTCAGCAAAAGCGTGGTTGAACAGCAGCACACGTCTCCCAAATTTCAATCAATATATTCTTTTATTGGTCAAACATCCAGTAAAAAGTGGCAACGTTTCGAACGGTGACAAGTGGGGGGTCTTTCATAGCGGAAGTGCATCATGAAGTGAGGAGTAAACAAATTGGTCAGGTGATGGGTGCGTCACCGCCAGGGGAGGAGAGAAGGGAAAAAGGGGAGGGCAACAATACTCACTTTATTTTTGCACGTTGCACTTGATCTAACACTTGTGCACTTTTGGGGCACCACTAACGTATTACCAAAGTGTGCTTTCTTTATGTCCCCGCTACTTGCCAGTTATACATATACATTTTTTATACATCCGTGCCATTTATACATATACATCTTTTATACACCCCCATCCCCTCCTTCTCCCCTGACGGCGTCTGTACTGCTGCGTATCTACTGCGCGTGCCCAGTTTGGCACGGAGATTTTTTCACCTTCCATCCTTGTTACTGCTCTAAGACGCCCACATTGTTGCCCTCCCCTTTTTCCCTCCCTTCCAATGGCATACGCACCACATGACCAATTTGTTCACTCCTCACTTCATGATGCACTTCCGCCCTGCCGTCGTTACTGGATATACAGGGTGGGCCATTTATATGGATACACCTAAATAAAATGGGAATGGTTGGTGATATTAACTTCCTGTTTGTGGCACATTAGTATATGGGAGGGGGGAAACTTTTCAAGCTGGGTGTTGACCATGGCGGCCATTTTGAAGTCGGCCATTTTGTATCCAACTTTAGTTTTTTCAATGGGAAGAGGGTCATGTGACACATCAAACTTATCGAGAATTTCACAAGAAAAACAATGGTGTGCTTGGTTTTAACGTTACTTTATTCTTTCATGAGTTATTTACAAGTTTCTGACCACTTATAAAATGTGTTCAAAGTGCTGTCCATTGTGTTGGATGGTCAATGCAACCCTCTTCTCCCACTCTTCACACACTGATAGCAAATATATACACATGGAGCTGTGCGGCGCATGTTTGGCAGTGCACGGAGGTTTTACTGCTCCATACTAAAGGAGTAGTACAGACTAGATGACTTCCATACAGGATCTGTGCCAGTGTATAAATGCCCTTGTTGTGATATATTTCTAACACTTTTCTGTACTTGAAAAAGGTTTTATGTTACAATCGACACCTCTAAAGAAGTTTTTATCAAAGTGTCAGAACATTAAAAAAAAATACGCAAATTTATGCATATGGAGCAAATATATGTGCCATTTTTCAACACTGAATTATGACTCCTCCCCATACTGACACAAAGAGTCATAATATGATAAAATACAGTAATTACCAATCTTATAAAGGCTTCTTAATCAATAATAACGTGGAGGCAGCAATAAATGCAGGTCCTGAGAGTAGGTTTGCAGCAATACATAATATTTATATTTTATGACTTCTCCAAATTCTAGCTTTTATAGGGAAAAATAATGGGTATTATAGTGGAGAACTGCATGAAGGCTTACAATATCAAATATAAAACTCTGTGCATCTTCAAAGTATAGTTGACAATTCAAGTTGCAGTTTCCCCTTGTTCTTCCATGCGCTCTCTTCTGCTCGCTTATCACTGTCTAAACATATATCTGCTTTTTTTTAGTCTGTCTGTTTGTGTAGGTCTCTGTGCTTCTGCCTGAGGCTCTGCATCTGTCTCTCTATATTTCTGTGTCACTGGCTCTGTACTGTATCATTTTGGTCTTGCTCCCATGTCATTGTGCTCTTTGTGTTGCTCGGGTTTTCGCTCTTATTCACCCTTTGCTCTTTTTATCCTGCGCTGTCTTTTCCCCTTAATTACTCTTAGTTCTTATGGCATACAGTGACCATTTTCTTCTGGCTGCATTCACACTCTCTACATAGTTCAGCACACATTACTGCTTGTCCCCAGCTGCTTTATCTCCTAGAAGCAAAGCAGACCCCCTAATGCTCAGTCTCTGTTAGTTACAATCTTTAGAAGATGCACAGAGAAGATGTAGATGGCACAGGCCAGAGTTATACCCCGCATCAGTGGAAATTCACAATAAAGACTGGCATGTATATAGTAGGTAAACCTACCAAGTTATCTATACAGAAAGAGATCAAAGTGCAATGAGAAATTTAGCTCTGCTACAGCTGTGTAAACATATTATATATGTAAATTAGTGTTGTTTTGTGTGTCCAATGTATACTACACAATAATACAAATAAACAAAGATCCACAGAATGCACACGGGTATTCTATTGCACTACATAACTATTTCAATCAGTTTCAATGTGAAAAAGAAAACTAAATTTACAATACATGAATAAACGTACAAACACAACATGCAGAGTCATGTAAGAGAGTACACATCATTACACACATAAATTGCACAGTAATGCATGTTAATTTTTTCTAACATGTCTTCTCATGCATAGCAATGTATAAATTCTCAGACAGATGTACACACTGCACACACACATCGTGCCACCCTGTCCCTCTCCCCTCCCCCCAGACCTGTCACTCCAGCTATAACAGCACCTCTCTGAAAAGGATGGGGTTACCATGGAAACGACTATTCACCGCACGGAACCTGACATTTACGGTCGCCGTGGCAACCAGCACTTAGAGGCACACGCCACTTGTACCTCTTTTTTTTTTTCAAAATCTGTGTATGAGTGCTTGTGTAAAATGCACAGAAGCTGACATTCTGTGAAAAGCGAAGGGAAGCCCTAAGAAGGTGGATATGAAAGGCCCATAAGTGCTATTTTTACATAAATACATAAGCAGAAAACAATACAATAATTGGTACTATATACAAATTACAGTAAGCTTTATTACCAAAACTGATGGAAAGAAGAGAATAGAATTTGGGCTGTACTGCACATTACGATCTGCCACACAAGTCATAAGCTGCGCTCACAGCCCCTCCACTGCAATGTTTAATACATATATACAACAACTGGAGTGACTGCTCATTTGTACAAGGTACAATAAATATTTGTGCAATGAGGACAAGGCTTCTGTCTCTTTTCTCATGATCTATGATAAAGTCAGTAGTGGGCAGAATGTACAGTGAAGGAAATAAGTATTTGATCCCTTGCTGATTTTGTAAGTTTGCCCACTGTCAAAGACATGAACAGTCTAGAATTTTTAGGCTAGGTTAATTGTACCAGTGAGAAATAGATTATATGAAGAAAAAAAAAAGAAAATCACATAGTCAAAATTATATATATTTATTTGCATTGTGCGCAGAGAAATAAGTATTTGATCCCTTTGGCAAACAAGACTTAATACTTGGTGGCAAAACCCTTGTTGGCAAGCACAGCAGTCAGACATTTTATTGTAGTTGATGATGAGGTTTGCACACATGTTAGATGGAATTTTGGCCCACTCCTCTTTGCAGATCATCTGTAAATCATTAAGATTTCGAGGCTGTCGCTTGGCAACTCGGATCTTCAGCTCCCTCCATAAGTTTTCGATGGGATTAAGGTCTGGAGACTGGCTAGGCCACTCCATGACCTTAATGTGCTTCTTTTTGAGCCACTCCTTTGTTGCCTTGGCTGTATGTTTCGGGTCATTGTCGTGCTGGAAGACCCAGCCATGAGCCATTTTTAATGTCCTGGTGGAGGGAAGGAGGTTGTCACTCAGGATTTGACGGTACATGGCTCCAGCCATTCTCCCATTGATGCGGTGAAGTAGTCCTGTGCCCTTAGCAGAGAAACACCCCCAAAACATAATGTTTTCACCTCCATGCTTGACAGTGGGGACTGTGTTCTTTGGATCATAGGCAGCATTTCTCTTCCTCCAAACACGGCGAGTTGAGTTAATGGCAAAGGGCTCAATTTTAGTCTCATCTGACCACAGCACCCTCTCCCAATCACTCTCAGAATCATCCAGATGTTCATTTGCAAACTTCAGACGGGCCTGTACATGTGCCTTCTTGAGCAGGGGGACCTTGCGGGCACTGCAGGATTTTAATCCATTACGGCGTAATGTGTTACCAATGGTTTTCTTAGTGACTGTGGTCCCAGCTGCCTTGAGATCATTAACAAGTTGCCCCCGTGTAGTTTTCGGCTGAGCTCTCACCTTCCTCAGGATCAAGGATACCCCACGAGGTGAGATTTTGCATGGAGCCCCAGATCGATGTCGATTGACAGTCATTTTGTATGTCTTCCATTTTCTTACTATTGCACCAACAGTTGTCTCCTTCTCACCCAGCGTCTTACTTATGGTTTTGTAGCCCATTCCAGCCTTGTGCAGGTCTATGATCTTGTCCCTGACATCCTTAGAAAGCTCTTTGGTCTTGCCCATGTTGTAGAGGTTAGAGTCAGACTGATTAATTGAGTCTGAGGACAGGAGTATTTTATACAGGTGACCATGTAAGACAGCTGTCTTTAATGCAGGCACCAAGTTGATTTGGAGCGTGTAACTGGTCTGGAGGAGGCTGAACTCTTAATGGTTGGTAGGGGATCAAATACTTATTTCTCTGTGCACAATGCAAATAAATATATATAATTTTGACTATGTGATTTTCTTTATTTTTTTTTATATAATCTATCTCTCACTGGTAAAATTAACCTAGCCTAAAAATTCTAGACTGTTCATAACTTTGACAGTGGGCAAACTTACAAAATCAGCAAGGGATCAAATACTTATTTCCTCCACTGTATGTAGCTTCTTGTCAGTGCAGACGGGTGTAGAGTTGCTATGAGCTAATGCCCATACCCAGTCTGTCAATTGGCACAGACCAAATACACCACAGTGGAAGCAACTGGGTTTGGTTAGAAACTAGTGGATATAAGGGATTGCCACGATCCACTAGATCTGTGATTTTCAAACATGGACGCATGCCTCATCTGGAAGGCACCTCATAGTTCTTGAGGAGACACAGCACGCCTTCCAAGTGCCCAGTATTCAGCAGGACAGACTTTTTTGTCCTGGCAGTGGTTGCCACACACATCAATTCATCTGGGAAGACAGTTTCCTGTGCAAATCTGCTCAGGAACAGGAAGTTACCAGTGTACAGGAGCGCACACGTAACTTCCAGTTCCTGAGGGAATTTCTCCAGCAAGAAGGAAGTTACGTGTCCGCTCCTGTACACCGGTAACTTCCTGTTCCTGAGGGAATTTCTCCAGCAAGAAGGAAGTTACGTGTCAGCTCCTGTACACCGGTAACTTCCTGTTTCTGAGGGAATTTCTCCAGCAAGAAGGAAGTTACCAGTGTACAGGAGCGCACGCGTAACTTCCTTCTTGCTGGAGAAATTCCCTCAAGAACAGGAAGTTACCAGTGTACAGGAGCGCACACATCTTCCTTCTTGCTGGAGAAATTCCCTCAGCAACAGGAAGTTACCAGTGTACAGGAGCGGAAACGTAACTTCCTTCTTGCTGGAGAAATTCCCTCAGAAACAGGAAGTTACCGGTGTACAGGAGCGGACACGTAACTTCCGTCTTGCTGGAGAAATTCCCTCAGGAACAGGAAGTTACCGGTGTACAGGAGCGCACACGTATCTTCCTTCTTGCTGGAGAAATTCCCTCAGGCAACAGGAAGTTACCAGTGTACAGGAGCGGACACGTAACTTCCTTCTTGCTGGAGAAATTCCCTCAGGAACAGGAAGTTACCGGTATACAGAAGCGCACACATATCTTCCTTCTTGCTGAAGAGGCAGGGGCATGGAAAAATAAGTTAGGTGAAGACTGGCAGCACTGAGGCGGACTCAGAGGTACTGGCTAGTGCTGTGGTTGGCACTATTATGAAGACACAGTTGGACCTAAGGGATTGGCTACACAACCATAACCAAATAACTGCTTGTAATGTAAAACTTGGCTATATATTGTATGGTGTCCTGCTCATTATAGCTTAAAAAACGTAATCTAATAAGTGATGCTGTTGAAAAGGGCTAACCACGAAGCTACTTTGTGGCAATGAGGTGTAAAAGACTAAAACCGATCGCTAGTTAGCTCATTTCTGAGTCATGTCTTCAGACAGGGGTGACTAGACATTTCTGATACTCAAGCTACTTTTTGTGGAGTGTCTACAAACCAAGGGATTTACCAACCACAGTGGAAAATAACAAGCATGCTAAATGCACCACCCCAGCACTGCAAAACCAACCTGTTTTCTAAATGATGGTATTCTAGATGGGATCTGTTTAAGAAAAGACATGTTCGTTGTTTGTCAGTTACAGATGCCCGTCATAAGAGTGCACCAAACACAGGCACCCCCAAAACAGCGTGCGACAAGCACAGATGCCCCAAAACAGCATACACCGATTACAGATGTGCCCATAACAGTGTCCGCTAACTATGCCCTCGTAGTAGTTTGCATACCCTGTAACATTTGAGAATGAAAAAAATAAAAAAAAATAATGCATCACATGTAGTGATGGAGGTTCCCAGTTTGCCAGTCTCAGATGCCCCCCTAGAGCGAATCATGTTTTCTATCAGATGCGAACATTAGAACTTTTGATTCATTACAAAAGTCTATGTTTATTTTTAGATGTCTATCTTTTCTAGAAGGCTAAAGGTCCTCTTACACCGGTGCAACGAGCGCCAATCAACGAGTCAGCTGGTTGATCGGCACTCGTTTGCTCCAGTCACAAGGAGCTATGTATGGGGACGAGCACTTGTTACTACGATCGCTCGACCCCTTACATTATCATCATGCCGACAATGAAAATATCTTAACTTTTTAAAACCATACGATCAGTAGATGAACGAGCATTTGCGCGTTCATCTGTTGACCGCTGCCCAGGGCAATTATCGGAAACGAGCGTTCTATGAACGATCGTTTGCCTGATAATTGGCACGTGTAATTGGGCCTTGAGGGCCTGTTAACCTTTGCATTGGAGGCACTGTTCGGGGCCTCCATCGCACATTCCAACAAAAATACCGGAAACAATAGCACAGAATGATGCACTTTTATTTCCGGTAAGGCCTCATGTACACGACCGTAGCCATGTGCACGCCCGTGATTTTCGGGTCGGCCGGTAGCGGACGGTCAGCCGCAAGCCGCCCGCAAATCGCGGGCAATGCACATGGCCGCGGGCATTATTTTCAATGAGCCCAGACCGCAGAAGACGGCCGTAATAAGACACATCTGTTCTTTCTGCGTGCGGGCTCCCGGGCCATGCACAGACCGCAAAAGCACGTTAGTGTGCATGGGGCCTAAATCCACGGACAGCCTGACAGAAACCAGGTGGAACCCATTAAAGTCAATGACTGAGCGGAACAATGGAAGCCTGAACGCAGATGTCAGCAGGGCCTGAGACATCATCCTAATAGAGATCAGTCTGTTTAGCCATATTCACCATGATTATTTCAGCTCCATTACCTCTGTTGTCTACAGCTCCCTATGTAGAAAACCTCTAAAATATATGATATGTCTATTACAGCTATACACAGCTTCAGGAAGGTTACATACACACAACATATGGGTGATTATGAGAAATAAAATCATATCCTACATATTCATCAGCTGTGTCCTATCCCAGAACGATGGCGAAAACCTCATTATAATATTCCATGGCTGAATAATTCACAGTGAAGGCAGAACATAAAATCAGTTTATTTAGTAAAAGCTGGCGGGCAATATGTTAAAGCTGAACGAGACATGAAGAGAGGGGTCATTTGTAAGAATAAAATGGAGCAGTTATATGTGCCATAAGCAAAAACTAGAATAAGGGAAATAAGGGAATTCCGACGTGGACAACACATTTTTACTAAATTTTCATAAATAATTTTGAAGGTACCTTTCAGAAACGTCTCACATGTAACGTATACAAAACGCCTTGAGATATTTTTGTGCAATTGCTATGCAACTGAGACAAATCTTCAAATATGACTTGAAATAACACTTTTCTAATACGACTACCAGTATATGTTATATTATTATGTTATATTGATTCAATGGGCGTTTACTAACGTGTATGGCATTTTGTTTCTAGAAATGAAATAGATGTGAGGAAGTTAGGGAAACCCCAAATCCCCATCCTCCGCCTGAAGAGAGGATGGCCATAGAAGGCAACCCCTGTAACTTTGACCTAACATAGCATCTAGATTGTAACTGTCCTTAGTATCTGTAATGTAGATACATTACAAAATTTCTTAACATAAAATCAATAAATTTCGTTAAAAAAAAAAAAAGACCCCAAAAGGTGTACGTAGCTTTCAACGTCGATAGCCAATCCTGCAACAGCAATGTTTTAGTAGTAAATGTCCGACCTCTGGGACCCCCGCCGAACTGCATAAGTAGCTGCGGCTTAGCAATGCTTACACTGGCACTGCAGTTCGTCCCATAAGTTAAATTCCCGGAGAACCCCTTTAAATAAAGTAAAAGCCGAACATATAGCTCTTCAATGTTTGTACAGAAAAGAATCTTGTACATAGTTCACTTTTGAGTTAGATAAAATACTGCCATATCTTCAAGGAAGGAAACTGGCATTCTGAGGCATGCAATATAAATATCCGCAATTTTTTTCCCAATAGAGCCCCTATTAGCGACTGGAAGATCATGGGATTTGAAGTTTAGCAACAGCTGGAAACCTGCAGGATGTAGATTCCTACAGCAGATATATAAAGCTCTGAGAAAACCCCCCAGAGGCGGCTTTCTCATCTACTAATTCTTTCAGTCTATAAACACTCATTGATTAAACAATTGCTGAATGCAGACTGCTTCTAATGTGAATCCATTAAAAAAAAATCTAAAAAAAAAAAATCCTCCAATTTATATTCCTAGGAGATTGCTTTCTAAAATGGGTTTGGGCAACCTACTCATAGCACTGATAATTATCACCAGTAATTTTAAGGACAGGTTCACATAGGGGAAATTTGAATGTTATTAACCACTGATGTTTAGCGAAGAGTGAACGAGGAAATTAGATTTTCCATTCACACACAGGCAAATACTTGTTTTTAAATATCCGCATGTTCTGGTTGCTATTTTTTTTCTAAAATTTTTTTATGGAGGATAAAAGCAAAATACAAAAATATGAAACATAACGAAAGTGGCTCCTCCCCTTTTCTTATCTATTCGCTTTCCTTGCTCTTCTGGCTGTCCCTTCTTCTAAGGCTTCATCCATGCTGCCTATTTGGCGGCACTCAAAGTTGAACATTGTTTTCCTTACCTGTATAATACCACATGCGATGGAACTTTCCACATACATCTCCATAATATGGCTGTGTACATGAGCCAATAAGGAGTCTATAAACTATGGCTCTCTAGCTGTTGTAAATTACAACCAGTATACCCTGCCAAAAACCCAAAATTTCAATAAAAACGGATTACACATAAAATGCATGTTCAGTTTTCATTTCCGTACAGCACGTCACGTGGTCTCTATCCAAGCACTTCTGGGAACACACAGATGCATACCATACAACATATTTGTTCACATTTTCATTCTATTCTCCAGTGACTGTATGCACTGTACTGTATCGCCATTGGGGAGAGTATGAGAGAGACATGACGCAAGACGTATAACTATTTTCTCTGTCGGATTAGCCTGTATTTATAAAGAATGCAGGAAGGTCAGTACTCCTTTTAGGCGCTGTTCAGGTCTACGTTCTAGCTTTACTCTATAATGGAAGCCAATCTCTTTTTGATCACTGGCTGAAACCATTTCCTTTATTCTACATTTTTCCTTTTTTTTAGATGGCAAATACAATATGGAAACTATAAATGGTATTATTATATGAGTATTATGATTAGTGCATATATACTATATGAAAGATGTCATAAAAGGCACTAATATTGCAGGCTATATGATCAAAGTAATATAGTTGATACTGACAACATTGTAAACCTGAAGCAATTTTTGGCAGTATTTGGTACTTTTACGTTATGTTGACACTAGGATTTGTGCATTTTATGGGACTATTATTTATTATATATATAACATATAGTAACATTTCTACAAAATTTGTCCAGATGGATTTTCACATTGAAAACCGTAATCCCTGATGACCTGAATGAACAACCAATGTTGATTTGCTTTATATGAAAGCATATGACCCCTAGTCCCCAGAGAAAATGTTGTTCTAAAGATCAAGCTCATGCATAAGGGGCACAGTTTACACTCATTGTCCCTCCCCATATGTTGCACCTTGTTATATCATGAAATATTTGCAAGTTTGGTGTTAGGTACAAACTGACCCAACACACATATTGTGGATATTGGATGACCCAGCCATACACTTATAGCAATTTATGTGGTGATAGGATTGGACAGATGTAGGTCCTTGCCTTATACTTAAAGCATGTTCCCTTATTTGTGTTTATTCCAACAAATGCTCATCATCCAGAGGCTGCATAATTGGGGGTTTTAACATTATAGAAGATGATGAGGTGTAGAATACACAAATAATCCCTGGATCTCCTCCTCGGTTTGGGTTTTCACATTGTGTATCCGGTTCTGAATCTGCAGCCAGGTTTACAGATTTATTTTTAACGCATCCATTTAGATACCTATATGAAATGGTATAGTTTTGTATATGTTAGTGGTTTTAAGGATATTGACATCTGATGAAGTAAATGAATCTGCGTTTTTTAACCATGATGCTAACAAGCGTTACTGTGACGCCATGAAGCACCTCCCCCTCCAACAGTACGTAATTTGAATAGACTCCGAATCAATAGGGGCACGTTTGTTTTTTTTTGCCATATGCCAGTCACTGATATGGTGGTGGAAACAATAATGTGTGATTAGCTGAATGTGGGAGGTGTGTTTTACTTAAAAAGTAGGCAAATCCCCTGAACCATAAGCTTCAGCTAGGGGTCCACATTGCTTGTTTAGAATTTATTCTCCCTTCATCTATTCCCTGATGGTGAAAAGTTTAGTGACCAGAGATGAAGGACCCATCTTTCACAAGGTTTAGATTTAATCAGTAATGGAAAGGATAGTGAGTGCTTATTGTTGTACAATGACCAGGGCCGATTCTAGCTTTTTTTGCTGCCTGAGGCGAAAATTGAACTGCATTCTTGAGAAAGGTCCTGTTGGACTGAAACGTCGTATTTGTGGGTTAATAAATTCCTGTTATGTTTGGATGTGCTGCCTTGTCTCTTGAATTTTGCTGTCACCATCTGGTCCAGACCTCTATGATGACTTCTCCCGGACATGGCCCATTTCAGCAGATTTCCGCTCAGATGTCTTCAGCTTCTCACTTTTCAAAAATTTCTACACCTATAAATGAAGATACAATTCCCCCTGTAGATAGTGCTCCTCATATAGCCCCCCTGTAGATAGTGCTCCTCATATAGCCCCCACATACAGCCCTACCCCCCCTGTAGACAATGCTGCACATATAGCCCCCCTGTAGATAGTGCTCCTCATATAGCCCCCCTGTAGATAGTGCTCCTCATATAGCCCCCACATACAGCCCTACCCCCCCCCCCGTAGACAATGCTGCACATATAGCCCCCCTGTAGATAGTGCTCCTCATATAGCCCACCTGTAGATAGTGCTCCTCATATAGCCCCCACATACAGCCCTACCTCCCTGTAGATAGTGCTGCACATATAGCCCCCCTGTAGATAGTGCTCCTCATATAGCCCCCACATACAGCCCTACCCCCCCTGTAGCTAGTGCTGCACATATTAGGCCCCCTGTAGATAGTGCTCCTCATATAGCCCCCCCATACAGCCCTACCTCCCTGTAGATAGTGCTGCACATATAGCCCCCCTGTAGATAGTCCTCCTCATATAGCCCCCACATACAGCCCTACCCCCTGCAGATAGTGCTGCACATATAGCCTCCACATACAGACCTACCCCTATAGATAGTGCTGCACATATAGCCCCCACATACAGCCCTACCCCCTGTAGATAGTGCTGCACATATAGCCCCGACATACAGCCCTACACCCTGTAGATAGTGTAGCACATATAGCCCCCACATACAGCCCTACCCCCCTGTAGTTAGTGCTTCACATATAGCCCCCCACATACAGCCCTACACCCCCTGTAGATAGTGCTGCACATATAGCCCCCACATACAGCCCTACCCCCTGTAGATAGTGCTGCACATATAGCCCCGACATACAGCCCTACACCCTGTAGATAGTGTAGCACATATAGCCCCCACATACAGCCCTACCCCCCTGTAGTTAGTGCTTCACATATAGCCCCCCACATACAGCCCTACACCCCCTATAGATAGTGCTGCACATATAGCCCCCACATACAGCCCTACCCCCCTGTAGATAGTGCTGCACATATAGCCCCTCACACTTTTAGCAAAAAAAAACTAAAAACTTTAAATACACACCTAAACTCACTCCCGTGCCGTCTTCTTGCAATGCAGGTCTGCTGGAGCCGAACGGCACGGCACTGTGTGGCAGGGCAAGTCATTCTGCCCGGCCAATCAGCGCCTTTCAACGTAGTGTCGTTGAAAGGCGATGATTGGCAGGCTGCCTTGCCCTGTCATTCATCGATGCAAGCGGTGCGCGCCGCTTACGTCAGTGAAAGGCACTGAATAGTGCGACACAGAACCTGTCCCGCCATTCAGCGCTTATGCGTGTAATTGTATCTGTGTCCTATAGACGCAGGTACAATTATAGTACAGGAGGGGGTGGCGGCTGGTGTCAGTGGAGCCGCCGCCCCCTCAGAGAGGCAGAAGGGCGCCGCCTGAGGCGAGATGCTCATCTTGTCTCATGGACGGTGCGGCTCTGACAATGACACAGCAGACACTTCTAAACAGATCTATATTCATGAGCAGTGGGTCAGATCATATTTTTGAGATGTTTTGGCAATTTGAATAGAACTAAACTTTTAACCAGTTTTGCAGGTACTCTATGGGCCCGTTCGACAACAAACATCGGAGAGAAGTCGTCACCAAGAGTTTCCTTCACCTAAGTCTCTATGAAGCGATCAGTGTATTGTGCCTCAGACCGTTCCGGCATACTAATTATACAAATATTATTCCGGCGTAACTGGTCTTCAAGATCATCCGCTTTTTGTTGTCACGTGTCTGCCTTTTTCGACACAGAAGTTACTGTAGAGATCATTGGTGTAAATCTATCTTCTAGCTGTGAGATACGAGATTCTATCGATTGCATAACTTGTCGTAGGTGGCCTACATCAATCTTAATTTCTTACATTTTCCCAGTCAGAGATGTTTTGCATGCCGTTATGGCTTTAACTAATTGATGAGATACTTGGCGTAAAGTACATCCCCAAAGAGGGTCGCTCGAGGCGGGTCCAGAGATTTAGTGTAAGGACCGAATTGCTTCAGGAGGATCAGATCTAGCAAAGTCTTTCAGTTTTTCTGTGGCAGAAGGGCCCTTGGTCCGGTTAGAGGACACGTCTATTGTTATGGTGAACTAAAGAAGTCAGTCACTGTTAAATTAATATATAACAAGATATGCGCTTCCAATTAGATAACTGGTGGTTATGAGGAGTTGAAGATGTGAGTCACAAATAGAGGAAGAAGATGGAATATATAAAAGAACTTGTAAATCCACAAAATGGCGGTTATCTCCGAGACCAAGTCTTAAATTGAAGGATGAGGGTATTTGAAAAAAACGTGCATAAAGTCCTCTTATGGTTGCCAAGTGTAGTATAACTATCTGTGGCAGTTGGAAACGGGCTGTTGTCCCTGTGGAGATCTCTAGCAAAAGGATATTGTAGGCTACAGTATGCACAGAAGGGCTCTGTATGTATCGGGACAGAAACTGGAGGGTATCGTGGCTTGACTACGTCAGTCCGCTTGCCGTTACTACATGTAAGAGATTGCAGTCTCTAGGTCCAAGTCTGATGCAAGCACCGGGGATCTCCTATTAGTCGAGCGTGCACTGGGGGGAAACCAAGCCCAAGATGTCGGTGATTGGAATAAGGATCAGGTAAGTAGATGAAAATGTACATGTGCACATACCCCGTCCAAAGAGACTCTCCGAAGCCTCTGTGGCTGGTAGAAGGGAAGATTAAGCGAATAACTGCAAGTCGGCGAGGTGGCTACAAGATGGCGTCGCTGGAGTGTGCTCTGGCGGGACCAGGAGGATCGCAGTCATACAGCTGCCAGAAGTCACTCAGACTGCGTAGGGGTATAGTCCACTGGTAGATATCGAAGGAGAGCCAGTGATAACGACAGGGAATGCAGGATGGCAGGAGCTCTGGTTCACACGTCTGTTCAGGCTTCCATCAAAGCCACGCCCCCCAACTTTTAAGTTATTTAGTTCAGCAAACAATATGTTAACATTGGTGGTTTTGGATGTCTGGCCAATGTATTCAGGGATATATATATATTTTTTGCCAGTTATTTGGCAGCACTATTTGTTATGGCACTTGTATGTGAGCCCTGTACCTGTATTATGTGAGCACTGTATGGAACTATAATGAGGGCATTGTATTGCGCAGCTATTTATTTCCACACAGTATGGCATTATCATTCATATATTTTATGGCTCTGCTATTTTCTCCATTATCATTGATATACTTTATGGCACTGTTATTTGCACTACATAGCACTTTTATCCAGGCACTGTATAAGACTATTATTTATGAACCATGGTACTATTACTTGAGCACTGTATGGTAATATTAAAGAGTGTATGGGACCATTATATGGGTACTGTACATAGCTAAATTTATCATTTGACTGTTTAAATTGTGCACTATGATAACTGTTGGTGAAGATCGCTCAGGTGGTTTATCTGCAGTTCTTTGTACAAACACAAATACATTAAGATATCACAATGAATTGTGATAAATGGCAAATTCATATGAACTTAACTGACATACTCAGCACTACTACATCTGTAGGTACTATATGGCATACTCAGCACTGCTACATCTATAGGTACTATATCGCACTGTAATTTCAGCAATGTATGGCAGTATTATTTTGGGATTGCATGCCACTATGATCTGAACACTGTATTGTATTAACATTCGGGCACTGTATGAGAGCATTATCCTCATGTATATGTGAACATGGTAGGTTTTGGAAATTTAACCAATGAATTAAAAAAATGTGACTAAGGTGGAACAGAAGCAAGAATATTTGGCAGTAGTATACAATGTGAGTGGCACTTGTACCTCTTTCAACAGCCCGACATTTACCCATATTGGCCTAAAATATAAACCTAAACTTTGGAGATTGGGGAACATTTTTTAGGATTCTATTTTCGGGAAAGTTTGCGTGATGCATTTGAGTAAGGTTCAATGCACACGATGTGTATTACGTGCAGTTTTGCTGCGCGGATTTGCATGTGGCAAATCCACAGCGTAATACAGTACCAGCATAGTCAATGAGATTCCAGGAAATCTACATGCGGTGGTATTTTTTTCGTGAGAGAAATTGACCTGAGCTGCGTTTTATTTAGAATACACAGCAGGTCAACTTATCTTGCGTTTTCCGCTTGCGAATTGTATCTGCCTAATGCTGTGGAAAGTCACACCAAAATCCGCAGAATGAAAACACGCTGAAAAACGCATTGAAAAATACACGATTAGGTGCGGTTTTTACCTCCGAATTTCCTGCATATTGCTGCAGTTTTCCGCAACAAAATACGCGAAGTGTGCATATAGCCTAAAAGTAATTTGAATGCCGGCTCGATTGATCTGTTTGGATTAGCGGACCCAAGCTCACACATTGATAGAGGGGGCCTAAGGCCTCACATATATTGCGCCTAGAGGTGCCTAAAATATACAGTAAATCCAATACGGATAGTAGGTGTAATTTGCGTTCTAGAGTAATCAGCCGTATATGCCATGTGAGCAGCGAAATTCCACCTTACCACACACGCACTTATTTTGTGATGATAATTTTTGGGCGAGAGGACCGTATTACTGAAACAGGCATTCTTATATAAGGACAATTACAATACTTCAGCAGTTATAGAGCTACACTTTTTATTGGGAAATTGCTTTTATAGCAAACTATAGATAATATACTTGTATTAGCAGAGGCTATATTTCAGCAAGAGTTGTAAAGCATCATTAGGTTAATGGCCGCAGGGTTTAAAAAGCAAATATTTAGTGCTAAGAATGAGTATTCTAGTTTTCTTCAGCTCAGGTTTGAATCACTGCTGAATGGGCACCATTTTGACAGATATGTTTTCCATTCTTACACTGTTCGTTGTCCTGTCCCAGCATGTGGGATCACAAATAGAGCACTCCTGCTGCACAGACATCCTTCTCCTGTACCAAGATCATCATCAGAAGAGGATATTACGTGCAACAACTGCTGATAGGCTGCTTATATCTAATCAGGGGCATTGGGTGTACATATAAAGCACATGGTAGATGGGGGGCCCCCGTTACAGATTTTCCATTGGGGCCCAGGAACTTCAAGTTACGCCTCTGCATCTAACTCGTTGGCTGCTTACTGTAGAGTGAACAGCGTGGGAGAATGTAACAAGTGTTGTCTTTTACTTTGAGGTTGGCACTATTTGCACTTGTATGGAGGGTGAACTGAGAATGCCCATTTACAGCCTACGTATTGTCCATGTATATTTTGTCACTTTAAGACGACTGCTCAGGTGTTGATTTGTTCATGTAATATATATGTATATCGTGTTGCCCTTTATATATATTCCTTTGTCTCCTATGGCAGCGGATGACGGATTATGGTACCCTACGGTACTGTCGCATATATGTGGTGATGCGACTGGACAAGGCATGAAAGCAGGGGAGTTATGTAGGAGTTATGTTGGACTTGCTAGTGTGACACTGACATGCTGCACCACAACGCTGACAGGAGGGGGCAGAGAGAAGCCCATATAAGGAGGAGGTTTGTTGCCAATAGGAGGAGAGAGGGGGAACCGCGTGTTGTGTAAGACCGGAGTGCTGTTTGTCTGTGTGGAGCTGTTGGTCTGGGTTCAAGTTATACCGAGACCTGATTGCCATTGACAGTAGTGTTGAGGAAGGGGAGACTGGTGACTGCAGCAGTGATAGACTATGTGAAGCTGAAAAGGAGGTCGAACAACCGGGAAGGAAGCGAGACCTTTGGGGAGGCGGTTTGACTGCTTTGCCGAGCGAAGGTTGGGGCATCTGTCAAGTAGAGGGTGGTGACATAGCAAGTGACAATTAGTTGTCTGGCGGTGATAGTGGCAGGCCATGGATGAGGGTGGTTTGAAGCGTTCCGTGCACGATGAATGCTCCAGTGCATCGTTGGCTTGAGGGGCCAGATCATGCTCAGATGCGGCTGTGAAAGTGGTCAGCACAGGGGTGGGAACCAGTGAGAGGGTGAGCAAAGTTGTGCACAAACCCGGGGAAGGCTGTAGGCAGGTCCTGGTGAGATGCAGAAGGATCCGTGTTCTGACGGGCCGCTTGGATTGCTGCAGTGGGGACGGGTTGCCCTGTAGGCCTGAGACATTGCCTAAAGATGCTGTTCTGAATTGGGCTGGGCTGTGTGAATTACTCACTGGGAGGGGTAGCATGTAGGAGCCTTGGACAAGCCAGGGTCCTAGATAGAAGGATGCCTTGTTCCTGTGGTGACTGTGCGCAGTAGCGGACCTAGACGTGGTGTGTAGTCCCATAGTCATATTGATTACAGAGTAATATAGAACCCTTGAGAGTCAGGGAATTGTGGCCATTTGTGGAATCCTTGAGAGCCAGGGAACTGTGGCCTACTGGGAGACAGCCTTGAAGCATGGGTGGAGGAGGGAGAC
This sequence comes from Rhinoderma darwinii, assembly GCF_050947455.1. Lineage (NCBI taxonomy): Eukaryota > Metazoa > Chordata > Amphibia > Anura > Rhinodermatidae > Rhinoderma > Rhinoderma darwinii. The sequence goes on from NC_134687.1 coordinate 300,998,685, forward strand.
ATCATCCTGTCTGCTGTAAACGGTGGGCGAGAGTCTAAGTGGGACTGTGTGAGGTAACATAGACTGGGTGAGTTCTCTGTGAACTGAACAGAGACCTGCCGAGGAAGGCTAGTGAGGTAAGTATGGATTTTTTTTAAATCAAATTGAAAACAGGAAAACGTTTTTTTTTTATCAGGAGTTTTTGATTTTTGCGGCAGGAAGCAAAAATTGCAACATTTGCGATTTGAGGATTTACCTCCACATTGAACCCAATAGAAAAAATCCACAACAAAAGTGCAACCATTCCGCAGCATAAATTGACATCCTGTGTATTAAAAAAATCTACTCCACAGGTCAATTTATGCACGTTTTGTCATTTGATTTTTTCCACAGCGTGTCGATGAGCTTTGTTAAAAAATCGTATCCACTTTGCTGCTACTGTAATAAGCTGCGGATCTTCTGTCTGCAAATCCGCCCTGTGTAAGCATAGCCTAAGGGGGCCCACTGTGAATCTATTGCCCAAAGACCCACATAAAACTGGAGAAGTCCCTGACTGACAGTATTGTCTTCAAAATTTGACCATGAGTAGTGCCTAAGGGAGCAGCTATAAACCTAAAATACTTGCTATGACATGCTGCATTCACTTACATGTACCTCTCAGGTACTATTGCAGAGCGATTTCACTTTATGGTAGAATCAACCCTTCTTTTTTCTGCATTTGACGTTTAATGATAGTTTGATGTATAATTTCCATACACAAAAAATGGAACATAATCGTAGAACAGATGTAATAGCCTACAGCATGTTTCTATATAAATACTATGTTTATTATGGTATTCACTATATAATATACCAGATTGTGTGCAGAAGAGGGGACAAAGCAACAAAGGAGATAAAAGGTGTAAACAACTAAGGGCCTGTTCACATCACGTTTGCCTTCCATTTGGCTTTCCGTTCAGTCTGTTCCGTCAGAGGAACAGATGAACGGAAAGACAAATGGAAATTATAGTTTCTGTTTGCAATACCATTGATTTTTTTTGTTACTTTGCCTCAGTTCCGCTAGGTTTCTGTTTTTTTCACAGAAACAGTAGCACGGCACACTATGCTATTGTTTACGTGAACAAAAAACCGTAAACCAAGCAGAACGGAGGCAAACTGAAAAACAAAATACCAATGAAATCAATGATATTGCAAACGGAAACTACTATTTCCGTTTGTCTTTCCGTTCAACTGATGGAACAGATGAACAAAAAGCCAAATGGAAGGCCCACGCTGATGTGAACAGGGGAACAGTGGAAAATGTTCTTAAAACTTCCACCTCCTCCGACTGCTCTAGAATTTGGTTTTAGGTTATATCTATCAAAAATAAGAATTATTATTTTTTTAAATCTCTTTTTATTTGTTTTAATCACATAATACAGAATCTTATGAAAGAACATTTATGCCAAAATAAACATTTCAGCATCAAAAATTAGAATGAATTTGTGACCGTTTGATCGGCATGATAGATAGATGTTCATTTTTGTAATTTAAAGGAGATTAATAATAAGTATTGTTCAATAAAATAATAAGCTCACTAAGGCCTCGTTTACACGAGTGTGATATACGTCCGTGCGACGCGCGTGCTTTTCACGCGCGTCATACGGACCTATGTAAGTCTATGGGGGCATGCAGACAGTCCGTGAGTTTTGCTCAGCATGAGTCCGCTGAAAAAAACTCACGACATGTCCTATATTTGTGCGCTGTTCGCGCATCACGCACCCATTGAAGTCAATGGGTGCGTGAAAATCACGCAGGTCACACAGAAGCACTTCTGTGAGAACAGCGTGATTCACGCAACAGCTGTCAAACTTTGAATGTAAACAGAAAAGCACCACGTGCTTTTCTGTTTGCAAACATCCAAACGGAGTGTCATAATGATGGCGGCTGCGCGAAAAGCACGCAGCCGCGCATCATATGCTGAGGCCACACGGAGCTGTTAAGTGCCTTTTGAACACGCAAAACGCAGCGTTTTTTGCGTGCGCAAAACGCACACGCTCGTGTAAATGAGGCCTAAATGTAAGATACGAATAAAAAGGACATAGAAATTAAAGAGAACCTATCAGTGACTTTATGCTGCCCTCTCTGAGCTATAGACACGCTGATTTCAGTGGTCTGTTACTTATGTCTGATAGTTAAATGAATTGTGAATTTAGAACGTTGCAGCGATCGCATCGCGCTGGGAATAAGACTCCGGCGTACTCACGAGCTGCTATTACCCCGCCCAGCCACTGCTGTTTGACAGCTTTCTCCCGATTAATGTGCATAGGGAGAAAGCGGTCAATCATTGGCGGCTGGACAGGGGGAGTGGCAGCTCATGGTTACTCTGGACTTCCTCCACCCTAATATGGCATACAAACGTCATAAATAGGCGTTCCCCCCTCGGGACCCCCTCTATGAGCTTAAATAGTAAGCCACTATCAAGCAGTGGATTTCTCTCCGGACTTGACCTGTCTATGTATTACATGCACAGCTTCCCTCCGCAGCCATTTTTTGGTTTTTCATTTTTGTTTTTTCCTCTTCACCTTCCATAACTTTTCCATTGATATAGCCGAATGAGGTCTTGTTTTTTGTGGGATAAGTTGTAGTTTTACATGGCACCATTTATTGTACCATATAATGTACTGGGAAACTGGAAAAAAATGGTGGGGTTGAATGGGGAAAAAATGGTTCACATGTGACAACTCCAGTGTTTTTTGGGTTTTGTTTTAAGGGGCGTTCACGTGCAGTATAAACGACATGAACTTTATTCAACGGGTCAATATGATTACGGCGATCCAAAATTTATATAGTATTTGTTTTACTACTTTTACAAGGAAAAAACGAATTGTTAACAATAAAATTTGTTTTCTGAGAGCCAGAACTTCTTATTTTTCCGTCGATTCTGCGGTGTGAGGGCTTGTTTTTTGCAGGGCGAGCTGTGGTTTTTGTTAGTACCATTTTGGGGTACTTAAGACTTTTTGATCACTTTTTATTACATTTTTTGTAGAAGATGAGGTGAGCAGAAAACAGCGATTCTGATGTTTTAAATGTTTTTTTTTCCTTTTACTGCGTTCATGGCACAGGTTAAATAATGTAATTGTTAGGACTTTTACAGATGCGGCAACTCTAGTTATGCAAAAAAACATTTTTTACATAGCTTTTGGGGGAAAATGGGAAAGGGTTGCTTTTTTAACTTTAATATTTTGTGTGTGTGTTTATATATATAGATATATATCTATATATACACATACATACATACATATATACACACACACACACACACACACTTTATTTAACTGTATTTATATAATTCCCCCTTGGGGGCTTGACCAGCGATCGTTGTTTCATCATTCGGAATCGCGTGATTTACAGGATCTTTTTAAGACCCGCCCTGGTTGCAGTGAAGTCTTGACTGTAACATATAGCCGACACGCACAACTTATGACCTGTGCCTGCTCCATACCTTTCCTCCTGGTCGGGAAGGGGTAAAAATCCACAACAAAATCTGCAACTAAATTGCATTAAAGTTAGTGAAATCCACAGAATACCTTGAACCCACTGCAGATATTTTGTATGCTGTATGTGAATGGGGTTTGTTAAACCCCCACTCACCTGTATTGTACTGTACTTTGTCGAAAAATGTCGGATTCCTCATTTGAAATTCTGCAACAAATGCGAAGTGTAAAACAACTCATTGAGCCTCATTACTGAGAAGGATCCTATTTCACAGTAAAGATTAGGCCATACTTTGTCACACTTTGCTATCAGGTCAAGCAACAAGATACAGAACACGTGTGATTTTTCCATACAAATATTAACCTACATTTTAATCAGAAAGGAAATCGTATAGTGACACGGTGCGGTCAAATCACGTTTTATTTTTGCGATTGAAATGCTGCAATTTTGCAAAAGCCCCATAGTTTTGCCACAGTTTTGCGCTTTTAAACAGTATGCTTTGTAGCATGTAACTTTCTCTGTGAGAAAACATAATACACGTATGTTTTTGATAATAGTAGCACATTCTCTTTTGTATTTCGTATAGTGCTATAGGGGCCTTCTAATGGGATATTTGCCAGAGGCCTATTAATACCCTTCTAAACTCTGGTAATCTCCCATGACACGGTGACTCACCATTTTCTTTGATCACTTTATTCTTACTACATTTGCTCTCTTTGTTTAAAAAAAAAATCTCACTACTTGATAGGAATATATATAAGACTTTAAAAGTAGGCCAACCCTTACGAACCTAGGTGAAAAAGGGAACAGATAGATGCACAAGAAGAAAAAGCACTGCCAGTCTCCTTCAGATGGGTGACTTTGCCCAGAATCCTCATTATAGCTGAATGGTAACCACCTGTTAGACTTCCTCTTCTTTGAAACCACCTGTTTTGGAACGTCTCTATGCCCTTGGACGAGCGTTTAGGCGTATTTCTGTGGCCAGAAGAAGCCTGCCAATTGAACACTAGTCACGCCAAACGCTATTTCTTTGGTAAATGAAAGTTCTGTAACGTCTGAACAAAAGATCCGTTTTCCCTTTAAGTTGGCCATTTTGTTTTATCTTGTGCCAAGAAGGTTGTGAATTAGCGTACTGCAAATAGTGATAAGACATAAGCACCTTACTGACATGGAAAGAAATAAAACGTGCCTCAGGGTTCTCCTACTCTCTGCTGCGCTCCCTCTTAAAACACAAACTAGATTCAATCCAGTTCCTATTCATTTCCTTTTCTGTAACTGATCTTTCTCCAGCTTTCTCCCTCTGTCATGTTGTTTTAGAAGAAAATCCCCGTTGTAAGGGAGGATGATGGCGTAGGTTGTAGGATGTCTGCGGAGATGTGCTTCATTATGCTTGCGTTTGATGCTTCCGCTCTAATTTGATGGCCTCAGGTTGCCCCAGAGCAGGTCACATGGTTTAGCAAGCTTTACTCACCCTTCGTTTCCATAGAAACACCATACTAAATATCGCTAGGTTTCATTTGGTGGCAATGGGTTAAAAGAGTTGTGACTTTTTCGTCTATCTGGTTGAACAGATCCAGACATTTATCTGTATGAATATTGTATTACAGTGAAACGCCTCATTGCTCGTTGTAATCGGCGAGATATTCTGTAAATACACAGTCACCTGCAAAAACCTCTTTAAACGTCAATAATCACTTAATAGCTTAAAAGACGCTGATTTACAATCTGTAAGCTCACTTGCATTCTCCGCTATAAACCCATCAACGGGCCATGCCGCTCCATTATATCGCCGAGCTTAGGAGTCCACTCTATGTATCAGCATGCAGCGCACAGCCCTTTTGCGGGCTGACAGTGGAGGAATGCAAGTGAGAAGAAAGATAAAAGTTAAAGATTCGGAATCTGCGTCTTTTACGCTATATACTGATTATTGTAGTTTAAGGCGGCTTTTGTGGGCGACAGTTTCTTTAAACTACTGAATTCATAATGCAGAAATAGTAATGCATATTTCGGCACAGGAGCTATACAGCAATGTAGTTGGGCTACTAACTGTTCAGTCACAATAAGGACAACAGCAACAGAGTATGTTCTTAATTTATTCCTCAACAGTATGGATAGACTGAGGTAGCTCACAAATGCCAATACAGTACTCATGCAAGGTTACATGTGTGTACTGCATATACATTTTTCTGCCATGAATAAGAACACGGCTAGTGTTCGAAACGCGTAGGCTTGGGCATTTGCCCTTTTTGAAACCACCTTGATACTGCGTCTCTTTCCATTTTTACTTATTTTTCGATGCCAATAAAAGTGGGAAAACTGATTCCCTTTTAATCACCATACAGCGCTGGATCAATCCTTCCTTTTTTTCCATACTGAATATACAGTAGTATATATAGCACCGTGTGTATAGTATGTATAACACTCCTGCCGTCTAACTGTCGGTCTCCTTCTCAAATTCTCTCAAGACTCCTTAAGCATCAAAGACATCCGATTGGCTTAGTCTGGGCTTCTCTTCCACAATTCTGCTCAGCGGAGGCAGTAGAAACACACAGTATAGGTTACATTGGTGTATATACACACTTTGGAATTGCTCAAATGTGTCAATTGACCAGTTACGTTATTCATGTGACAAAGCTCTAAGACAGGGGTGCACAACCTTTTTTGGTCCGAGGGCCACATTATCAGATTGAACTACTCCCAAAGGGCCGCAATACAACTTAGAAGGGTATTCCCATGCGAGACCTATCAACAGTATATGCCATAATTTCTTGGTAGGTGGGAGTTCTACATCTGGGACTTCCACTTGTTGGGTGAATAGAGGCAAGGTGGGCACGCATAAGCACGGTCATTTCCACTCTAGTTTATGGGAGTTCTTTCCATTAACTAATATACCTGTAATAGCTGTGTATGTAACTTTTAGTAAAATCCACTGAAAGAGAACCTATCACTACATCAATGCTGCCCTAGGCAATCACCCAGAATAAAGTGCATTGAATAAATACAACTGTAGCAAATCCTCAGCTGTGAGAAGTGTTAGATCTGCACAAGTTTTCAGCCTGTGTACATAAAACAAGAATGTTCCCATTCATTGACAGCAAGCAAATCATGTAACCGACCCCGCTGTACTCTATGTACTTGCTGTACTACTGCTACTGCTTGTACATAGAGTACGGCGGGCCCGGTCACATGATGAAAAGTTGTATCCTCATCAATGAAGGCTGTGCAGCTAGATTTCCCGTCCCCCGACAGCGCTATATAAAAAAACAAACAATGAAAATCTCAGAATCATCGCAACGGGGAACCGGAATGTATATTAGCGAGTGTACTCACATACTGCAGTGAGTACACTGCTAATAATTTTTGGTCCCCATATAACCCCTTTAAATAAACTCATAATTTCTTGGAAAGGCACTTTATAACGTAAAAGATTTTTTGAGGCTACTTTGAAATTGCAGAAGCTGTCAGTAGATATCAAGACATGGATTTAGGGCCTGTTCACATCACTGTTGCCCTCCCGTTGAGGGGTTCCGTCTGAGGTTTCCGTCGGGTTAACCCCGCAACGGAATGGCAAACGGAAACCTTATCTTCCGTTTCCCTACCATTGAACTCAATGGTTGACGGAAACCTAGCTAATGGTTTCCGTCTGTCACCAGTGTGACAGGGTTCCGTTGTTCTTGACGGAACCAATAGCGCAGTCGACTGCGCTATTGATTCCGTCAAAACGACAGAACCCTGTCACAACGGTGACAGACGGAAACCATTAGCTAGGTTTCCGTCAACCATTGAGTTCAATGGTGAGGGAAACGGAAGCTGAGGTTTTCATTTGCCTTTCCGCTGAGGGGTTAACCCAACGGAACCCCTCAGCGGAAAGAGACGGTGATGTGAACACAACCTTAATGGTGTTTTACAGTGCGTATATTAAGTCATGTATGTAATCTAAAATGTCACCATCTACCATTTATATGTGTGGGATGAGTAAGAGATTTTTTTTTTTTATATAACTTTTGGTCCAGACCTCTTGTACAATCCTTATGGTCATGCTCCTATACTTATTTCAAGTGATGTTGATTTTACATTAACCCCAGAGTTGGAAGTGTTCGATATTTTATCGTAGGCTGTTTCTTTTCTTTTTGGTTACGTTTTATTTTTACTCAATCTAATGTTAACAAGAAATGGCCAGGTTCTTTTTTTTTTTTTAGATCATCATTAGATACCTATCTCCCCAATATACAGCAAACATAGAATGGTGACAGCACCCTGCGACACTAATGCCACCTCCCCAATATATATACTCAGCGAGGATAATTTTTTTTAGTTATTCCTTTCTACCTAAATTCTTCTCTTTAGTAGAGTCATGTGACCTCACTCTGACCTGATAAAATCTACAGCAGTTAAAAGGGGTTGACCGGGCACGGGCCGGTTTTTCATACTGAAGACCTTTCCACAGGATAGGTCATCAGTATACGATTGGTGGGTACCGATCAGCTGTTCCAGCTGCCTCTGGGCACCGGATGTTATGCAGTAGCCGGTGTGCTGCACTACTGCATCCATGTCCCTATTCACTTGAATAGGAGCAGAGCTGCATGACTCAAATAAGTCGAGTCGCTTCTCCCCTTATGTAAATCTACCCTCTCAAAGCAGACACTGAAACAGAGTTGGATTTTAATGGCCACAGCAGCCGTTTATTATTTAAATAACAATAACTTTAAATACCATAATTTTTTGAATCCCCAAAAAAGGGGATACATCATAACAACAAATAACCCACTGCGACCCTATCAGGGTCATAACATTATAAACCAACCAGAATGACAGGGGCAAGTCCTTGAAGCCACCGATACTTAATTTTGGCCATCTGCCCACAAATACCTTACCCCCAGCCGTAACCCGGCCCAGGAGCACCAAATTACCTTTTTGCAGATGACCACCATATATATATAAATATATATAACCCAGCTTTCAAAAGGGGTAACACCCTAAGAAGCCGACAAATTGGGGGTGCATCCCGTGATGCATTCCCCCCCACCACTTTTTACGACCTACTTCAAGGACTCCCCCCCGCCAAAGCGAAACAGGCCTTGACCACCTCACGCCTGCGAGCTCCTCCACACTCCCACCGCTCGCTCAATTCCATCGGTCAAAGCCAGACTCCACATATCCATCCCCACCTCATTGAGGTGCACACCGTCCTCTCTCCAGTACCTGCCTGTCCCAGCCTCCAGATCCCAGTGGCGCACCGCAACCCCACCATTACGCGTCACGAAGCTCGATATGGCCCTATTAGCCTTAATGCGAGCCTTGTTAATTTTTCCCACAGAACGGGCCATCCGCCAGTTCTTCCTAGGGACCATCTCAGACCACACCGTCACCAATTTAGGATAAGTTGCCCATAAGCAGAGCAAATCATGCTTGACGTCCCGTACCAACTCCCGGAAAGGGCGTATACCCAAATCGTTGCCTCCCACATGCAACACCAGTACCTCCGGCGCCCTGTCAAGCAGTACAAAATTGTGAAACTCGGGCAATACCCTGTTCCATGTCATTCCCCGTATACCCATCCACCTCACAACCGCCGCATCCCGCGGAATCCTGAGCTGTCGACCGTCCGGCCGTACATCCGCGCGAAGGGCACCCCAGTACACAAAAGAATGTCCCATAATCCACACCATGCATGAGTCACGGCCTGCAAAACAAATGAAGAACATACACGCACCACCTCTTGCTGCCGCGTACCATCAATACTCAGGCGGAAACGCACGCACCCGGAACATGCTATACATCAATATATCACAACATGTTCAAGCGCACATAAGAACGGAAACGCGCCGACTCCCAACGCCCTATCCGCTGCACGCCTGCATCATCTAAACCCCATCTCACCGCCTCCGTCGCTGCCCCTATACGGAAAGAATGAGACGAGTATTGCTCTGCCTGCACCCCGCTAGCCACCAGACACTTTCTGAAAACCGAAATAAACTGATACCGCGACAGAAACGAGCCATCCTCGTGCCGCAGCAACGGCCCGTCTGAGAGATCTAAACCCGCCAAGTACTCCTTGACACACAACACTGGACAAACCGGATTCTTTGGGACCGCCAGCAAAACCACTCGACGTCCTGCCCCTCCTTGGTCCGTTTTGGACCTTCGCAACACTATCTCCACCCTGTCTTCATACAAATCGACATTATCCTGCAACAAGCCCCCCGCTTTTACCGAACTGGGGGAAACCAATTCCCCTACCCGAAAAGCTCCAAAAAAGGCTAACGCAAAAGCCAACCGGAAAAGCTTGCTCTCATACTCTGAACGACACACCTGCCGCACCACCACCTCCAGGGAACACAACAATTGAAATGACACGGGACGCCTCTTATCCCTCACCACTACACCCCGTCTCAGCCCCTTCAATGCCTGGCCCACCAAGAACCGCTTCGTGATATCTGCCAACCCCCGTAACTTACAACCGAAAGCAATGGCCGCCACGAAGCGATTAACCTTAGCGACCGTGCAACCCCGGGCGAACGCATCCCCCAACCAAAACAGCAAGGCCACCATCCTATCATCATCCGAGCACACATCACCCAAAGATCTCACCCACTCCTCCCATTGCCTCCATCCAGCCGCATACGACGACCACGTCGCACTGGCCAGTGAACGTTTAATCAATGCACCTGCCGCCTGGATACCAGCTCCCACAGATGACTGGGACAGTCCACCCCTGTTAACTCCGCGTCCGGGACCAGCTGCCGGAAACGATCCCACTGCGAGCGAGAAAGCGCGTCAGCAATACAATTCTCTACCCCGGGAACATGCACCGCCACCACCCATGCATTTAAACTCAAACAGGAAAGCACCAACTGACGCAACAAGCGAACCACTGGAGGGGACGACGCCGAAGTATTATTTATAGCCATCACCACCCCCAAATTGTCGCAATGAAAACGCACTTTTTTGTCCCGGAACCTGTCTCCCCAAATGGTGACCGCCACCACGATGGGAAACAGTTCGAGTAGGGCCAAGTTACGCGTCAGTCCCGCCTCCACCCATGCAACCGGCCATTTTCCCGCGCACCATTGACCTTTAAAGAACGCCCCGAACCCCACCGCCCCAGACGCGTCAGTGAACAATTCCAAATCGAAGCTATCTAACGCCCGGGACATCCAAAGAGAGCGCCCATTATACTGTGCCAGAAAATGGAGCCAGACCTGTAAATCTTCCCTGTGCTCTGCAGCCAGACGAATGAAATGATGGGGTTCCCGAACCCCCGCCGTCGCCGCTGCCAACCGCCGACAAAAAACCCTGCCCATCGGCATGATGCGGCAAGCAAAATTCAACTTCCCCAATAAGGACTGCACTTCACGTAGCGTAATTTTCCTAATCCGACACGCTCGCTCCACTACCAACCGCAAATCCCCCAACTTATCCTCCGGCAATCTGCACTCCATTGCTACGGAGTCGATAGTAATTCCCAAAAAACAAATGGTCGTCACCGGACCCTCAGTTTTTTCCACAGCCAAGGGTACACCGAACTCCATTGACACCCAATTGACCGTCTCCAACAAATTTGCGCAAACCCCCGAACACGACGGGCCAACGCACAAGAAATCGTCGAGATAGTGAATAACTGATTCCACCCCCGCGACCTCCCTGACTACCCATTCCAAAAAAGAACTAAACACCTCAAAGTACGCGCACGACAACGAACAACCCATGGGAAGGCATCGATCAATGTAATAATCCCCTTCCCAATAACATCCCAACAACCTCTGGCTGTCCGGATGAACCGGCAACAAACGAAACGCCGCTTGAATATCAGTTTTAGCCATCAGAGCCCCTCTTCCGTAACCACGTACCAATGCTACCGCCGCATCAAACGACGTGTAGACCACAGAACAGAGATCCTGGTCAATGCCATCGTTAACCGACGCCCCCTTCGGGAAGGACAAATGCTGAATAAGCCGGAATTTGTTACCTTCTCGTTTTGGAACCACCCCTAACGGTGACACCACCAAACCTGGAACTGGGATCGTGCTAAAAGGGCCCGCCATTCTGCCCAGATCAATCTCCTTCCGGATTTTTTCCGAGACTACCCCCGCATGCTGATATGCCGACTTAAGGTTGCGCTGCGTGAAAGGGACCTCATGCAAAGGGGGCGGAATAACGAAACCGTAACCAAAACCTAAACTAATCAACCGCGCCCCCTCCTTATTGGGGTACCTACTTAGAAAGGGGGCCATCTTTATGAGTTTCACCGGAGTCTCCCCCATAACCAGACGCACCGCTGGCTCCCCCTTGTCGTTTACCCTTCTTAAAACATTTAGACGCTCCATGTGACTGCCCGCTGCAATGTGAACACGCATGCTTGAATTTACACGTCGCTCCAAATTTGCACTGCCCCTCATTGAACTGCCAACACGTCCCAAATTTTGAACCTGAGGCCTGACTACCCCCGCCGGAAGTTCCTGCTGCATTCCCGCTCCCGGGAAAGGACTGCCCCTGCTTATAAAGTGCCGTCACTTTCAACCATAAGGCTATGTCCTTATGGTCCCACCGTATATTCGGCCGCACCGCTTTCCTCTGCCGAAACTGCTCATCGTAACGAAACCAGGCCTGGCCCCCATAAACCCGATGCGCCTCCCCCACCGCATCCAAATAACAAAACAAGCCGGAACAATTATCTGGCGCCTTTTCCCCAATAACACTCGCCAAAATTGCAAAAGCCTGCATCCAATTGACGAACGTTTTTGGAATCAACCTGTACCGTCTCTTTTCTTCCTCATCCTTTTTTGTTTCATCCCGCTTCACCTTATCTAAATTAAACTTCTCCAGCGGAAGCAAGGAAAAAATCTCCACATACTCGTCTTTCCAAATCCTTTCCTTTACCTCCTGCTTTAAATGCGCCCCTAACGGGCCCTCATAACAAACATAAACCTCCCCGCGCGCACGATCATCAAGACGCACCCTATCAACCTCCTTTGGCGAGTCTGTTTGAACCGTCGCCGCCACTGCCACCGCTGCCCCGGCATTCAACCCCCCACCGTTTTGACGAACCGGAGCGCTTCCAACACTGCCCCCCCACACCGCGGCCGGCGCCACACCTGACGGTTCTTGGGAAGGGGAACCACCTAGCCGCCCCACTAACACTTTTAAACATCCCACTAACTCCACCAAATTATCCCCCGCACCCGCCTGTAGCGACGAGACCCCCGACTCCGCCGCGACGCCCACCGCCGCGACACCCTCTACACCGATACCCGACAACAATAAAGCTGGAAATGGTAACGTAGGTGTCAACTCACCAGGCTGCCCAGGGGCTGTGAACCCGTCAGCCGGACCCCCATGTCCACGTGGAGAGGCCCGCCGCTCACCGTCCTCCAATGCTCCGGACTCCCTCTGGCGCTGTCCGCATTGGCAATGTGTGCACGGGGAATTCCGATTTTCGTCTGAGAAAAGGGGGGGTGACATCGCATCATCCAATTGGCCGAGCTCCAGTTCATGCCTCATCCGTCCCGCTGAACCAGCTCCAAGCTGTTCCGTCCCTGGCACTCCAACCACCGACCTCATCCTGCGACCTCTGGTCGTTTCCACCTCGACGACACCATGAGCCGACCCTCTGGCTGGCACATCACCATGCAGGGTCGCCGTTGCCCTTCCGCCACGTGCTGAAGGAGAGGATGTGACCGGAAGTGAAGGCCGCGTCCTCCTCGCCGCTGCCGCCGGGCGCTGCCGCGTTTTGGGATTCCTCCCAGGACCAGACGAAAGAGCAGCGGCAGGCCGCCCTGGGGTCTGGCCTGCAGGGTCCACTGATGGGCTCCTCTTGCGCCGCCGCGCCCGCGGGATGTCTTCAGGACTCAGCCTTGCGGGCGGGCGCGAGCGCCTCGTGCTGCGCGTCACGCCGGGAGTGCCAGCCCTGGCCTGAGTCATGGGGGAAACGGGCTCTCCTCTTCTCCTGCCCGACCCCCTGGTACGCCGGTCCTGTACCTCGGCCTGCTCCAGCAGCCCCGCGACCACCGGCATGACAGAGCGCTCCCCGCTTGCTCCAGCCGACTCTGCTCGCTCCTGGACCGGAGCGCCCGATTGTCCCTGCAGCAGCGTCGCTACTCGTGCTCCGAGCCATCCAGGACCCTGAGAGGCTGCCGCGGCCCACAACAGCTCCATAGCCTCCTCATCAGACGCAGCAGGGGTAACAAACATGTTCCTGCTTCTGTGTCCTGGCGAAGAGAGGGAGAGCACAAACAGGAAACAGGTACATCCCCTTCAATCCCCACCCCTTCTCACTCAAGCCCTCCTGCTGTCCCCCCCCTTTTCCTCTCATAGGCCAGCCAACTCTGTGTCCCTCCCATCTATTTTAGTCATGGAGGCCTTCCCTTATTCCTTTTTTCTTCTTTCAGTACGGCCTCTTCTGTACTGGCCGCTATACTGTGACCGGAGCCATCTGATTCCGGCACAGACATCCGGTGCCTGGAGGCAGACGGAATAGCTGATCGATGCAGGGTCCAGATATCATCAGTATGAAAAACCACCCTGTGCCCGGATAACCCCTTAAATGTAATTGAGAGTCAGCCTCTTCACTAAATTAATGAACTGTGCTAAAGGTTGCCCACAGAGGGGGTACCGAAACTTATGTTACTAACTACTGATGAGCAGATACATAACGGTCACACAGTTAGGCCCCATGCACGCGACCGTAGAATTCATTCGTAATTACGGACACATTCATTTCTATTGGCCACGGACACCTTCCCGTATATTTACGGGAAGGTGTCCGATAAGGAGCAAGGCTCCGCAGAAGATAGGACATGTCCTATTGTTTGCTTTTTACGCTTTATATGGGAGCACAGCCCGCAAATCCGGGCGGACCGTGATTATGGGCACAGTCGTGTGCAGGGGTCTTATAATGAAGGTCGCAGCTCAGCCTACTTACTTATAACTGTGTGATCGTTATGTGCCTGTGCATCAGTAGTTTGTAACAAAAGTTTCTATATCCCCTCTGTGGAGAACCTGCTTGGTACAGTCCTTAAATCAGGAAGTGAAGAGGCTGACTCTTATCTACATTAACTGCTGTATATTTCATCAGGTCAGAATGAGGCCATATGACCCAACTGAAGAGAAGACTTCAGATAGAAAGGAATAACTAAAGGCCCTTTTACACCGGCCGATAAGCGTTTGCTCCTGTCACACGGAGCTATGGATGGGGACGAGCGGTCGGTACTCCGATCGCTCATCCCCATACATTATCATCATGTCGCCAGCGCATCTCCCTGTTTACACAACGATAATATTTCACTTTTTTAAAACAATACAACCAACAGATGATCGAGCGTTTGCTCGTTCATCTGCTGATCGCTGCTGTGTTTCCACAGGGCAATTATTGGCAACGAGCGTTCTGTGAACAGAACCCTGACTGAATTAAACGGAAACCATAGGTTTCCGTTTGCACCACCATTGATTTGAATGGTGATGGAATCCGTTGCAAATGGTTTCCGTTGGTCTCAGTTGTGCAAGGCCTCCATTGTTGTGACGGAAACAATACCATAGTCGACTACGCTATTCATTCAGTCATAACGGCGGAACCCTTGCACAACTGAGACAAACGGAAACCATTTGCACCGGATCCGTCACCATTGAAATCAATGGTGATGCGAACCAAAACCTATGGTTTCTATTTGATTCAGTCAGGGTTCCGTTCTGACCAGAAGCTCCGATGGAACGTCAGAATGGAACCCTGACGCAGATGTGAACGAAGCCTTAATAAGGTAATACATGCGGAGTCTATATATTGGGGAGATAGGTATCTTATGATAAATAAACAAACAAGGAATGCTTCTTTAACCCCTTAACGACCGGCGTATAGTGTTTTTACGTCGGCCGTTCAGAGTAGTTCTTCTGAAGCGACGCATTTCCACGTCGGCACTTCAGAAGAACTTTCCCCGCATCGTGCGGGGTGCTGCTGAAGCCCGTGCTGTTAGTAACAGCCTCGGGCTTCAGGGCAACGATCAGAGACCACTAGCAGTGGTCTCCGATCATATTTAACCCCTCAGATGCAGTGCTGAATAGCGAGCGCCGCATCGGAGTGATTTTAGAGGGAGGGGGCTCCCTCTCTCATCCCACTGGCATCCCCGCGTGCGTCGCGGGGTGCGGATGGGTTCTATGGCAGCCTAGGGGCCTAACAAAGGCCCCCAAGTCTGCCTTTAGTAATTGCCTGTTAGACCATGCCAGAGGCATGACCTAACAGGTGCCTGTCAGTTTTACACTGACCGGCAATAATACACTGCAATACCAAAGTATTGCAGTGTATTATAATAGCGATCAGAAGTCTGCACAGTAAAGTCCCCTTGTGGGACTAAAAATAAAGTTAAAAAAAGTTAAATAAAGTTTTAAATAAATAAATGTCCCAAGTGAAAATAAATTTAAAAAAAAACACTTTTTCCCCTTACAAAATACTTTATGAAAAAAAGTAAAAGGTTACTCATGTTTGGTATCGCCACATCTGTAACGAACCAAACTATAAAATGATTACATTATTTAACACGCACGGTGAACGCCGTAAAAAATATAATAGAAACCAACGCCAGAATTGCTGTTTTCTGTACATCCTGCCTTCAAAAGAATTTGATAAAAAGTGATCAAACCGTCGCATCTACTCCAAAATGGTACCAGTAAAAACTACAAGTCATCCCGCAAAAAAAAGCCCTCATACAGCTGCATCGGTCAAAAAATAAAAAAGTTATGGCTCTTAAAATATGGCGACACAAAAGCAAATAATTTTGAAAAAAATGTGTTTTTACTGTGTAAAAGTAGGAAAACATTAAAAAATCCATATAAATTTGGTATCGCCGCAATCTTAACGACCCGCTGAATAAAGTTATCATGTTATTTATACCACACGGTAAACGGCGTAAAATTAAGACGCAAAACAAATGGCGAAATTTCAGGGTTTTTTTCAGTACCCCACTAAAAAAGTTATTAAAAAGTTAATCAATGAATTATATGTACCCCAAAATGGTACTATTATAAAATACAACTTGTCCCACAAAAAAAAAAAGTCCTTATACAGCTAGGTCGACGCAAAAATAAAAAAGTTAGAGCTCTTTGAATGCGACGATAGAAAAACTTAAAAAATTGCTGGGTCATTAAGGTTTAAAATACCTTTGGTATTAAGGGGTTAGGGGTCAATGCACATGATACAGATTACGTGCGCTTTTGCCACATGTATTTGTAACAGTACCAGAATACTCCATACGATTCCAGGAAATCTCATGTACATGCTGCAGTATTTTTGCGCACGTAAATTGACCTGCGGTGCGGATTTTAAAATCCACAGCATGTCAACTTATCTTGTGTTTATGCTTGTGAATTGTATCTGTATGGTGCTGTGGAAAATCGCACCAAAACGCGCAGCGTGAAACATGCCGAATAACGCATCAAAACTAAAAAAACGCACAATTAGGTGCGTTTTTTACCTGCCAATTTCCTGCATATTGCTGCAATTTTGGTGCGTATTTTCCGCACCAAAATACCCGATGTGTGCATGTAGCCTAAATGTTCTCAAAAATACAGACAGATACATATCAGAAACATTACATGGTCCTAGTCCAATCACCTTTTTACAGTGAAACAATATATGAATGAGGAACAAGGACACAAAAGTAAGGAGGGGAAGGTTATACAATATTGCACACGCTTTGCATTTGGTTTCTGGAAATTTCAGGAATTGACAAATGATTTTGCTTTCTGTACTTTGTCATATGCTTAAAAATAATAAAAATATTTAAAGAAAAAAGTTGTTAATCAATAGCGGATTCTGTGTTTCAGTGATGCAAAATGACGGAATTGTGAAAGGAGGTTTGAGAGTACAAGATCTTTGCAAGGAGGCTTAAATTACAGCACAGCATGTCCTCTTAAAATTACCCTTACGACAGCTACATAAAATTAAACTAAATGAAAAAATAATTAATATATTAGTGCATCCTCATGCAGCATGAACATGAAATGCTAATTACAGCGATGATTGGCCATCAAAACAAAACTCAGAAAAAGAAACCAGTAACCTCACATAGGTTAATACGTATTGCTTTGTATGGGACGCATGAAGTGGCGAATGTTGTCCTGTGGAGCAGAGGACATAACGTAAATGAGATTAAGGTAACAGTACTTATAGGGAGCTTCCGCACACACAATCAAGGGAGTGGAAATATAAATTCAGCACTGGACAGGGCCCTTTTACGGGGACATAAATTTTATGTGGCCCTATCTCATTGAAGTTAGTTCAAACATATATAGAGACATAGACATTTCTAAAGGAGGCCTGTAACATTGGATTGCAGTCAGCAGATCACTCCAAGGTCTGCTGATGGGGAAAATACAGACTGGACGGTTTAGATGTTATCTGCTCTGTGTCCGAATGCCACTCATTTATGTCCTGCAAAGCTGAATGTGCATGCTAATGGAGGTGTTGGGGCTAATAGTTGCCTATCTAATACATATGGCTGCCTTGAAGAAATTTGTCATAAACACTTCACGCGGTTATACATTTAATAAAGGCAATGTGACAAAACGGACGGATGGAAATATGCCTTGTTTTGGACAATTAAAAATAACATGTTCTAAAAATTTTCTTGATGGTAATAGTCTTTATTGTAGCATTTACTTCACTACAGTCCCAGAGAATGGGGCAACGCAATAAAACAATACTTTCCACCATACAAATGGTTTTTCATTGTTAAAATTGTTGTGGGAATTATTTTTTTGGTACGTGCCTCTTTCCTGAAAGCTTATAAGATTGTGCTTAAATCACCCTGTGAATTACTAGCTTCATGTGTGGTGTGACATAGCTACTACTGTGCTACAGAACTACAGAGTGATAACATTCTGTTCTCTTTTGTTGTTTTGGGCATAAATGTAAAGTGTTCAGACTTACACATTTGGATGTATACATTTAAGTGATGAAGACCTTCATATGGGCATGTTAGCTGTATACGTCAGAATTTCCAAGCATACACACCCAACCCTAAACACGGTGTGAACCTGGCCTTTTTTATGTTTGTTATACAATAACCTGTTGCCCCACTAATGTCTCTTAAAGCCTGTTCTAGGCTGTATTTAATTCCCATAGAATAAAGCTGGTTCCTATCTATCCTGAATACATTTTGTAGGCCTGGGCCTAAGAGAGAGGCAAATCTCATCTGCCTCTATATTAAGCAGGTGGGCCCACACAGTTTGATAAAAACATGCACTTAGACTATGTTCACATCTGCGTCAGAGGATTTGTTGGGCGCCTCCGTTGCAGATCCAGCAAGGTTTACCGGAGACAATAGCGCAGCATGCTGCTCTGTAGTGTCCGGTAAAATCATGGACACCCCGACGGAAAGCCGACAGAACCTATTAAAGTCAATGGGTGCCATCGGCAACCAGCGGTCTCTATTGTGCAACAGAACCATTGGTTCAGTTATTCCCTTGTTCTGTTCCTCTGACAGAGCAGAACAATGGAACAGCACAACGGAGGTGTGAACACCTTTCAAGAAGCGTTTTTTTAAAACGAGCCTACGATGGTACTATACGCCTTCTAGAACCCACAAGATGTATCTCTCTCGCCCATCTGTTTGTTGGAGACGCTGTGGTCTCTTAGGTACTTCATCGGCATGCCCCTCCATCCGCCTTCTGTGAACTGCTACCCAAACTGTGACTAAATAAGGGTTGGTGCCAATTCCAGAAGTGGAACTGTTACTTATAAATGTAGAAGTCTTTCCAGAGTTGTCGGGGATTCGGATTCTCATGGTGCCTGCGGGGGTCGCGCCTCTGATCTGTCTAATGGCGATCTCCTTCCTCAGGGTAAACTCTTGGATGACATATCGGTGGGACTGACGCAGGGTAGTTGGCCGGTTCCCTACCCATGCTTTCATTCACACTGGGGTTGAAGACCATGCGAGGGAGGGAGAGCCTGTCACTTGTTTAATATGTATATCCCCTCACCTGACCTATTGAAGCTATTGATATAGCAAGCTTAATAGTAATGGTTATGACTGTTATGGTTTTTTTTTTGTTTTTTAATTTTATCTTTATCATTATCTTTTATGCTTCTCATTCCCCATCCCCTCTTTACTTTTTGTATCCCTTATTGAAAAATGTTAACATTTTTTTAAAAAGAAGTCTTTCCAATCTACCGACAAACAGTGATTGGCCACATTCTTGTGTGCAAAACAACTCTCTATTGGAAGTAAGCCACAAAAGCCCACATTCAAGAAGTCCTGACGCTTGTCAACAGTGCGTGTATGTATGAACACATGCAAAGCCAGTTTTTCGCTCAGAAACCCACCGCATAAATAACATCCCACTCTGCCATTGATAGGGGTAGTAGCACCACCACAGGGTTCCCCAGTGATTCATACACTAGTACACTCGCTCCATGCTTGAGCTGTAGATGTATATCCATGCTGTGCTCCGGACTTCTTTGATGTTTTTTTTGTTGGTGAACTAATCCTATATGAGACTGTAATACCTTGTTATAGTGTTCTGTGCTACTGAGTTATCGTGATTCTGCATACCTTTGTTGTCCTTTTTTCTTTATTTTCGCTTTGTTGTTAAACTTAGACAACTCAATAAAAATGCATTGAAGATAAAATTATTAAAAGTTTGCATATATTTTTGCACTTGTGTTTTTCGATTCTTAATGTTGGTTTGTAGTATAATGTTCTATGCTGATCTAAGTCAATGACTTGGGGTATTGAGATAGATGTCGTTCCTCAGCACCTGGGTGACATCTGGCGCAAACACAGCTGAATTGGCTCTCATTGAAAGATCAGACATAGATAATACTTCCTCTCTACATTATTACTGTGTCTAAGGGGTTCTAAATTAATTCTAGGAATAAGTAGCAAGAGGAGTTACGATTGTATATTTTATCACATAAATTATTTCGAAATGGTTTGAATGACAGGCTTAGAAAGGCTTGTGCCATGGATCAGGTGTATTTTATTACAGATCATCAATGGCAGGGCATAGTGTACAATCGCAAGGTTCACTGCCCCCACGCATGTGCAAAGAAACAGTTACATGACTGGAGCTAAACACGACTATGTGATGAAAATGCCATTTATTGGTTCTTTCATTACATTACATTACATTACATTGACAGTCCCTATTACGAAAAGTTTATAAGCTGGTCATATATCGAATTGGTAGAGAAACCATATTTTATTTGTCCTATACCTTTTAAAGAGGACTGTCTGTATTAAAGCCTCATAAATGTGTTTTGAAGCACGTTTTTTTTTTTTTTGTCTAAAGAGGTCGTATTGATTGGCCAAGTTATCAGAGTTTGAAGTTATAGGCATCCCGTGCCTGTGCTCCCCCGACAACACTTCCTGATCCGGTTTCCTAGAAGCTCAGTGCTAGCATAGAATACTGCACATCATAGCAACCAACAAAATACATTCTTTCATTCTTACTTCTAGAAAGAAAGAAATGCAGGTTATAATGCCCAAAATCCTTTTGGTGAGTTTTTAGAGGAATTTTTTTTGGAACCTCAATTTCTGATAACTTTCCACATTGTTAAAGGGGGTTGTACGGTTTCAGCAAATTAATGGTATTTCTTGTATAATGAAAATATTGAAAAGTTATACAATTCTCCAATATACTTTCTGTATTAATTCCTCACAGTTTCCAAGAACTCTGCTTGTTGTTATTCAGTAGGAACATTTATTGTTTACCATTAGTGGACATAATACTGTTCATGGTCATGTGATGGACACACAGGTGTATGGCTCGTTACAGTATGTGTATCAGAGTTGTGTTTTCTAACGATCCCAGCACCTGTGTGTCCATCACATGACCATGGACAATTTTATCCACTAGAAGTAAACAATGAATATCGAAAACCGTGAGGAATTAATACAGAACAGTATATTGGAAAAATGTAGAACGCTTAATTATACACAAAATATCATTAATGTGCTGAACCCGAACAACCCCTTCACAGGGCTTATTTAAGATTAGAAAAACATGGCTGTTTTCTTCCAGAAACTATGCCACTCCTGTCCACAAGGTGTGCGTGGTATCGCAGTTCAGCCCCATTCAATAGTGGAAAGTAGCCATGTATTTCTATTCTAATATCATACAACCTCTTTAAACATAATAAAGGGATTTTATAAATAATTTTGTATTTGACCAATAAAGTGAATGAAGTGCATAAAAATATTGCACTTTCCTGCCCCTATATATAACCCCCAAATATGTTGCTATGCAACGGAATCTAGTTTAAGCCTACAATGAATTAGCAATGTGCATTAGCATATGTAGAAATGATACATGCTCTCTCTCTTTTCTCGCTTGCATGCTTGTTGCTGCCACTATTAATATTTTTATTACCAACACAACCAAATGAAGGTTATGATATGCCTAATGGGAAAGAAGAAATATAGCATTTTTCAGTAGATGAACCACATTCAGGGGTTGATTTATGAGATTTTCTTGTGTATTTATAAACCTCATAAACATACTGATATGGAATCCACATCAATGCTTTTTATCAAACTCCATACAGAATAACATTTTATATCCATTCATTATAATATTCTCCACCAATCCCAATGGGAACCGTCCATTATTAAAAAACCAACCTTGCGCAATGTGTTCATACTGCATATTTTTCCCTGAAACTGCAACCATTCAGTGCAGATCCCAGCATATATCACTTTCTTCTTATGACATGCTCGGCTGAACACCTTAATGTTTATAAAATGTTCTGTTCACATGAAATCTTTGATTGATAGCCCATCATTCTATAGATTCCTACAGCAACACACAATCATTATGTAAATGATACAGGAGGCCGCCATGCAGTCGGATGTAATTTAAACCCGTTCTGTCTTTTCTGAATTTGGTCACGGACATTGACCCTAACCCTAAAACTCAAACTACGATCAGTCTACATAATTTCCACTCACCCCAGGAAGAGTCTTCTGCTCATGCAGGGCCGTTTGTGCTTTTATGGCCGAGTCTCTGGCACAGTATGTGAGGAAGGCACAGCCTGAGGATGGAATGAGAGGGACACATTTAGCGAAACACCATATCAGTTATTTCCTGTATAGGGTAACATACAAGCAAAAAGTTCTTCACTCTGCTAAAAAACTTATATCAAAAGAAAGGCAGCAGCCGGTTTTATTCAGTTATTCAATTGTACCAATGGTGTAAAAATAAATCATTAAAAAATATATATAATGAAATTCTTATTGCCTTAACATAACCTGTTTTTCCTTTTGGCCCAAAAACGTATACTTTAATTTTTTTACTATTTTAATATTTATTGCATAAGAAACTAGTATGAATACAGATAATGAAATAAATTAGATTTCTTGTTCTGCCCTTCGGCAAAAGAAAAGATTAAATATCAATAGAAGACCCTTTTCCGATGCCAGCTGAAATTCCTTTGCCTGGATGTATTCGTAAAATGAAAAAAATGGCTACGATTCTTGACATGCGGCTTTTTGCCACCCCCTCAAAATGCAAGGTCTCTTTCTCCGATACCCCCTCCTTAAAGGCTGTGTATTTGAAGGATGGGGGCAGGGACGGGAAAAAGGATTTTTTCTGTCTTTATCGCAAGCATCTTCATTACATGGGAAGGATATGTTACCATGGAAACGCCTGAAATACCATCTCCTCCAGGTAACAAAAAAACAAAACAATTAAACGAAAAAATTGGGAGGAAAAAGAGGAAAACACCCTCCCCCTCCCTCAGAACATCTCTTTAACCCTTTCCAAGTGAGAGGCAAAGTAGGATAGGAGCTTTACAAGCAGAAGCATATGAGCGTTCTATCTGCTAGGCATCGCTTGAGAGGTATGAACACAAGGGGGATTTCCCTTACAGCCATAAGCCAGCTGGGGACCTGAGAGGAGGGGGTGATAAAAGGGAGAGATTGGGCAGAAAGAAAGGAAACATCGAGATGCAGAAAATAGTAGAAAACAGGCTGAAGAGAAGGAATGTGAATGTACAAGGACACAAATAAGCAGGAAAAAAGGAGATAACGGGGTGAAAAGTATAGATAGTAAGGAGAGGCTGTTTGTTCTGGTTTATAATGCAAAACAAACAGATGGATAAAGACAAAAAGAAAGAACATTATAATCAAAATTACGTAGGATCCTACACAAAGGTGGAAATGGTGTGAGGACGAGCTACAAACAAAAAAGGGGAATGTAGTGACAGTAAAAGATGGATGTGCGTTAAATATATAATAGAGGAGGCAATGGTAGCAGAGGCGCCGTCTTCTTTTTCTCTTTATCCTTTCAACCATTTACACCAGGCTTTCTAAAAAAAAATTCTGTTGAGGCCTCTCCAGCCAGAAAATACTGATGCCTGGGCCACACCTTTCATCGTAGTGCACACAGTAGTCCTACAAATGTATCTCAATTTACTTTTCATTTGTCTCCTGAACCCAGTGTAAAAGTATGCACAAAATGAGTCAATTGTGTTGCTAAAGCAGAGATTGGTGCAGCCAGAGAAGGGCCTGTGTAACATATGATCACTTAGGTCAAAACTGCTTCTCCAGCTGTGCCCCACCAACAATGGGGGGGGGGGGGGTCCTCCTCACAGTTTGAGAAGCAATGCTTTACACAGTAATCAAAGGGCTTTCATCTGCCGTAGAAAAAAGGCAAAGTACTCAACATTTTGGGATGAAGAGGTATATACTAAAAAGTCTACTACAGATAATATAGACTTCTACGTGGCCCTACTTTACCTCTGTATGCCTCCGTTACAGAAGTTTTTTCTGTCAGATTTGTCATACAATCCCACAAATCGAACTGTTACAGTTTCTCGGGCGAGATAGTGGACCTTTAAGGCCACAACTGTTTTAGCACAGGCTAGACTAGGGTGCGGAGCTTAAGAGCACCCTTGGTATTTACGCTTTAACCTCCATACGGAGATGTTGACTTTGCTGCAAGGAATTTCCAGGTCACGGTTCCCAGAATAGTCACCAGTTGGCAGCTGGACACAGCAGCGACAGGACACAGGCTAGAAGATAGTACTGAAACGTGGTCAGACTAAGCCAGGTGTCAGAGCCAGTAGTTAAAAACAGCAGTAGAACTACAAGTTGGAGGCGAGGTACATGAAAGGGCAAGGCAGGAGCAAATACAGGAGATGGCCGAGGTCAGGATTCGGGTGTAGAACAACAGGTACCAGGCAATAGGCAGAGTCCAGCAAAAGAGCAAGGTAAAACACAGACATTCAATAAAAATATAACTAGCTAGTGACAGGGATTAAGGACAAATGTCATGTTACGGTCCAAATGCGTTTTGTGCCACAAACCGTGGCAGAAAAAAAACGCCTTTTGACAGCGACGTGAGAACCCAGCCTAACTAAACGGACACTCAGCCAATAAATGAGATATATCGGACTGGGTTTAAAGCAGGTAGGTGTGTATGCGTGCCCAAGGAAGTCAGAGAAGCATAAACACACTTAGGATGCCTGAAGGATCAAATGATATCTTGTTAGTGACACCAGCAACATGCACCAATTGCCTAGCAACATGGCGGAGAAAAAGCAAGAGAGTAATAAGTTAAAAAATGGTGCCATGTTCAATCGGGTGCCATTTAATGGCACATTGCTGTTAGAGAATAGATCCATGATATGGCGCCATACAGATGCACCATACGGCAGAATACGGAGTGCTAATAGCTCTGTAGTAAGGAGCCCCATGCTTCCATGCACATGACTCTGCCATGTGCATAAAGCATTAAGATAGTCATACATATGAGATAGCTGTAGATAAACAACTATTCCTCCCGACTCCACCACAGAGTGGGCATGCTGTTTTCAATGAAGAAAGGGAAATAAGCTGCTGCCAGTCCCCTGTGGTAGCGACTTATTTCCTGTGAATATAAAGGATCAGGCATGATGCCTAATAGTTTTTTCCCTAGTCATCTGCCATCGGTGGAAAGTCAGAAGGCCTCCCATACACATTAGATCATCGGTTGATCATACCGGAATCAACTTTTATCCAATGTATATGGCCAGCTTGAGTTAGTAAGGTTAGCTGTCAACAAACATTTTTCCTTAATCAGATGTACAACTGGACATTTATTTAATATCATATACTTTATCTACCACTAAGAAAGATGTTTTTGTATGATCTGATGGAAAATTGTTCCAATTGTAACAAAAATTGTAATGCTGTTTGTCCCCATTGCCACCTGATGAGACGTGTTTGTTTGACTCACCTTATACCCACTGACTGCTGGAATAACAATGTGTGGGCTGAGAGTCATTTTTAAGCTGGTCGATTACATTTTCAGACAGATGGAATCAATTTCAATTGGTCTTATATAACTTTATTAACATTATAGATGTGAAGGTTATGGCTATGAGTAAATTGCAGCTAGATCAGCATAACCATCTGAACATCTTTTGCTTCCTTGAAGCTAGTCTGTCAGGTTGAAAATGCAGTCAGCGTTTGATAGCGTTGAGGAGCTGAGCAGATTGATATATAGCTTTGTGGGAAAAGATTCAGTATAACTTGTATTTTATTCATTTATATGCCTGCTTACTTTGGGCTTAGGAGTCCAGTGGGCGGTCTCACTGTATGATTGACAGCCTTCCCTGTATGAGTGTGCATATGGAGATAGCGGTCAAAGACTGATTAGGACCTCCTACATCAATCTGCTCAGCTCTGTAACACGCTGCCCGCAAATCTGACACTATGTTCAACAAATAAAAAAGAGAAGTATACTAAAAACTCAAAAACAAACAACACGCAACTTCAGAAGGTTGTTATTATGGTCTATTTTACCCTCAAACAACTATATTCTAGTGTAACAATACCTCTGGTTACAATGATACAGTGATTTCTATACACCTCTCCATGCTACAATCATGTACCAGTCATTTCATTCACCACTTAAACACACACACACACACACACACACACACACACGCACGCACACAAACTATCCTCAGCAACAAGTCACTCAGCCCAGTATTCTGTTTTTTACGGAGTTAAAAGTTGAATTATTATTGTGTAATAAATCCACTTGTTAAAATTGGAAAGGATTATGAAGGCTGAAGGGTTAAACTCTGTAAATCTAGAAAAGGATAATAAAATGCAGGGACATGACATGACAACGGCTGTCGTCAATACATGGCCCAGTGCTGCTGTGACAGGATTAATGCTCTGGGGGAAGCTCCTGAAAGAAAATTGCTCAAGGGATAAAGCAAAAATACAAAAAGATCTAGATTCTGCACTACACTCCAGAATAAAGGACAATAATGGGAACATAAGAGAAAACGATAGCACTAGTTATATATAGGAACACAAGGGAATATACACAGTCGGGCAACCATCAGCAGGAGACTGGGGAATGGTTTACACCAAAGGTAGAGAACACGAGGTTCTTTTGGGCCACATAAAATGTAGTCTTCGACTCAACCTATTGTAGTAAGAGAGGATAATATATACCATATACTACCAACAAACATGCTCTGTGTTTTAGCTAGACCTGTATAACATGTTAATGATCTCATGACTCGTGATCAAGTTTGCTTGACTGTCAGGACACTATTGTTTGCATCACAAAAAATGTGAATGAGAAAGCATCTTCTGGTTATCAGTGCTATCATGGTAAAAAGACGGTCGCCAAGCCTCCCACTTGTTCTACAAGATGTAAAGACAAATGTTTGCTACTGTACCTGCATAGTTAAAAGAGTGGTTTGGTTTTACATTTTTTTTTATTTTTTAAATACCCATTTAGGGCATTCTGAGTTAATAGAGGGGGTGCCCCTCATCTGATACCCTGCTCTACTATTGGGAGCAGAGCGTAGCCAAAAACAGTATCGCCCTCTCTCTGCAGAGCCCGGCATATCTGTGCATTACATGGACAGCCCCATTCATTTTAATAAAAACTGTGTAATTCTTAATTTCCCCTGTGGTGGTACTACAATAACGAATCAAACAGCTTTTTGGGGGGGACCCTTGTAACAAAAATTTAATAAAAAACTTGGACAATCCTTTTAATAATTTCCACTACTGAATATCAGATAGGTTTATGGTGATTTTGCGTAACTAAATAGCTTTGGGCATCCCCAATAGTCAGAAATGCACAATCTCCAGACTAATCCTCTTTAGGAAGTAAGCTGGAGATTACTTACACTAATAAAATTCTACCTGAGTTTATACCTACTTCACCCCCCCCCCCACCCGCATCAATGTTTTCTAAATGACAACAAATACTACATATAATCATGATAAATATATAAACAGATAAATAAAATGAAAAGTAAATGAACCAATTTTATGCCACTTTAGGCAAGTGCCTGAGGAAGTTTTTATAGAAAATACAGTACAGACTTGACTTCCTTTTATCTAGCTGAACAAACATTGCTTAATTGTAAAATGCGTATATAAACAATCAAGATGGAATATGTTTTTTACTAGTAACCATAAATTCACGCGCAGCAGATTTGTTTCCGAAATTTCTGTGACTGTTCCTTTCATCTGAATGGGGTTTGTAAAAATCAATGCACAAGTTGCAGAAACAATCACATTCCGATAAACGGAACAGATTTTCAACAAAAATTTCTATAACATACCTGCCGTATATGAACATACCCTAACAACCAGATACAGCACTCAACTTTAGCTCAAATATGTATATACTGTATAAATATGCCTTAACATTACCAAGAATTCACAATGACTCCACATTCTAGTCAGTGAAGGTACTTGCTGAAAAATGAAGTTTCTCCTGTCTTGTATGGATTGGGACTATGAAAACCTACCATATATTCAATTCTTTAGAGGACTTCCAAAAAAGATATTATTTTAGATGCTGTATATATACCATGTACAGCAGCTCCGTTCCTTGCACTGCATAGAATTCTGGTTGCAGGCTTAGCATTCTATAATTTACCAAAACTTTGGCAATATAGGATCTATAAGTTTTTAGTAGTGGTTTATATAAAAGCAGCAAGGTAATGGTATGCACCCAAAATAAATTGTGGTAAAAAATAATGAGATAAATATACTCTAAGATTATTCTCAATATAAAGGCTTTTTAAAGGATAATACAGATGTCCCAACATCCGTATTGTTACTTAGGCTCTGTTCACATCTGTATTGTGGCTTCTATTTATAATGGAAGCTATGACGGATGCGTTGCAAAGTGGACACCAGCAGCGCCCAATGGACTCCATTAATTTATTACGGGGTCTGTCAGGTTCCACCAAGGTGTCTGCCATTTTGACGGGAAAAATAACCCATGCAGCTTTATATTTACTGTAAAGAAACAATGAAATCTGAGACTCTGAACTGAGCCTATGACGCAGGTGTTAACATTAGGCTTTCAGGGTCGCCCGCTATTTTCATATATTTGAATATTATGACTTTTCTTTGTAGAAATGTCATAAACTAAATAATATAAAAAATATTTCCATTATCATAAATTCAAGAGAAAATTCATTTTCAGGCCAGCACCACTCCCTTACACTCAGAATATATAAAACAGGCTGGAGGTATGATGTAGACATCTTTTAAAACAACTATATAATGCATGTTTATCGCCACACAAAGAATACTCATAGCGAGAAGGGAAAGTAAATATGTGTGGGAACTGAAAGAGTACCTTTTGAAGCAAAATTAATGGCAAAGTGACAGATTTAAATTGGAGAGACTACGGAAGAGAAATAACAACATAAGATGATAGAGTTTGGGCTGTTATCAGTGGCGGATTAAGTAGAACATAGGCCCTGGGCTGTTCCCCAAACTTTGGCCCCCCTCTCCACCGCCACTCTAGCGCGACGTGTCTATAGTCAACACCACCTTTCTCTGCGAGCAATGACAAATGAGTGTTACGATTCCCCTTGTCAAAGTGCTGTGTCCGTACATACTGACTGTCCTCTAGACAAGGGGAATGGTAACCATTTGTCTATTAGTCCTGTACTACACAAGGGCTTTTTGTGGAATATAAGGATTTCCTTTTACAGACAAGTCAGGAGAGGTGACAGATTCTCTATAAATCCAGTGGTTCACAGGTGACGCCTTTTCAGATTAGTCGTTCTCTTTTCTTTTCCATCTAATAAAAACAGTAAGGGTATGTGCACACAACCTATTTTCAGGCGTAATGGTGGCGTTTTACGCCTCGAATTACGCCTGAAAAGACGGCTCCAATACGTCGGCAAACATCTGCCCATTGCTTGCAATGGGTCTTACGATGTTCTGTGCAGACGAGCTGTCATTTTACGCGTTGCTGTCAAAAGACGGCGCATAAAATTATGGCCGCGTCAAAGAAGTGCAGGACACTTCTTGGGACGTAATTGGAGCCGTTTTTCATTGACTCCAATGAAAGCCAGCTCCAATTACGTCTGCGAAAAAAGCGTGCATTTGTAAAAACTTCAAATTCAGGAGCTGTTTTCTCCTGAAAACAGCTCCGTAATTTCAGACGTATTTGGCGGTCGTGTGAACATACCCTAATAGAGACTTCTCCGGACAACTGCAGAGTTTCCTGCCGAGACCTCTCTGCCCCTTGCTTCTGCTGCCATTTCCAGGCTCTTTAAAAGAACAAAAATTCAGACACCAAACCATCTAAATTGTTTCATACCCCAGACCCCTAAGAAAATTCAGACGCAAGGCCCATACATTAACTCAGAGTAATGAATTTGGACCCCAGACCAGACCCTAGAATTCATACAGACCCCAGACGTTCTAAACTATTGCAGTCCCCAGACCAGACCAGCCTAAGCAAATAAAGACCCCAGAAAAAGCACCCTAAATACAGACCTGCAAACCTGACCCCCTAAACTAATAATGACCCAAGACCTGACTCTAAAAACGAATACCACCTCAGGACAGATCCCTAAATACAGATCCCAGGGCTCCTAAACTAATACAGATCCCAGACCCCCTAAATACAGACCCCTAAACTAATACATACCCCTAAGGTCTCATGCCCACGACTGTAGCTGTGTGCACGGTCTGTGATTACGGCACGGACGGCCCGAGGGGTGTCAGCCGCGGGCCGTCCGAAATCACGGACCGTGCACACACAAGATGTGCATTGACTTCAATGAGCCCGGACGCAATTGTGTTCTGTAAAATGACATGTCCTATTTTTTTTGCGGTCCAAGCAATGCAAGTGGAAACCACGGTCGTGTGCATTAGCCCATAGAATAGAACCTGTTCTATACTATCTGCAATTGCGGATAATAAGTACTCGCAAATGCACGGTCATGTAAATGAGGCCTAAAACTAATACAGACCCCAGACCCCTTAAACTAATATACCCATATACTTACATAGAAGCTCACAGTCTTCCCTATGGAGTCTTGCTGCTGTACTAGGACCTGCCTACATGTG
This sequence comes from Rhinoderma darwinii, assembly GCF_050947455.1. Classification (NCBI taxonomy): domain Eukaryota; kingdom Metazoa; phylum Chordata; class Amphibia; order Anura; family Rhinodermatidae; genus Rhinoderma; species Rhinoderma darwinii. Next base: position 301,029,473 of record NC_134687.1, read on the forward strand.
ACCTGCAAGTCTTTCAACAGTAACAAGAACTGCAGACATAAGGTCATCTGACACACATACATACAACATCTGACAACACACATACACATATATATATATATATATATATATATATATATATATATATATATATATAGACTAACACCATGTACTACCCATTCAGGGTGGATATTAGAAAACCTACTTGTACAAGAGTTTACGCACACGCTAGTATTTATGGTCTTAGTCCCTAGTATTACATGTGCATAAACATGTCATAAAATTACCAACATGAGGACTGAAACAAGAACAAACATAACTAAAGACTTGCTTCCCGTCATTTGGTTACTTACCACTAATTTTAATCTTAGGTGTCTTGATCAATTAGCTAACTGTAGTAATTAAAAAAATACTCAAATTACTTTGTGAGAAACTGAATATAAAACACCCTTATGACTTTGGATAAATCACTGCTCCCTTTTATTTAATCTAAATCTCTAGAAGTACACTACCGTTCAAAAGTTTGGGGTCACCCAGACAATTTTGTGTTTTCCATGAAAACTCACACTTATATTTATCAAGGTTAGAAATAATGATTTTTATTTGAAATAATAATTTTCTCCTTCAAACTTTGCTTTCGCAAAGAATGCTCCATTTGCAGCAATTACAGCATTGCAGACCTTTGGCATTCTAGCGCTTAATTTGCTGAGGTAATCGGGAGAAATTTCCCCCCATGCTTCCAGAAGCCCCTCCCACAAGTTGGATTGGCTTGATGGGCACTTCTTGCGTACCATACGGTCAAGCTGCTCCCACAACAGCTCTATGGGGTTGAGATCTGGTGACTGCGCTGGCCACTCCATTACAGATAGAATACCAGCTGCCTGCTTCTTCCCTAAATAGTTCTTGCATAATTTGGAGGTGTGCTTTGGGTCATTGTCCTGTTGTAGGATGAAATTGGCTCCAATCAAGCGCTGTCCACAGGGTATGGCATGGCGTTGCAAAATGGAGTGATAGCCTTCCTTATTCAAAATCCCTTTTACCTTGTACAAATCTCCCACTTTACCAGCACCAAAGTAAACCTCCACCATGCTTGACAGGTAGCGTCAGGCACTCTTCCAGCATCTTTTCAGTTGTTCTGCGTCTCACAAATGTTCTTCTGTGTGATCCAAACACCTCAAACTTCGATTCGTCTGTCCATAACACTTTTTTCCAATCTTCCTCTGTCCAATGTCTGTGTGCTTTTGCCCATATTAATCTTTTCCTTTTATTAGCCAGTCTCAGATATGGCTTTTTCTTTGCCACTCTGCCCTGAAGGCCAGCATCCCGGAGTCGCCTCTTCACTGTAGACGTTGACACTGGCGTTTTGCGGGTACTATTTAATGAAGCTGCCAGTTGAGGACCTGTGAGGCGTCTATTTCTCAAACTAGAGACTCTAATGTACTTGTCTTGTTGCTCAGTTGTGCAGCGGGGCCTCCCACTTCTCTTTCTACTCTGGTTAGAGCCTGTTTGTGCTGTACTCTGAAGGGAGTAGTACACACCGTTGTAGGAAATCTTCAGTTTCTTGGCAATTTCTCGCATGGAATAGCATTCATTTCTAAGAACAAGAATAGACTGTCGAGTTTCACATGAAAGCTCTCTTTTTCTAGCCATTTTGAGAGTTTAATCAAACCCACAAATGTAATGCTCCAGATTCTCAACTAGCTCAAAGGTAGGTCAGTTTTATAGCTCCTCTAAACAGCAAAACTGTTTACAGCGGTGCAAACATAATTGCACAAGGGTTTTCAAGTGTTTTCTAATCATCCATTAGCCTTCTAAGACAGTTAGCAAACACAATGTACCATTAGAACACTGGAGTGATGGTTGCTGGAAATGGGCCTCTATACACCTATGTAGATATTGCATTAAAAACCAGACGTTTGCAGCTAGAATAGTCATTTAGCACATTAACAAGGTATAGAGTGTATTTCTGATTAATTTAATGTTATCTTCATTGAAAAAAAACTGTGCTTTTCTTTAAAAAAATAAGGAAATTTCTAAGTGACCCTAAACTTTTGAACGGAAGTGTAAATCAGAACAAAAACCGAAGAATTGTCCCGAAACAATCTCATACCCAATGCTAGATAGAAAGAAATGAAAAAAAAAAAAAAAAATACGTGTGAAGGTAGCCTTACAGAACAATCCTATGTAGGTCACAGTTGTCAGACAGAAACGTAAGCCCTTGAAAAATTCAATAACTATAATTGGTTAGACTAGAGAGTCCAATTCTGCTTAGCCTCTGAGTTAAAGTGTACCACTCACCAATGAAAACAGAATGTAAAGTATAATAAACCTGAAGAAAGTATTTAATTATTTTTTCTGTTTGCGGATATTAATTTGCGGAAATTAATATTAACTGTACTGCTATTAGATAATTACATAACTTTAAATTTCATGTACATTAAAGATCCATGTAGCATTGATCACTACACTTATATTTGTCCTTATTCATGTCAAAAGATGAAGACACTGGACCATTTATGAAAAGTACAAAAAACTGGAGTTGTTGCCCTGACAACCAATCATATCACTGCTTTCTTTTCTAACCTTCTATGGAAAAATCAAAGGTGGAGTTTAATTGCTTGCTCTGAGAAAATTGGCACCTTTTCTGTGCACTATTTCATAAATGAAAAAGTTACAGTAACACGGTGGCAGTAATGCTCCAATTACATTCCAATGCACAACATGTTGTAAAGTTTAAGGAGTGCCATAAATAATTATTACTGTTTTAGGTTTGTATCGAGTGACTGTCCGAGAAAATGCAACGTCATGTTGTTATAACACAAATACGAAATCCATAATTAAATGGAAACTAGAGTTAATTTTTCTATTTTATTATCTGTATATGTATCATATAATCTTTTTGGTCAGTAATAATAAGAGTTTTATACTTATATACACGCAGTATCACTCGTATGCTCTTTCAAATAGTTGATTAATTTTGGTATACATTTACACCGAATACAGCCACAACATTAAAACTACTGACTGGTGAAATTACTAACATTGAATATCTCGTTACAATGGTGCCAGACAAGGACTCTACTAAGCAGCAAGGGTACAGTCCGTTCTTAAAGTGGATGTGCAGGAAAAATGGGCAAGTGTGAGGATCTTAGCGTCTTTGACAAGTGCTAAATTGTGATGGCTAGATGACTCGGTCAGGGTATCCTCAAAAAACCAGGTCTTGTGGGTTGTTCCCGGAATGCAGTGGCTAGTACCAAAAGAGGACGAAGGAAAGACAACCGGTGAACTGGCGACCAGGTCATAGACCCCCATGGCTCATTGATGTGCGTGGGGAATAAAGTCGGGCACATCTAGTCCGATCTCACAGAACAGCTACTGTTGCACAAATTACTGAATAAGTTAATTCCGGCTATGATAGATAGAAAAGTATCATAACACAAACTGCGTCACGGCTGTTTGGTATGTGGACCCACTGGGCCGCTCCTCCGTAGCGGAGTAGAAGCTGGTCAGACGAGCGAAAATAAGAGTCTCTAGCACAAGAGTACCAGGGTAGGTGACTTGTGCCGGATAATCAGAAGCTGGCTTGTGCCGGCATATCGGAAGTTGGCTTTTGCCGGACAACAGGACTTGTCTCGAATACAGGACACGGATACTGTAAAGAAGTAGTTGTGCACGGATTCTGTACACTGTCCAGAACTTATGTACTGATACAGAAGTAGTCACAGACACTGGACTTGGCACAGACACGGACTTAACACCGAACACTGGATACAAGATACAGGATAACGCTTGGGAAAACTTTAACCCCGTGGTTGGTCTGCAGATACAACATTGCTCAGGCAATGAGGAAGTGGGCAGAGTTCCTTTTAAAGTCCTGGGTACACTGGGATTGGCCAGGGACAAAGTTCCTGGTGCGCATGCTGGACCTTTAAGACTGGGGACGAGCGGGCTCACACCATGCGGGCACCTGCAGGAGGAGAGAGCAGTGTTCGCCGGCGTCTCTGAGGAAGGAGACGCCATCCAGGTTTCAGAGTCCTGCAGTCAGCGACGGTATCCCCATTATGCCCCCTCTTCTTAGGTCTAGAGCGTAGGAGGAACTTTTTGATGAGATCTGGGGCATCCACATTTTCTTCCCAAGACCTCTCATCAAGACCAAAATCCTTCCAATCCACCATGTAGAAGGTCTTCCCTCCTTCCTTTTTGTAGTCCAGGATCTCCTTGACTTCAAAGACATCAGAAGAACTGCTGCAAAGCAATTGCAGAGCCAGGAGATTTATTGTACCGGTTCAGGACCACAAGCTTCAGGAGGGACACATGGAAGGAATTGGAAATCTTGAGAGTAGGGGGCAGAAACAATTTGTAAGAAACAGGGTTGATCTGTTGCAGGATTTCAAAAGGGAACAATAAATCGGAGAGAAAATTTGTAGGAGGGAACTTTCAGACTAATATTTTTTGAAGACAACCAGACTTTGACTCCGGGAAGAAATTGAGGAGGAAGTCTTCTCTTCCTATCGGTATATTTCTCCATGCGATTTACTGCCTGCAGGATTGCGGATCACAGACTTGGTTTTCTGCCAGACCTGAAGAATGCTTTTGAAAGAAGAATTGGTGACATGCACTTGAGATGTAGCCGGTACAGGAAGAGGAACACGATGTAGCAGTAGATTTACTCGTGTGATTATTGTAGGAGAATTCGGCCCAAGGAAGAAGATGCACACAATTGTCGTGTTGAACAAATATAAAATAACGAAGATAATTTTCTAGCACTTGATTAATCCTTTCAACTTGGCCATTGGATTGCCGGTGGTATGCAGAAGAAAAGTCTAGTCTCACATCCAAAAGTTTACACAGGGCTCTCCAGAACTTAGACATGAATTGTACACCCCGATCAGACACAATATGGAGGGGCACAATCCAGACAGTGGTATATCCAGCAGGAGGAAGATCTGTAACAAAATCCATGCCAATATGTTGCCAGGGAGCATCAGGAATAGGCAGAGGTTGGAGTAGACCCGCAGGCTTGTAATTGGTAACCTTGTTTTGGGCACAGTTAGTACACGAGGAGACATAGTCCACAACATCTTTGGGCAGCGTGGGCCAGCAATAGTGACGAGAAATAAACTCCTGAGTCTTACGAATACCAGAGAGTGCAGTGCCAATTTGAATTATGACCCCAGATGAGAATTTTCTTCCTGTCAGTAGGACAAACAAAGATTTTTTTCAGAAGGAATGTCTTCAATCTGCAGAGAGTTAACAGAAATAATTCTAGAAGTATCAATGATATGTTGTTGAACCTCTTCTGAGTCATCTGTCTCAAACGACCGAGAGAGTGCATCGGCCTTTATATTTTTATCAGCAGGACGGAAATGAAGTAGGAACTGGAATATGGCAAAGAAAAGCGACCATCTGGCTTTACGAGGGTTCAGTCGTTGAGCAGACTGTAAATAAGTGAGGTTCTTGCGCCTCCACTCTTCTATGGCTAATTTGTCGCCCAGTAACTCACGGTCCCCAATAGAGTAGTTTTGTTCTGCAGGAGAGCAGAGTTTTGAGAAGAAGCCACAGGATTCCACCTTACCCTTGGATTCTTCAAAAGAGAAGTGCTCCAGTACCAATAGAAGTGCCAGCCTTCAACGAGAATTTCCAAGACACATCAGGATGGTGAAGAACGGAAGCAGAAGTGAAGGCTCTCTTGAGGTTTGTGAATGCCGACTGAAGAAAAGTTTGGAATGAACTGGCAATATAAATTTGCGAAGCCAAGAAATCTCTGTATGGCACGGAGAGCTTGAGGACGTGACCACTCTAAGATGTACTTCACGTTCTCCGGATCCATCTTGAGTCCACGATCTGAAATTATATAGCCCGGAAAGGGCAAGAATTTATTTTCAAATATGGACTTTGAAGTTTGGCGTAGAGGTTATTCCCCCTTTAACGCGACAGGACTTGGCGAACATGCTTCCGGTGAGTTGTCAGATCTGGTGAATAAATGAAGAGGTCGTCCAGATATACCACCACACAGATATACAGTAGACCTCGGAAGAGGTTGTTTACAAATTCCTGGAACACAGCTGGAGCGTTACACAATCCAAAGGGCATCAAAAGATATTCGTAGTGACCGTCTCCGGTGATGAATGTGATTTTCCATTCGTCACCTTTGCGGATACGGATCAATTTATAAGCACCGCGTAAATCCAGCTTTGTGAATATCTTGGCCTCACTAATTCTGTTGAAGAGCTCCGAGATTAGCGGCAAGGGGTACTTGTTCTTGACAGTGATTTGGTTTAACCACGGTAGTCGATACAAGGCCAGGGAGATCCATCTTTCTTTTCTACGAAGAATAATCCGGCTCCGGCTAGAGAAGTAGACTTTCTGAGAAAACCCTCTCGAGGTTCTCCTTGACGTATGCCGACATAGCTTGGGTTTCAGGCAAGGAGAGAGGATAAACCCGTCCACGTGGAGGTGAGCAATTCAATTGGACAATCGTAAGGACTATGAGGAGGCAGGACCTCAGCCTCCTTCTTGCTGAAGACATCTGCATAACAGGCATACCATGGAGGCAGACCAGAGAGTGATTGAGGTATTGGGGACTGGAAAGGACGAATCTGAGGCAGGCAGCGGTGAAGACAACGGGATCCCCACTGGAGAACCTCTCCCGAATTCCAATCGAGGACAGGAGCGTATTGGCAAAGCCATGGTAGACCCAGTAGGATAGGGTTAATAGCTTGTGATAGAAAATAAAAAGCTATTTGTTCCGAGTAAAGAACTCCCAGTTGCAACTTCAGAGGTTCAGTAATGGAACGAATTGGGTCTGGCAGAGGTTGACAATTCACAGAAGCAACTGCTAGAGGTTTCTCCAGAGGAGTCGTGGGCAAGTGGAGGCGGTCTACTAAAGCTTGAGGGATGAAATTCGCAGCCACCACAGAATCCAGATAGGCGGAAACAGAGTGCGATTCTTCACCAGAGGAGATTGTCACAGGAATCGATAATTCGGGAGAGAATTTTGCAGCAGTCGTCAGTCCACCTAGGGTAGTCTCTCCTATCAACCCTAGGTGCTGGAGTTTCCCGGCTTCTGGGGACACACATTGACGCACAAAATTGTGGCCACAGTACATTCATAGACCAGAGGAACGTCTGCGCTGCCGCTCCTGGTCAGACAGTCTGAGTCTGTCCACTTGCATAGGCTCCTCAGGGACAACAACGGAAGGATGTAGCAGAGGTCTCTGGAAGTTAGGCGCCAGTCTGTAGGACCTTTTTTCCCGACGGACATCGGGGTCTTGGAACCTCATGTCAATCCGTGTAGTCAGAAGAATTAGGGCATACAAGGTAGACGGGAGATCATGAGCCGCCAGCTCATCTTTTATTTGAGGAGCTAATCCGTGCCAGAAGGTTGCCACCGAGGCCTCATTATTCCAGACAAGCTCTGCTGCCAAAGTACGGAACTGGATGGCGAACTCTCCTACCGTCAATTCCCTTTGTCGGAGAGTCAGAAGCGAAGCAGTTGCAGAAGACGTTCGGCCCAGTTCTTCAAACACTGTCCAAAAAGTCTCCAAGAATAACTGTAGGTTGGACGATTCCGGCCCCTCACTTTCCCAGATAGTGTTCACCCATGCCAGAGCTTTGCCGTATAGAGGAGAGAGACAATAGAGGCAACCTTGGTCAGATCAGAGGGGAAATGATGTGCGTGCAACTGGAAGTGGATCTTGCACTGATTAAGCCTGTACAGGTTTTTGCATCTCCATTGTTACGAGGTGGGAGTGACAACGAAATTCCGGACACAGAACTGACTGGAGTGATGGCGGGTAGTGGAGTAGTAACCGGAGCAAGAGCCAAGCATGTGGCAATAGAGTTGAACGCTTGTAGAAGCTAATCCTGGCGTGCACGGAGATCTCGCATGTCCACTTGCATTACTTGGACCGGCGCCTTCGATTGATCAGCGGGATCTATGGGCTTAGCAAACGGTCATGGCTATGGAGTATGTGGAACTACTGTGCCGCCCTGCCGTAGCAGAGTAGCAGGTGGTCAAACGAGAGTGAATAATAGTCTCTAGAACAAGAGTACATGGGTAGATGACTTGTGCCGGATAATCAGAAGCCTGCTCGTGACCGATTATCGGACATGGACACTGGATATAGAATACAAGATACAGGATACGGAAAACAGGATACGGGATAATGCTTGGGAACCTTTGCAGACCAATACAGGGTTAGATACAACATTGCTCAGGCTATGAGGAAGGGACAAAGTTCCCTTTAAGACTGGGGACGAGCGAGCGCACCCTATGGGCAGCAGCAGGAGGAGAGAGCAGTGTTCGCTGGCATCTCTGAGGAAGGAGGTGCTGACAAGTTTTCAGAGTCTTACGGTCAGCGGCTGTCGGTAAGTGGGAAATGTTGGTGACTGAATTGCGCTTGTGACTGCGTAACCGCAGACCATCAGAGTGCCTATGCTGACCCTCGTCCACTGCCGAAATTGCCTACAGTATGCACGTGAGCATCAGAACTGTACCGTGGAGAAATGGAAGAAGGTGGCCTGGTCTGATAATTCATGGTCTTTTACATCACGTGGACGGCCTGGGGAAGAGATGGCACCAGGATGGACAGCATTTTTGTCCTGTGGTTAACGTATTCGTCGGGAAAAAAGATCCTGACGTATACATTAAATGGAGGCTGTGACAGATGCCTAAACAATGGCATTCGTCATCCATGGACTAATATGGGGTCCACTTTCCAGATACATTGGGAGCTAGATTTATCTGTTAAATGGATGCCATTGTAGACTATGGATGACGGATGCCACTATTAGGCATCTGTTTAACGCATCTGTCACCCATAGTCTATAATGGCATTCGAATAATGGATACGTTATTGAAGTGCAAATGACATATGCGTTAAACGGATGCCTGTGATGGATGACATAAGTTGGCATTATTCACCCATAAGCTAAATATGGTATCCGTTTAACGGATATGTTTTTAAAAAAAAATATTTAACATTTTCCATAAAGTGTCACAGGTAGCAAAGAGGGGAGGGGAACACAAGGGAAATATTACAAAGACAAGGGAATCAAAATCGTACAATATAACTTCAAAACAGTGTATGAACTTGCAGGTTACTACACTGTTCCATACTTAATTTCATGCAGTGTCCTGATGTATACTAGCCAGACGGGGGCCTGAAGGACATTCTTTTGGCCTGTACCTTACTAATGGACATGTCTAGCAGGAGCTTCTCAGACCCACGCGCTAAACAGAGGACAAAGACGCAGTGTGAACTAAGTCTTAACCCTAAAATTCGCAAGATTTCTTTCCAATAGAGTATCTGTGGGATGTGTAAGATACCACAGGACACTTTTAGGGTCAGTTCACACTGAGCTTTTTTGGAGCTGATTTTGATGCAGAAACCGCGTTGAAATTAGCGCCAAAAAACGGCCCAAATCGCTCCCCATTGATTTCTATGGGAGGCAGAGGCAGAGGCTTCCCCCCCCCGTGTGGCTTTGAGTCTCTCGGGGGGAAAAAAGCGTCATGTTCTTTCTTCCCTGGCACTTTTTTTTGCAGAGTTTTTTGTCTTTAGTACTTGCATTAGATTCAACGGCCACAGGCAAAAAACGCTAAAAAAAAAGAACCTCAAGGAATTTTGAGGCAGAGAAGTTTTGCAGACTACTAATATTTATGTGACCCTTATCATAAAACAATTTAGAGAATAAAACTGGTCAACGTATGGTCATTATGGCAAAGGTTTTCAGGGCTGTTTTTTTTTAGCAAATGAAGCTTTGGGCAGCAAGCAAAGAATGGGGGATTCTTTCTAAAAAAAAAAAAAATAGAAAAAAAGAGGGGGCCCCCTCCTTTTACCATTTTTTAGACAGTTTTCCTCTGCCAAGCATGCATACGTATGGGGGATTAGGGAGGAATAGCTTTTGGCCAAACAAGCTTTTGGCATACCGCTATCTAAAGTGCGTGGCCAGCCTTAGCCAAGCAGAACATGCATGATTATGGGAGAGTGGGAGCAGATAGCTGATGCCAAAATCTATCTAACGTGTATGACCAGTTTAAGGAAATATGCCATAATCCAATGAATTACGGCTGGCACTTTATTGCATAATGGCAAAGGTGCAACCAGATATCAGCCCTTTGGCCATATTAGGTCATTGACTTATACACTTGCCAGTGTGACAATAGTTTAACACTAGAAGTCTTTATATATATATATATATATATAGTTTTGCAACAATTATGTTAAAGAAGATTACATTACGGTAGAAACTCTTTGAGACGAACATCAAAAAAATAGTTTTCTAGAGGGGGTAGTCCTCTAAAGCAAGATGGTCAGTATACATAGGGATGGAACATAAAATGTTTCACAGGAAATCTGGTAAGAGAGTGGTCTTCTAAAAGAGGTAATCTTTTGGAGAGGTTGCACACATCTCTCAAAATCGATGGATCATTGATGTGAAATATTGGCTAACAGTATAGATTGATATTTCTTACCTAATTGGTTATATTATATAATGCCTTTCCTGTCTTATCACAAAGTTGTACATGTTTTTACTACATTTGCTTTCTTATTTAACTTAGTAATTAGTTGACTATATAATTCATATTCATTTGTTGACTATATAATGGATATTTACGCATATTTCTACCTACATGAAACCAATCAGCACATGTGAATACTACATCTAGCCGAAAGTGTGATATAAATATTTTTTGATTCTTTTATAAATGCCCCTTATACAGTCCCACATGTAGGACGAAAATACTTTGTGGAGGTGCAACATTCAGACCTATAGCCTGAATGGAACTCTCCTTATTTTTACCCATTAGCATTAAAACCTCATATCCATACCATTTTACAGGAGATGGAAAAGCTCATATGGCCATAAACAACTAATATACATGATCTATAGTTTAGAATAACATGAACAAGACTTCTCTGTATCACAATCATTTTCAGAGCATGACTAAGATCCTCTTATGAATCTTATTGCAGGATTGTCACCATTTCAATTATACATTAATAACCTAATTTTAATTAAGGCAGCGCATACACATGTGGCAAAGATGAACTGGCAGCTGATTAATATCTAAAGGAACTGTATAACCCCCTGTGTAACCTTCTCAGTTGTTTGAAGCAATATAGAAATGTTATTTAATATAAAAGGAAAGGAGCATTGATTACTTGGTGAAAAACTCACATTGGTGCTTAACAATTTAATAGCAAGAGTATATTTAACCTTGATTGACAGTCCCTTTACCTAGTTGACTAAAAGGAGGTCAATTAAAGGGGGTTTCCAGTCAAAAAATTTGATGGTCTATCCTCAGAATAAGCCATAAGTAGCTGATCGGTTGGGTCCAATTTCCGGGACCCCCGTCGAACGCTGCACCCCCTTCAAGAGAAGCTGATCGGCCGGGGTCCCGGGAGTCGGACCCTGACTGATCAGCTATTGATGGCCCATCCTGAGGATGGTCCATCAATTTTTAGGGACTGGAAAACCCCTTTGATGTAACACCTTAAAGTGGATCTCTCAATGCTGCCCTTTCAGAAATACTTACAAGGGCATCCATACCATAGAGGCAGCCCATGTGGCCGCTATGGGGCTTCTGGACAAATAGGGCCCAGTGCAGGCTAGCTCTGTATACAAACGCATACAAAAAGTTGTCCATTACTGTATGTAGACGGGGGGGGGGGAGAGCAAGGTACACTTTAAATACAGTCTTTACAGTGTTTGCCAGGTCTAATATTAATTTCACGGTGGAAAGAAACCAAACCAATATAGAACAGGGCCCGATTATAAGGAGGGCACAAGGGTAGTGTGCCTCAGGACCTCAACCAAACACGCTCCCTGCCCAGGTCGGGTCTGTCATTTTCTATTTGTGCTCCTGGCAGTGACTGTTTATAAAGGTAGTATATACACTGCTTACCTAAAACTCCCACCCCTAAGGAGTGGCCGTACAGTATTCCTATCTAGCAAAAAGTGGTGGAGACACATGTGCGTAACTCTCATTGAAGTCTAAGGAAGTCACTGGCTCGGACTTCAGTGGGAGGGTAACGTGCAGGCACTGCCACCCTTCTTATGTGACTGCTATAAGGGGTCAGGTGGTTCGAGTTCCAGAGGCGGCATGGGGCCCTCACAAAATTTTTCCCCAGGGGCACCTTAATCCTTAATAACCACATTTAGGTTTAACAGTCTCCAACTAGAAGTAAATAAGAAGAGTTTGCAGGAATCTATGACCTTCAAACGGTATTTGTTTTAGAGGTAAGGACAGCCACCTAGCAATAGTTAATGGGTGCAGATGGCAATCGCGGACGCAATTAGCAGCTGCGGTCACGTGATCCCGGTGGGAGTTCTCGCAAGAAGGCAGGATGGTTACTCTAAATCCCCGTTAAACAAGTGGGAATTAAATAAAGCATGGGAACTTGACCAGTAGCACTATTCGAATGCTTTAACCTCTTAAAGACACGGCCAATTTTAGCCTTGAGGACCGAACATTTTTTTTATACTTCCCTCTTTGCATCCCGGTGCTCGTAACTTTTTCAGTTTTTGTCCTACGTTGCTGTATGAGACTTTGTTTTTTGCAAGACGAGTTGTACTTTATGTAGGTACCATTTTTTGGTACATTTACATTATCTTTTAATTTATATAAAGGTCTATTTTGGCAAAAATGGAGAAAAAAAAAAAAAAAGCAGTGGTTCCGCTGCAGTTTTCTTTATTTTTTTTACACCATACACCGATCATAAATAATTTTATAAATGTATTGTACAGGTTGTTACGGACGTGGCGATATCAAATATGAATATATTATTTCATGTTTTGGGACTTCTATTTTGAAAAGTTTATTTATTGTAAAAAAATATATATTTCTGTGTATTTTTTTTAAAAAACTTTTATTTATTTGACATTGTTTTTTTTTTAATCCCTTAGAGGGATTTTTCATTTTTATTTTAAACCCCTTCCCGACAAACAACTTTCAGATTTTCATTTTCGTTTTTTCCTCTCCACATTCCAGAAGCCATAGCGTCTTTATTTTTCTGTCGATATGGTACTATGAGGGCTTGATTTTTGCGGGACGAGTTGTAGTTTTGCGTAGCATCATTTATTTTGCCGTATAATGTACTAGAAAATGGGAAAAAAATTATTTGTGGGGTAGAACTTTAAAAAAACAGCGATTCCTCCATGTTTTTTTGCCCGCTGTTTTTACGGAATTCACTGTGCAATTAAAACAACAAATAGCCAAGGTTCCATAAGACGGAAAAGAGTAAACTCTATTGTATGTGCTGCATGGCTATAGAAAGAAGAAATACTAGCTTTATACCTTTGTTTCAAAAGGTAGCAGTCCTCTTCAATCATGGTGGTAAGAAAATGTAATATGGGATCACTTTCCCAGGTGCATGACTAATTAGGAATGATTGGTCCTACAGCACAAGCGCCCTTAATGAACCGAAGGTATAGTTTTTCCTCGGTAAGTTATGGTATTAATTTGTTTAATGTAGAACCCATGGACTTAATGGTGTTGCAAACCAAGCCCGCCAGGAATTTCTATGTTAGGAACTCCAGGTCGCATTGAGCTGGGAGAAAGGATTAACTCTAGAAATCATATTGGAGTACCAGTTCTGAAGTTCAGCAATAAGCTTATATCCATTTCTAGTTCTATGGTTCAGAGTGGTTGATTAGCTGGCTAACGTCATCTAATAAGTTCGAGAAGGAGAAGAGCCTATCAGACGTTAATTGTGGAAGGTGTACCAAAAGATCTCTTGATCCCTGAAAGCAGTCTGGTCCAAAAGAGTGGAACCTTGTTCCCTTGGATTAGTTTGTAGATCACTGGGAACCATGGTCTGGAAGGCCAAAACAGGTAGAAAATTACCATCTCCTCTACTTGATCCTCTTGGATCTTCTGCAACACTTGGAACAGTAGTGTTGGAGAAGGGAAATCCTAAAGATTCTTCAGATCGGTCCATGAAAATGACAAGGCGTCCACTCTCCATGCCCCTTGAGACTAAACTTTGAAACAAACCTTTTGGTCCGAGCCTAGATGGCCGAGGCAAAAAGAGCCATTTCCCTGACATCTGAGGTCTTCTCTATTCTCTGGAAGATCTCTCATTTCAGAGCCACAGAAGACAATATAATTTTCTGTCATGACAATGCATTCGTTACTTCGTTGGAATGACTCGGAACATAATGGGCTTGAGGACTAGACCCCTGTCTATTGCCCAATTCCATATCTCTAGAGCCTCTGAGCACAAGGTCTTGGATCTCATGCTCCCTATCTTGTTCTGATATGCCACTGCATTTATGCTGTCCATTTGGATCAGTACTGTGTAACAGGTTGGTGACATGGTATATAACCTCTGGAGACCCAGCTTGGCAGCTCTGGGTTCCATAAGATTGATGTGTAGCTTGAACTCCAATAGATTATATTTCTCTTGAACTGCTGCCTTGTGAAGGCACCCCATCCTGTCAGGGAAGCATAGGACATTACGGTTAAGTCCGCTGCACTGTGTCTGATGGCACAAAGTTGAGGGAAAGGTAAATCCAATATTTTTGCCATCTCTAGCCTGACCTGTGATGCAAGATGGACTCAAGAAGGGCTGGACGATTACAACCTATTAAAACTCCTGATTAATTGAACATGTAACCTCGATTACAATTAATAAACTATTATTTAGGCCACACGCTTTTTGCATACCACGCCACCTATTTGCATGCTACTCCATTGAATATTTATAACCTGAGCCTTTTTGTTTACTACTGTATATAATATACCCCCTGACCCGGCCCTCACACAGTATAATACCCCATAGCTGCCCCCACAAAGTATAATAACCCTATAACTGCCCTCCACACACTATAATGCCCCTACAGCTTCCCTCCACACAGTATAATGCCCCCAATTGCTTCCCTCCACACAGTATAATTCCCCCTATAGCTTCCCTCCACACAGTATAATGCCCTTATAGTTTCCCTCCACACAGTATAATGCCCCCTGTAGCTTCCCTCCACACAGTGATGCCCCTATTGCTGCCCTCCACACAGTATAAAGTCCCCCATAGCTGCCCCCACGATGTATAATACCCCACAGCTCGCCCCACACAGTATAATGCCCCCATAGCTGCCCCAATAGTGAATAATAAAATACATACTAGACTAACACTATGCAGCATCCGGAGATACATCGTGAACGGTAGAGCAAGGACCTCACGGCTCTCTGCTTTACCATTGTATTCAACTATATCTGCGTCCTGAGAATACAGTTGAAACCGGGAAAATAAATAAATATAAAATCGGAAAAACCGAAAACGCAAAAGATGACATCTGTTAATTACGCAAAATTTCAGTTTCGTTTATTTTTTTCGATTAATTGCCCAGCCTTACTCTCAAGTTCCATTTTGTGCACTCTCAGGAGATAGATCAGCCAAAACTGCATTTAAACACATATCATTGGAACAGTGTGGAATCTCAGTTGTGTTGCCACTAGTTTCCTTATGAGACTGGCAAGTACTCTAAGGGTATGTTCACACACAGTGTTTTCAGGCGTATTTCGCCTCGAAAAACGCCTGAAAAAAGGGAAGCTGAACTCCTACAAACATCTGCCCATTGAAATCAATGGGAAAAACAGCATTTAGTTCATACAGGGCGTCTTTTTACGCCTCTGTTTCAAAAAACGGGAGCGTAAAAATACGCTCCGTAAGAAGTAGCATGTCACTTCTTGAGATGTTTTTTGGAGCTGATTTTTCATTGAAAACTATGAAAAACACCTAAAAAAAACGCCTGAAAAGAAGCCTCAAAAGAAGCTCCATATTTCATTTTCAGCTTCAAAAACGCCTGAAAATCAGAGGCTGTTTTCTCTGAAATCAGCTCCGTATTTTCAGACTTTTTTTGTTAAGCGTGTGATCATACCCTCACTGGCACCTCTTCTTTGGACAATCTCTCCGAAAATTGGGCTACCACCTTTGACCATGTCCTTTCTGGAACTTCCTTTGTAAAGGAGATCATGTATAACTGAATTTTCCTGTATTGATAGATAATCCTGGTTCCCTTAGCCGTGACATTGTGGTATCTTTCTGAGAGAAGTGTGCCCATATTGGAATGGAAG
This sequence comes from Rhinoderma darwinii, assembly GCF_050947455.1. NCBI lineage: Eukaryota > Metazoa > Chordata > Amphibia > Anura > Rhinodermatidae > Rhinoderma > Rhinoderma darwinii. The sequence goes on from NC_134687.1 coordinate 301,045,533, forward strand.
AGGAGGAGCTCGTCTGTATATATGAGGCACGTTATGCCTGATGACCTTGGATGTGAAACTAGTATTTTCATGACCCTTGTAAATACGTAAAGGGAATTAGAGAGGCCAAATACCATCACGTTCCAATGGTAAATTTTAGTCCCCAGCAGAATCGTAGAAGGCTTCTTTGTTTTGAAGCCGTAAAATAGAATGGAAGGTTTCCTTTAAGTCTATGGTTACTGGATACATGTCCTTTTCTAGGAGGTATCTTAGTTCTGACGTGTTCTCCACTCGTAACTTTGTTTGGTTTTTATTTTTTTTTATTTTTTAAAGGAACCTGTTTAAGGGTTTCACCTTTAGGTCTGGTCTTACGGACTCGTCGATATGGCCTATCAAACCCTTTTCTCCCGGTTTGGACGAAAGACTTTCCCTGAGATAGGACTAGTTCCAGCACCATGTCCGAGGAATTTCTTGTCGCAAACTTTGGGGTGTGCCTTTGGAAGAGATCAGAACGAAGTGGCGACCCAAGTGTCCATAAAGACCATATTTGGTATGAACTGAAGCAAGCGAGATTGTTTGTGCTCTTACCTGACTGGGATTTCTTGGAGGGCCCAGGTCTGGAAGAATTTGTTTTCGTCTGGCTGAATGGTCTGATGAAGGACCTATTGGGCTGTCCCAGATTATGCCGGGCCGAAGGATCTGAATGGACAGTCCTCTGAACAAAAAGGGCTTTTTAGAGATTATGGCTTTCTTTAGGTCAGCAAATGATTTGCATGCCCTATAACGGGCCTTCACTTCATGTATAAATTCATGACCAAACAGATTATTATTGTCTAGGTTGGGAAGCTCATGAGATTTAGAAGTGAGTTTCGCCAGCTTGCAGAAGTCAGGGATTTGGCTCTTCTCACATTATAAATATGATAGAGAGTCTGGCCTATTAACAATACAACCCTACTGGTCGCTTTTAATAATGCGATTTTGGAGGGTAATAGAGCCTTCACGTGTAGAGGTTTGGAGAGTTTCCCCTCTTGTTCCGGTTTAGCTAACATAAGGCGCAAAGGACCAGCCACATCAGATATTTTAAATTGGATGTGTTAAGCATCTAATCAATATTTTCGAGTGGGAAAGCGGTTTCAGAAAGCAAGGCTGTGTCACTCTCAGGTGCTATTGAGGCCTCAATATCAGGGATTCCCATGAGTTCTAAGGCCTAGGTCATCCTCCTTCACTAAGAACGAACGGAAGGCGTGTTGAGCAAATTCCTTCACCTTGGAGGTGTCTGGTATAGCCCACCTCTGAGTAAATAATTTAGAAGGTGTTTTGCTAACAAGGCCCACCCTCAACATTTGGAGTTCCCTCCGTTTACCTCTCTCAGAGGTAAACGGAGCAAACAACTGCCTCAGAGTTCCAATCTACCTCAGACTAGGAACACATGGGCAAACACAGTATTTGGGGATGCCGCCCCACTGTGGTGCCCTGCATGAGGAAAAGAATAACTCCAATAAGTTCAGTTCTCAAAGTGGGGTGCTATGCAACCTGCCAAGACCCCTTTATTCGCCATTGAAGTATGCCTCCAACGAGGTGTAATGGCGCTGTGTAGAGAAGCCTCAGTGTCAGTGACTGACTGAAGTAACGCTTGGGTGCTGCTGTCCACAGCAAACCTAGACTTATCTTTAAATAGAATATACTCCTCAGAGGATTGATTAGAAGATGGGGAGGAAGAGGGGAATTTGGAACCTATTTTTTCTATCTGTGGAGACACCTTCCACAGTTAAGGAGGCTGCTAAAGGGCAGACTCCCTCTCCCATCGCGCCTGAAAAATTCTGAGAGTTCCAGCGCTTTCGCGAGAACTCCCCCTGAGATCATGTGTCCGCGGCTGCTATTAGCGGCCATGATCGCACTGAAGACTGCTCGGGGAGGCTGCTGCCTGCACCCATTACCTGCCACTAGGTAGCTGTCTCCCCGACGAACAAATGCAAATCCACAAAGCTGAGATCCATGGTGGTGTTCAGCAAGATTTTCTCACTGCAGAGATGACACGGAGGAAGCAACATATTTTATTCACTGCAGAACGACGTCTGATTCACCAGTGACCATCTTGCTCCCTTAATGTCAGTTCTACAGGCACAGGGGCAGCTAAAGAAGCACTTCAGTGTGATACCCTTGCTAAGAAAAAAAATAAAGCACTATAGATCTCAGCTTCCTTTCCTATAACCAAAACTCAGGAGAGGGTGGCAGATTAGAAGTCAGACTTGTACTTACCTTAACGCCCTTAGTTACCAGCCTAATTTAGGTCTTAATGACAAAGCAATTTTTTTCGTTTTTCCATCGTCGCATTTAAAGAGCTATAACTTTTCTGTCGACATGTCTGTAGGAGGACTTTTCTTTTGCAGGATTAGTTGTAATTTTTAATGGCACCATTTTCGGGTACATATAATTTTTTGACGAACTTTTATTAACTTTTTTTTGGGGGGGGGATAGAAAAAAAATAGCAATTCCGCCATGCTTCTATGCATTTTAAATTTACGCTGTTTACCGTGCGGCGCAAATAACATGTTGCCTTTATTCTATGGGTCGGTACGATTATGACACTACCACATCTGTATAGGTTTTTTATGTTTTACTACTTTTGCACAATAAAACCCTTTTAACCCCTTCCCGCTTTGGCCACTTTTGACCTTCCTGACAGAGCCTCATTTTTCAAATCGTACCTGTTTCACTTTAAGTGGTAATAAATTCGGAATACTTTTACCTAGCCAAGCGATTCTGAGATTGTTTTCTCGTGACACATTGGATTTTATGTTACTGGAAAAATTTGCTTGGTACATTTAGTATTTAATTGTGGAAAAACAAAAAAAAAATTGTGAAAAATTGCAAACATTTTCATTTTTCTAAATTTGAATGTATCTGCTTGTAAGATAGGCAGTTATACCACACAAAATGCTAATTAACATCCCCCATATGTCTACTTTAGATTGGCATTGTTTTTTGAACATCCTTTTATTTTTCTAGGACTTTACAAGGCTTAGAATTTTAGCAGCAATTTCTCACATTTTCAAGAAAATGTCAAAAGGCTATTTTTCCAGGGACCAGTTCAGTTGTGAAGTGGCTTTTAGAGCCTTATATATTAGAAACCCCCAATAAGTCACCCCATTTTAAAAACGTCACCACTCAAAGTATTTAAAACAGCGCTGAGGATCAGTGCAACTGATAAAAATAGGAAGCTTCTTCCAAGTTTTATTTGCAATAAACTTTAAAAGCAGTGCAAAAAATAATGAAAAGCAGGTATAGTCCAGAGTACAGTTTAGATGATAGGCTGTAGCCTACGCGTTTCAGACGCCTGCTGCGTCCTTAGTCATGGCTCGTAAGATTACGAGCCATGACTAAGGACGCAGCAGGCGTCTGAAACGCGTAGGCTACAGCCTATCATCTAAACCATCCTCTGTACTTTGGACTATACCCGCTTTTCATTATTTTTTGCACTGCTTTTAAAGTTTATGAAAATAAAACTTGGAAGAAGCTTCCTATTTTTATCAGTTGCACTGATCCTCAGCGCTGGATTCAATCCCCTTTTTCTTTGTCTATGCAAGTACGTGTGCCGACACGTGGATCCGTGCGCCAACTACTATACCTGTGATAAGGTGAGCTGGAGGAATCCTCCCCTTTTTTTCTATTTAAAACAGCATTTAGAAAGTTTCTTACCCCTTTAGACGTTTCACAGGAATTAAAGCAAAGTAGAGGTGAAATTTACAAATTGCATTTTTTTTGGCAGAAATACATTTTTAATTAAAAAAAATTGTAACTCAGAGAAACGCAACTCAATATTTATTGCCCAGATTCTGCAGTTTTTAGAAATATCCCACATGTGGCCCGTGTGTGCTTATGGACTGAAGCACATGCCTCAGAAGCAGGAAGAAGGAGCACCTAGAGCCTTTTGGGCCTCCGTTTTATTAGAATATATTTTAAGCACCATGTCAGGTTTGAAGGGCTCCTGGGGTGCCAAAACAGTGGAAATCCCCCAAAAGTGACCCCATTTGGGAAACCACACCCCTCAAGGAAATTATCTAGGGGTATAGTGGGCATTTTGACCCTATAGGTTTATTGCAGAAATTATTGGAAGTAGGCCATGAAAATGAAAATCTACATTCTTTCAAAGAAAATTTAGGTTTAGCTAATTTTTCTCATTTTCACAAGGACTAAAGGAGAAAAAGCACCACAATATTTGTAAAGCAATTTCTCCCGAGTAAAACAATACACTACATGTGGTCATAAATGGCTGCTTTGGACACACACCAGGGCTTAGAAGGGAAAGAGCGCCATTTGGCTTTTGGAGCACATTTTTTGGAGAGTATTTGCAAAGCACCTGAGGGGACAAAACAGTGGAAACGCCCAAAAAGTGACTCCATTTAGGAAACTACACCCCTTGAGGAATTCATCTAGGGGTGCAGTGAGCATTTTGACCCCACAGGTGTTTCACAGATTTTATTAGAATTGGACAGTGTAAATAAAAATTACTCATTTTTCTTCAATAAGACGTAGCTTTAGCTCAAAAATTTACATTTTCTCAAAAAATAAAAGGAAAAGAACCCCAACATTTGTAAAGCAACTTCTCTGGAGTACAGAAATACCCCATATGTGGTCATAAACTGCTTTTGGAGCAAAGATTTTGCTGGATTGGTTTCTTGACAGCATGTCGCATTTGGTACTAGTACAGTGGAAACTACCCAAAAGGGACATCCATTTGGGATACTACACCCATTGAGGAATTAATCTAGGGGTGTACTGAGAATTTTGACCCCACAGGGGTTTCATAGACTTTATTTGAATTGGGCAGTGTAAATAAGAATTACATCTTTTTCCAATAAGACATAGCTTTAGCTCAAAATTTTTCATTTTCTCAATAAATAAAGGAGAAAAAGCACCCCAACATTTCAAGAGCAATTTCTCCCGAGTACGGCAATACCCCATATGTGGTCATAAACGGCTGTTTACTGCTGTTTGGGCACACAGTAGGGCTCAGGAGGGAAGGAGCGCCATTTGAGTTTTGGAGTGCAGATTTTGCTGGATTGGTTTCTGGGCGCTATGTCGCATTTGCAAAGCCCCTGTGGGACCAAAACAGTGGAAATCCCCCAGAAGTGAGGGTATCAGTACAGTGGAAACTACTCAAAAGGGACTCCATTTGGGATACTACACACCTTGAGGAATTAATCTAGGGTAGTAGTGAGCATGTTAACCCCGCAGGCGTATTGCAGAAATTGGTGTGCACTCGATGTTGCAGAGTGAAAATGGGATTTGTTTCCATAGATATACCAATATGTGGTGCCCAGCTTGTGCCACCATAACAAGACAGCTCTCTAATTATTATGCTGTATTTCCTGGTTTTAGAAACACCCTACATGGGGCACTAATCTTTTGCCTGGACATTCGACAGTGAAAGAGTACCATGCGAAATTGAGGCCTAATTTGACAACTTACAAAAGTATTGGTTCACAATTGCAGAGGCTCTGATGTGAAATAATAAAAGAAACCCCTGAGAAGTGACCCCATTTTGGAAACTATACCCCTTAAGGCATTTATTAAGGGGTGAAGAGCATTTTCACCCACAGGTCTTTTCCATAAATGATTGCACTGCAGATGGAGCAAAGTAAAAATTAAAATTTTTCCCCAGATATGCCAATTCAGTAGCAAATATGTCATGCCCAGCTTATGCCACTGGAGACACACACCCCAAAAATTGTTAAAAGGGTTCTCCCGGGCATGGCGATGCCATGTATGTGGAAGTAAACTGCTGTTTGGGCACGCTTATAGGGCTCAGAGCACCAATTGTCTTTTGAAGCGTAGATTTTGTTTGGTAGTAGCTTTGTTTGGAGTTTTACTGGTATTTTAGCTTATAATGTGGGGGCATATGTAAGCTGAGTATATCAGGGGCATAGTCAGGTGGTATAATAATGGGGTAAAAAAAATAATGAAATAATCCATAGATGTGTGTTACGCTGTGAAGCAATTCTTTCTGCACAGGTCAGTGTTGCACTGATAAATGTCCTTTCTTATCCCCCCTTTGTTACACACCCTGCACCTTTGCAGTTTGGGGAATTTTGCTGGGAAGTGTTGTCCTGGTATAATACAGGCACCCTCACTTTCAGCAGATATGTTTGGGCCCTCCTCTTCCCGGTTCCCTAATTTTAGGGCTTCGATAAATGACCTCTTGAAACAGAAGAAATGTTCCCCTCGGGCCGGCACAACTGCATATTTTTTCTTTCTTGACTTATTGGAGCCTTACCTAATTTTATTTTTTCATAGACGTAGTGGTATGGGGCTGTTTTTTTGCAGGACAAGCTGTAGTTATTACTGGTACCATTTTGGGGTAGATGCGACTATTGATCACTTTTATCCTATTTTTTGGGAGGCAAGGTGACTAAAAAACAGCAATTCTGGCATAGTTTTAGTTTTATATACAGCGCTCACCATACATTATAAATTACATGTGAACTTTATTCTGCGGGTCAGTACGATTCCGGCGATACCTAATTTATAGCACTTTTTTATGTTTTACATGTTTTTGCACAATTAAATTACTTTTGTAAAAATAATGTATTTTTTCTGTCGCCATATTGTGAGAACCGTAACGTTTTAATTTTTTCGTCGATGGAGCTGTATGAGGGCTTGTTTTTTGCGAGACGAGCTATTGTTTATATAGGTACCATTTTTGGATACATGCGACTTTTTGATCTCTTTTTATTTTAATTTTTGTAGGGCAAAGTGACCAAAAAACAGAAATTCTCACATTGTTTCTTACAGAGTTTTTTTTACGTCGTTAAGTGCGTGGAATAAATAACATAATATTTTTATCGTTTAGGACGTGGCAATACCAAATATGTATTGTTTATTTTTTTTCAATAATAAAAGGACTTGATAAGGGATAAAGGGCGATTGTGTTTGATTCTATTATTTGAAACTATTATTATATTTTTTACACCTTTTTTTTCACTTTTCTTTAGTCCCATTATGGGACTTGAAGGTCCAACTGTCAGATTTTTTTTTTCTAATACATTGCACTACCTATGTAGTGCAATGTATTAGATTTGTCAGTCATTCACTGACAGCAAGCCGATTAGGCTTCACCTCCGGGCAAGGCCTAATCGGCTTCCGTAATGACAGAGCAGGAGCCCATTGTTAGGTCTCCTGTTGCCATAGTAGCAGTCGGCAGCCCTGCAATTGCAGGGCAGAGCTGCCGATCTGCTGACAACCACAAAGATGCAGTGATCGCTTTCGATCGCTGCATCTGAGGGGTCAATGGCAGGGATCGGTGCTAGCTCCGGTTCCTGCCGTTACAGGTAGATGTCAGATGTAACATACAGCTGACATCCACCACTGATAACGCCAGCTCATCTCCTGAGCCGGCGCCATCTTGCCGACGGCTACGGATGCCTTTTAGGCCCCGCCTCTGGGCGGGGGCTGGAAGTTTTCCGTACTAGGCAGACCGGGAGGCCACTATTAGGCCTCCAGTTGCCATTGCAGCCACCGAAACCCCGGCAATTTCATTGCTAGGGTGCCGATGAGCTGCAAACACCTTGAATGCAGCGACGACTTCGGTCCCCGCCATTCCACCAGGATGTTAGCTGTAAGATACAGCTGACATCCGGGGATGATGACATCCATTTGTGGTAAGTATACAACATTTTGCGGGAAGCACTGGCTTTCCATGACGTATACTTACGACAAATGTCGGGAAGGGGTTAAACTGAAATTATTTGTTTTTGCATCGTCGCTTTCTAAGAGCCATAACTTTTTTAGTAGTGATACGTGGGCTTGCTTTTTGCGGGACGAGACGTAGTTTTAATTATTACTTTTTGGGGGTACATGGGACTTATTGATTAACTTATTACTTTTTTGGGGGGCAATGGAAAAAAATAGCAATTCTGACATAGTTTGTGTTATTTTTTTTTTTACGGTGTTCACCTTGAGGTTTAAATTACACATTAACTTTATTATTTGAGTAATTACGGTTGTGGCAATACCATATATGTGTACTTTTATTTTTTTAACTGTAATCTTTATTAATAATTTTTATTTCACAATTATTTCAACCCTAATAGGGGACTTCACTATGCGATCTTATGATCGCTTTTATAATGCTTTGGTATACTTAGTATACCAAAGCATTATTGCCTGTCAGTGTAACTCTGAAAGGCAATCTATTAGGACGTGCCTCTGGCACGGCCGAATAGGCATATAGTCAGGGAAGTCCTGGGGGCCTTTATTAGGCCCCTGGCTTCCATGGCACCACATCGGAGGCCCGCGATTGTATTTGCGGTCCGCTGATGGGTGACAGAGGGAGCTCCCTCCCTCTGTAAATGACTTAAATGCTGTGGTCGCTATTGACGCAGCATTTAAGAGGTTAAACATTGAAGCAGGAGCCCGGCTGTCATCAGACAGCCGTGCAGGACTTAGGGTATGTGCACACGGTGAGAGGCTTTTACGGCTGAAATGACAGACTGTTTTCAGGAGAAAACAGCTGCCTCGTTTCAGCCGTAAAAGCTCCTCCTCGTATTAGGCGAGGCGTCTGTGACGCTCGTAAATCTTGAGCTGCTCTTCATTGAGTTCAATGAAGAACGGCTCAAATTACGTTGCAAAGAAGTGCCCTGCACTTCTTTGCCGAGGCAGTCAATTTACGCGTCGTCGTTTGACAGCTGTCAAACGACGACGCGTAAATTACAGGTCGTCTGCACAGTACGTCGGCAAACCCATTCAAATGAATGGGCACATGTTTGCCGACGTATTGTAGCCCTATTTTCAGGCGTAAATCGAGGCATAATACGCCTCGTTTACGCCTGAAAATAGGTCGTGTGAACATAGCCTTAGACTAGACCGCTGTGAAAAGGCGTTTTGGTGGTCACTAAGAGGTTAATACCGGTATAGTTATGGAACGGTTTTTGTTGTTTTTAGGGATACAGGAATCAGCACGGCTCCTACATTGGGACCCGTGTCATTTTACGTTTTATACCACATGATTCCCTAGTCTCTGCAATCACACTACAAATAATTGAATTAAAGGAGCTCTCAGTACCCCAACACTGCCTCCATTTTAGTGCTGAAACTTTCTAACATGCATCTCCCTACAATTGAGTTCGGAGTGGAGATCTCAGATGACTAGTGTATGGAGGTGTGTGTGTTTTACAAAAGTGTGAATGTAGCATGGCCATACACATATACAACCCTACAATCCTATTTATCTGAAATCTTGACTCGTGGACCAAATAGCAGTGGGATGCACATTATTGATCACAAGTTCTAGCACTTATGAAGCAACTACAAGCATTGACCGAGTTCCAGAAAACCTTTTAAATAGTCATATAGCTAGAATACGCTTTAGACTAACCAGACACATGGTCGAGAAGATAAGAAAACACAATTCTATGTGAAGATAGACTATTAAATCCAATTTTTTGAAATTGGGTCCATAAGTGGAAAAGAATGGTCATTAAGGGGGACACACTCTTTCTTTATGCCCTATTAGATACATTACATAGAGATAAATAACGGAAGATATTTTCTATAGATGGATTACTAATAGCCACTGTTGCTTATATTATATGGATATCATAGTATTAAAATCTAACATTGCAGATTATATCTCAGATTTACGGAATTGTTGCACATCTGGTACAATGTATACAGACTAATCCAGAAAGCCGGAGGGAAACAGATTTCATAAAATTTACAGTAAATATCCCCAAGGGTCTAGAATTTAGGCCAAACTAAAAGCGAGCTATTACAGCGGTTTCAGAAACCTGTGGTTCACACAAAAAACACAAACACTCATATTAGGGGATTCGTTTACCCCAATAATGATATTAAAAATGTGTACATCGATACAAAAACAGGATGAAATAGAAGATGCAAGGCTGAAAAATACATTTCAAGTTAATATTTTTCACTTGGTTTTATTGATGTAAAGTATGTATGTATGTATGTATGTATGTATGTATGTGTGCACGTCATCTGCTGTATATTAGAGTTGATCTGCAGTCATGTCTCGCCTTGTGATATCTATTGATCTATTCATTTAATGGGATTTCTTAAACCACAGACTACACTATCAGCTAATGAGTTATTACACAGCTTGTTACTGGTTTTCTAGACAGTGAGGATTGCTATGAGTAAAGATGCCCATACACATAGATGAACATCAGCTGAAGGCATAGATTTCAGCAGGACTGGCCACCATCTAAAGTGTTTGGGGGTGGCCCGAATCTCCATCGACGGCAGGAGACTAATTTTTATCTCCGAGTTTTAAATAGGAAGTTCCATTTGTTAGAATAACGTTCCTTGGAAATAAATTATTTTCGATGTTACAGCTGTTTAAAATAACTTATTTGTAGTACCATTTTTCACCACCCTTAGAACCCTTCCCATAGATGGCAATACAACAATGCCAGAAGCTAGGAGATCTAATTCAATGGAATTATTGATCTATCAAAAGCAGTAAAGTCCCCGTAAATGTCAGACCCCATCCCCCACAAATGTTAATCAGAATAGGGAATGCTGCAGGATATTTTCAAATGACTAGTGCTACTATCCTTTAATGGTGATGTATTTTCTCTCATTCAAAACTCCAAGGCCTTATTCACATGAAACGTGTCAAATCAACAGTTTTTCACGGCTGATTTGCATCTGTGCGGGTCCCATTTTCACAGATCCCTCATAGACTGGAGTCTATTGAGGGATCCATGAAAACGGTCAAAAAGAGGACATCCTATTTTTTTATGGGCCGTTCACACGGTCCTTTTAATAAAAAAATAGCCCCATAGAAATACATAGATTATTATTCAGCCGTATGACGACCGTTAAAAAAAACAACTGCCCATTACACAGCCGTTTTCACTGTTCGTGTGAATAAGTCCTAATAACGCCACTTTAAGAGACAACTTTAGCCAAACCTTAAAATTCAAGTGTGGCTGGAGATGAATATCAGATCCTACATCCCCTCCTCAATTTATATCCACAGGAGTGCAGGAAGCTGAAATCTGGGGTGCTTTACTGTAAGGACCACAGCCTGGAGAGGGATCAAGGTGGTCATCTGTAAACTTACAAATAGTGGCTTTGCATGGTCAAATGGATTCTTTAATCCTGCATGAAAACTTTTAGAATACCCCAATTCTCATCTTCCTGAACTTCTCTGAGCATGACTTCATATGAGTGAGGATGGTGATGGTGTTCAACTACGTTCTAAATAAGTCTAAACCTGGAGACTTTGGACCGTCAAAAAGGCAGATTTAGACCAATTTCTACAGACTGTCTTACGCCTTTTTACGTGAAATGAACGAGTGTGACAGACGCCGACCGAAGACATATCTGTATAAAAGTTTATCTGCCGTGTTGGATTTTATTCGGTGCCAATCTGCATCCCATCAATAGAAACCTAGACAAGGCCACAGATCAAGGCAGAGATCGATTGGGGATTTTTCTTTTTAACTTATGGTGTGGTCAACTTAAAACAGACCAACCATGAAAGACAAGTCATATGAAAAACGTACGTATGAAATCTCAAAACGTATAGATATGTGTTTTCAATGGGGAGAGAAGAATAAGCAGCTGCCAGACTCTGGCATGCTGAATCCATCGTTCCCCCAACATCTACTGCCGAAACCGTCAGGTTCGACTGACTCATCAAATGTGTATGGACAACTTAACTAGACCGTTCAGGTAAAGCTTGTTATTTTTCTATTTCTTATCAAAGATTTGCCTCCGCGGTATATTGAAAGAATTTTTTATTATCATGCTTTAAAAGGGGTATATCCATCTTCACATTTAAGTCACGGTATATGCCGGAGTAGTCTGATAGGTGCGTGTCCCAGAGCTGGGACCCACACCTATCTCCAGAACAGATGTCACAGTACCCAGGCAGAGAATAAACAAACATTTGTTGTGACGCAAGTTCCATAAAAACTACCTGTCATAAATATGGATATATTATACCATTTGAGAGGTAACTAACATATGACTGACATTTTCTGATGTGGGAAAAATGTGTATTCAAGACAACAGTACTGAAACTATACTATAGCAGCGAATGAAGGGCACAAAAACTTTTGGAACTTGGGTACATAAAAACATTACATTTTGTCCATAGACAATAAAAGGTTCAATGTATTACTAGTGTCCTATAAACGAAACTATTATTTCGGACAATAGATATCATTTTGAACTTTGCTCTTGACTGGTGATCAGTATGTTCAATGTTCCCTGAATGCAAATTCTCCTTCATGACTTGTCAGTTTGACAAATACATGTAACAATCACATGATAACAATCAATGACCACTACAAACAGTAAAATAACAGTTGAGAGGTATATAGATCATATATAACCAGGTATATCAGACACAACAGTTATTCCTAATGATTTCCCATTTTTAGTTGAAAGATTCATTTGAAAATTGACAGCTTTGGTGAAATCTAATGAACGTGTAGGAGAAAACGGAACAAGTATTTGAAAGGCAGTGATCATATGTATCAGGAAATAGAAGTGAGTAGGAGATTTTCTGTAAGAACAAGAGAAGAAAAGTAGGTAACTATAGAGCTAGAGATAAAGCAATACATTGAAAGCAAGACAAAAGGTGAGAAAGAATTGAGAGGTGCTATAGGGTAGAGGGTAACGGAGATCATAAATTAACATCAGTACTAGAAAAGCACCATTGTTTCAGTAAGCACAACTGTAAAGTACAGTATTGTTGGGTTCATAATGCCAAAGCCCTATGGAATATTGCTCACCATGTCTAAGAGTACAATGTGAATGTATGTAAAAAATCTACATACTAATTTACTAGGAGCAATGTTAATTTAGTTGGATAGAGCCTGGGGCACACCCTTTAGTATTATATAGTCATTATTGTTCAGTGTGGCCTAGTGTCGATTGGAAATATGGCTACAATAACCTTTGACATCAAATGCACATATGCTATACAGCAGTCGGCTGTCTTTCCCTTCATGAATATAGAGTCAATTAGCCTTGGCCAGAGTAGATATGGGGCTAGGGCAGTGGAGTGAACCTTTACAACCCCCCCCCCCCCCCCCCCGTGAAGAAATTCTACTTACGGCTCTGCTGTAGACTGCCGTCCTTTGGTGAACAAGCCACTGTTTGGCTAGTATGGTTAAGCATGACTATGAAATGATAAAAACATTATCCAGAATATTCTGATTGGTGGAATGTTCTGTGAGTCTTTATTTATATATATGAAACATCTTTATCTTGGATAGCCATGGTTTGGTATATCCGATAAACTTACACTGTAGGAATAAAATATTTAATCAGTTTGTGTATGACTAACTTTACTTGAATACATTGTACCTATACTGATGGTTATGATGTTAAAATTATACTTTTGCATAATTATATAGTTCTGTGCAAAAGTTTTAGGCAATCGTGGAAAAATTATGCAAAGTAAGAATGCTTTCAAAAATAGAAGTGTTAATAGTTGTTTTTTTTAATAAAATTAACAAAATACAAAGTGAATGAACAGAAGAGAAATCTAAATAAATTCAATATTTGGCATGTTCACCCTTTGCCTTTAAAACAGTATTGAGGTACACTTCTAGGTACACTTGCACAAAGTCATGGATTTTGTAGGGTTATAGTCAGGTGTATGAGTAACCAATTCTACCAAACAGGTGATAATGATCATAATTTTCATATGAAACAGCCGTGTAGGAGGCTTAAAGCTGGGTGAGGAACAGCCAAACTATGCTACAAAGGTGAGGTTATGGAAGACTGTTTTATGTCACAGGTCCACAAGTGAGCACAGCAAAAAGACATAAGGTTGTTATATTGCATCAGCAAGATCTCTCCCAGGAAAAGATTTCAAAAGAGACTGGGGTTTCAAGATGTGCTGTTCAAGCTCCTTGGAAGAAGCACAAAGAAATGGGCAACGTTGAGAACCGTAGTCGCAGTTGTCGGCCAAGGAAACTTAGTGCAACAGATAAAAGACACATTATGCTTACATCCTTTCGAAATCGGAAGAAGTCCAGCAGTGCCATAATCTCAGAACTGGCAGAAACCAGCGGTACCCAGGTACACCCATCTACTGTTCGGAGAAGTCTGGCCAAAAGTGGTCTTCATAGAAGAATTGTGGCCAAAAAGCCATACCTTCGACGTGGAAACAAGGCCAAGCGACTCAACTATGCACGAAAACATAGGAACTGGGGTGCAGAAAAATGGTAGCAGGAGCTCTGGACTGACTAGTTAAAATTTAAAATATTTGGCTGTAACAGAAGTCAGTTTGTTCGCCAAATGGCTGGTGAGCGGTAAAATAATGAGTGTCTGCAGCCAACAGTGAAGTATGATGGAGGTTCCTTGCAAGTTTTCAGCAAATGGAATTGGGGATTCGGTCATGATTAGTGGTGTCCTCAATGATGAGAAATACAGACAGATACATATCCATCATGGAATATCATCAGGGAAGCGTCTGTTTGGCTCCACATTTATTCTGCAGCAGGAAAACAACCCCAAACATACAGCCAATGCCATCAGGAACTATCTTCAGCAAAAAGAAGTACAAGGAGCCCTGGAAGTGAGGAGATGGCCCCCCACAGAGCTCTGATCTTAACATCATTGAGTCTGTCTAGGATAAAATGAAGAGACAGAAGGATTTGACAAAGCCTACATCCACAGAGGATCTGTGGTTAGTTCTCCAAGATGTTTGGAGCAACCTCCCCGCCGAGTTCCTTCAAAAACTGTGTGCATGTGTACCTAGAGGAATTGATGCTGTTTTGAAGGCAAAGGGTGGTCACACCAAATATTGACTTGATTTAGATTTCTCTTTTGTTCATTCTGTTAATTGATGAAAAAAAAACTATTAACACTTCTATTTTTAAAAGCATTCTTACTTTCAGTATTTTTCCACAACTGCACAACTGAGTAACAGCACCAGGACTTCAGAATCAATTAAAAAAGTGAGCAACGTTTCGGTTCACACCTGAACCTTTCTCAAGCCTTCAGGTCGCTCACTTTTTTCATCGATTCTGAAGTCCTGGTGCGGTTACTCGTCCTATGGCTATTTCTATTCATTCAAGTCAAGGAGTGGATTCATAATTTTTTGGTAACGTGCACATGGCCTGATTTACAGTATTTTATGGAGTGCCGTGTTCATCTTTTGTGGACTGTGTGTATATATATACACATACATACACACACACACACACACACACACACACACACACACAGTTTTCAGCGTGGCTTCTCAGAGAAGATAAATTTGGAAAGGAACCGCAGTATTGTCTGCCGGACCAAATGAATGACCATTCATGAAATGCAAGGACGTTCCCGCTAACAAAGCGTCTCCCTATACTGGCATATAGAGGGGGTCCCAAGCGGGACGTCCTAATAGGACCTGATGGGACAACCCCCTCAAATTAGTTACCGTACCTATATAGATGTTGTTCGTTGTCAATCAGATTGTTTGAAAAAGAACCCATGATCACTTATCCCACTCATTCAAGTGTGTGTGAGGTAAAAGGAAGAAGACAGCGGAGTCTATAAAGAATTCAATAACTCCTGACTAATTCAAATCTGATCCAGCCGTCAGAACACAGACATGCTTACTTTACTTTGACTGTTGTTAGCCTTTAACAATCCTATTATAGTGTTACTTCACTCTGGTACAGGGAAATTACACGTAGAACAATGCAATTATTACAAACAATATTTGCAAATAATTTTCCTTTTTTTTTCTCACCTCAATGTGTGATCCTTTCCTGTCAAGTAATAGAAAATATTTGAATGCTTAAGGGGGGCGGGTGGAATCGCCTGTGGCTAATTTAACGAAGGAACGTAATATAAAAGTGTAATAGGAATTGGCCATGGAACAAGAATCACTCAGGTGGTAGAGTAATACCGTAAGGGGAGAAGGCATATGACAGATAGAATGGTGCAGATAACACACCCAGAGCATTCTAAGAGTTAAAAAAAATTTTATAAATATATGTTCTGAAATTGTTGCAAAATTACAGCAAAAAAACTTGAGAATGCATATTGCAAATCTGGTCGCTGCAGTCAAAAAAAAACACAACAATGACCTAAAATGCCCTGTATGAACCCAATATTAGCATTAGGAAAGATTCAGAAAAAGACTATACAGTATACACAGCAGTGACCCGGTAGGAAAAGAACAAGTTATTGATTAGTAAAATTAAGGCAAAGAAATCTTCCAGGCTTCAACTGATGGATGGTGTAATAATACTATATGTGGCAGGTTAGTAGTAAGGCTATAGTAGCAAGTGGGAGAAGAACTAAAATGAAGGAGTAATACATCATTTTAAAGAAGCGAAGGTGTGCAGCATTGACCTGGAAATAAGGGCCTACGAATTCTAGTGCATGTAAAATGACGTAAGACCTCATGGATAGTTTTACATTTGGCCCCAATGAAACAGATATCCCAATGATTCAAGAAGAAATCCAGTTACAATGGACAATTCATATGTTCTTCCATCTAAAAAAAATTGGTTGATGAGGGTTCCCTTTAACCCTTGTTTTTGTATGAGCGATTAGAATGGGTCTCAGCTGAAATACCAGGCACATTCCACTGACAAGAGTGGCGTGGTTTCTAAGCTTTGAATATCCTGGGCCCAGAGCATGGGTTGCAAAGTTAATTATTGTGGTCAGACCATAGTGAAAATGTGTAAGCTATGCCTTAGGTCATTCCAGAAATATGATTTTTCATGCAGTGTAGTTATTACGGACTGAGAAGGGAAAATTTTGTGCTCTGCTTAAAATCTCTTCATTGAGTTGTAGTTTCTGTGGATATATACTAGTCCTTCTCAATGAATTAGAATATCATCAAACAGTTAATTTATTTCAGTAAGTCAATTCAAAAAGTGAAACTCCTATATTGTATAGATTCATTACACACAGAGGGATCTATTTCCAGCATTTTTTTCTTTTAATGTTGATGATTATGGGAACAGTTCATGAAAACCCAAAATTTTGTCTCTCAGAAAATTAGAATATTATAGATCCCAATTTCAAAAATTTTTAATACTGAAATGTTGGCCTACTGAAAAGTATGTCCAGTATATGCCCTCAATACTTGGTCAGGGCTCTTCTGCATGAATTACTGCATCAATGCAGCGTGGCATGGAGGTGATCAGCCTGTGGCACTGCTGAGGTGTTATGGAAGCCCAGGTTGCTTTGATAGCGGCCTTCAGCTCGTCTGCATTGTTGGGTTTGGTGTCTCTCATCTTCCTCTTGACAATACCCCATAGATTCTCTATTGGGTTTAGGTCAGGCGAGTTTACTGGCCAATCAAGAACAGTGATACTGTTATTAAACCGGGTATTGGTACTTTTGGGCATTTGCCAAGTCCTGCTGGAAAAGAAAATCAGCATCTCCATAAAGCTTGTCATCAGAGGGAAGCATGAAGTGCTTGAAAATTTCCTGCTAGACGGCTGCGTTGACTCTGGACTTGATATAACGCAGTGGTCCAACACTGTTGCTCAGTGGTCCAAAGTCCTGTTTTCAGATGAAAGTAAATTTTGCATTTCATATGGAAATCAAGGTCCCAGAGTCTGGAGAAAGAGTGGAGAGGCATCAATCCAAGTTGCTTGCGGTCCAGTGTGAAGTTTCCACAGTCAGTGATTGTTTGGGGAGCCTTGTCATCTGCTGGTGTTGGTCCACTGTGTTATATCAAGTCCAGAGTCAGCGCAGCCGTCTACCAGGAAATTTTAGAGCACTTCATGCTTCCCTCTGCTGACAAGCTTTATGGAGAGGCAGATTTCATTTTCCAGCAGGACGTGGCACCTGCCCACACTGCCAATAGTACCAATACCTGGTTTAATAGCCACAGTATCACTGCGCTTGATGGGCCAGCAAACTCGCCTGACCTAAACCCCATAGAGAATCTATGGGGTATTGTCAAGAGCAAGATGAGAGACACCAAACCCAACACTGCAGACGAGCTGAAGGCCGCTATCAAAGTAACCTGGGCTTCCATAACACCTCAGCAGTGCCACAGGCTGATCTCCTCCATGCCACGCCACATTGATGCAGTAATTCATGCAAAAGGAGCCCGACCAAGTATTGAGGGCATATACTCTACATACTTTTCAGTAGGCCAACATTTCGGTATTAAAAATCATTTTTGAAATTGGGCTTATATAATAATCCAATTTTCTGAGACACAAAATTTGGGGTTTTCATTAACTGTTACCATAATCATCAACATTAGAAGAAAAAAAATGCTGGAAATAGATCACTCTGTGTGTAATGAATCTATATAATATAAGAGTTTCACTTTCTGAATTGAATTACTGAAATAAATTAACTTTTTGAGGATATTCTAATTCATTGATAAGGACCAGTGTATATATATATATATATATATATATATATATATATATATACAAAAAAGAGAACGTGAAGCAGCACTCAAATAAAGTGAATTTATTCATCCAACATGGAACCACAACGTTTCACCTCCTCTATGAAGGCATTTTCAAGTGAAAATGCCTTCATAGAGGAGGTGAAACGTTGTGGTTCCATGTTGGATGAATAAATTCACTGTATTTGAGTGCTGCTTCACGTTCTCTTTTTTGGATATCTAACACATAAGGAGAGGTCACTCCTTTATTTTTGAAGCCCTGCACCAGCCTAGTCAGGCATTTGTTCACAGTGCTGCTCCAATCCTTTGCTTTTTTCTATATATATAGTGAATAATAGTAGAGCACAAAACTCCTCCTTCCTGTGACATGAATATGTATTTCATATGTAATATTATAATTATGTAATAATAGAGCTTTTTATATTTCAAAACCATACTAAGAGGAGATTGCCAATATGAATACATAATAATACACTTACATAAAATATAATGAAATGAATGTCGCTGGCAATAATGTCAGCCATATATTGCCTGAAGATATAGCTGTTATGATCAAATGGGTAACACATTCAAGGGAAGTAGGATTTCCACTGATTTCTAAAAATGCACATAAAGAAAGCGAACAATCTGCTGCTCATATTGGCATGTCCGTATAGGTCAGGGGAAATTGCAGCTGGAATGCCTAGTGTGTAGATAGAGAAGAGGGCCTGTGCTAGCTCTCCACACATGAAGAAACGTAGGGGGTGCATATATGATCCTGTAGATATGAGGAAGAGGCCAGCTGCTACTTGGATATAGTAGAGAAAAAAAACCTAAATTAAATGCTTGGAAAGACTAAGTAAATATATAATTTACTAGAGTAGGGGTGCCTGTGTGTAGTTAAAATGGGGTACAACTACATGGTGGGCCATTTATTTTCTTGTGAAATTCTCGATACGTTTGATGTGTCACATAACCCTCTTCCCATTGAAAAAACTAAAGTTGGATACAAAATGGCCGACTTCAAAATGGCCGCCATGGTCAACACCCAGCTTGAAAAGTTTCCCCCCTCCCATATACTAATGTGCCACAAACAGGAAGTTAATATCACAAACCATTCCCATTTTATTTAGGTGTATCCATATAAATG
This sequence comes from Rhinoderma darwinii, assembly GCF_050947455.1. Lineage (NCBI taxonomy): Eukaryota > Metazoa > Chordata > Amphibia > Anura > Rhinodermatidae > Rhinoderma > Rhinoderma darwinii. The sequence goes on from NC_134687.1 coordinate 301,065,011, forward strand.
GCCCACCCTGTATATTCATATACAAGAAGCAAAGAGTGGGACGGCATTAGGGCGGTATAGTACTTTACAGGTACGATATATGCCCCCTGGAGGGGTAATGGAGAGAGAAAAATCAACATCAGATAAATAAGTGAAGCGGTACAGGCACTCCTTTGGTACAGAATCAGGATATCAATGGATAATACAGTAGTAGGGTGCAGGGTTCCAGAATGGTACTCACCTTTTCAATATTCTAAATGGTGAATGAATAAATGAATATAAAAGGTATCGGCAAAAGCGCAGTGCAAAAGGCCGATGTTGGCCAACTTTGTGAATAAGTGGTTGAAAAAAAGAAAAAGGCAAGTATGGTGGGCAGCTAGCTACTTTACCCACACAGCATGGAGTGTAATAAAGGGTGTAGTAGTCTAAAATGAAGATAAGCTGGTACTGAAATGTAATGCGTGCATGCCGCTGGATGTATAATAGGGCATGAATGCCGCTAGATGTATCACCAGGTATGAATGCTTGTGGATGTAATACCAGGAAAGCCCCTGGACGTGTAATAGGGTATCGATGCCCCTGGATATATAACAAGATTGAAAACCTCAGGATTTATAACCGGGTATGAATGTCCCTGGATATGAGAATATGAACACTAGCCAGGTATGAATACCCTGGATATATGACCAGATATGACTACCCCTGGCTGCATAACAGGGTATGAAGGCCTCTGGCTGTCTGGGAAAAACACAGTTCGTTCAGACGGGGTGTTTTTTTTACGCCGCGGTTTTAAAAAACAGTGTGTAAAAGGAAACCCTGTAAAAAGGAGCATGTCACTTCTTGAGCTGTTTTTGGAGAGGTTTTTCATTGTGTTAATGGAGGAACTGCTCCAAAAAATGCCTAAAAAAAAACACGTATTCGGCTACAAAAACGGCTGAAAATCAGAGGCTGCTTTTCCTTGAAAACAGCTCCGTAATTTTTAGCCGTTTTTTATTTTGCGCATGAACATACCCCAAGGTATAAACGCCCCTGGATGTATGAAAAGGTATAAATGCCCCTGGATGTGTGAGAAGGTATGCATGCCACCGGATGTATGAGGAGGTATAAATGCCCCCGGATGTATGAGAAGGTATAAATTCCCCTGGATGTATGAGGAGGTATAAATGCCCCCGGATGTATGAGGAGGTATAAATGCCCCCGGATGTATGAGGAGGTATAAATGCCCCCGGATGTATGAGAAGGTATAAATGCCCCCGGATGTATGAGAAGGTATAAATGCCCCCGGATGTATGAGAAGATATAAATGCCCCCGGATGTATGAGAAGGTATAATTGCTGGATGTATGAGGAGGTATAAATGCCCCTGGATGTATGAGGAGGTATAAATGCTGGATGTATGAGGTATAAATGCCCCCGGATGTATGAGGAGGTATAAATGCCCCTGGATGTATAAGGTATAAGTGCCCCTGGATGTATAAGGTATAAATGCTCCTGGATGTATAAGGTATGCATGCCCCCGGATGTATGAGGAGGTGTAAATGCCCCCAGATGTATGAGGAGGTATAAATGCCCCCGGATGTATGAGGAGGTGTAAATGCCCCCAGATGTATGAGAAGGTATAAATGCCCACGGATGTATGAGGAGGTATAAATGCCCCCGGATGTATGAGAAGGTATAAATGCCCACGGATGTATGAGAAGGTATAAATGCCCCCGGATGTATGAGGAGGTATGAATGCCCCTAGATGTGTGAGAAGGTATGCATGCCCCTAGATGTGTGAGAAGGTATGCATGCCCCTGGATGTGTGAGAAGGTATAAATGCCCCTGGTTGTACAATAAGGTATAAATGCCCCTGGATGTGCGAGAAGGTATAAATGCCCCTGGATGTATAAGGTATCCATGCCCTTGGATGTATGAGGAGGTATAAATGCCCCCGGATGTATGAGAAGGTATAAATGCCCCCGGATGTATGAGAAGGTATAAATGCCCCCGGATGTATGAGGAGGTATAAATGCCCCCGGATGTATGAGAAGGTATAAATGCCCCCAGATGTATGAGAAGGTATAAATGCCCCCGGATGTATGAGGAGGTATAAATGCCCCCGGATGTATGAGGAGGTATAAATGCCCCCGGATGTATGAGAAGGTATAAATGCCCCCGGATGTATGAGGAGGTATAAATGCCCCCGGATGTATGAGGAGGTATAAATGCCCCCGGATGTATGAGAAGGTATAAATGCCCCCGGATGTATGAGGAGGTATAAATGCCCCCGGATGTATGAGGAGGTATAAATGCCCCCGGATGTATGAGAAGGTATAAATGCCCCCGGATGTATGAGGAGGTATAAATGCCCCCGGATGTATGAGGAGGTATAAATTCCCCTGGATGTATGAGGAGGTATAAATGCCCCCGGATGTATGAGAAGGTATAAATGCCCCCGGATGTATGAGGAGGTATAAATGCCCCCGGATGTATGAGGAGGTATAAATGCCCCCGGATGTATGAGGAGGTATAAATGCCCCCGGATGTATGAGAAGGTATAAATTCCCCTGGATGTATGAGGAGGTATAAATGCCCCCGGATGTATGAGAAGGTATAAATGCCCCCGGATGTATGAGGAGGTATAAATGCCCCCGGATGTATGAGGAGGTATAAATGCCCCCGGATGTATGAGGAGGTATAAATGCCCCCGGATGTATGAGAAGGTATAAATGCCCCCGGATGTATGAGGAGGTATAAATGCCCCCGGATGTATGAGGAGGTATAAATGCCCCCGGATGTATGAGGAGGTATAAATGCCCCCGGATGTATGAGAAGGTATAAATGCCCCCGGATGTATGAGAAGGTATAAATGCCCCCGGATGTATGAGAAGATATAAATGCCCCCGGATGTATGAGAAGGTATAATTGCTGGATGTATGAGGAGGTATAAATGCCCCTGGATGTATGAGGAGGTATAAATGCTGGATGTATGAGGTATAAATGCCCCCGGATGTATGAGGAGGTATAAATGCCCCTGGATGTATAAGGTATAAGTGCCCCTGGATGTATAAGGTATAAATGCTCCTGGATGTATAAGGTATGCATGCCCCCGGATGTATGAGGTGTAAATGCCCCCAGATGTATGAGGAGGTATAAATGCCCCCGGATGTATGAGGAGGTGTAAATGCCCCCAGATGTATGAGAAGGTATAAATGCCCACGGATGTATGAGGAGGTATAAATGCCCCCGGATGTATGAGAAGGTATAAATGCCCACGGATGTATGAGAAGGTATAAATGCCCCCGGATGTATGAGGAGGTATGAATGCCCCTAGATGTGTGAGAAGGTATGCATGCCCCTGGATGTGTGAGAAGGTATGCATGCCCCTAGATGTGTGAGAAGGTATGCATGCCCCTGGATGTGTGAGAAGGTATAAATGCCCCTGGTTGTACAATAAGGTATAAATGCCCCTGGATGTGCGAGAAGGTATAAATGCCCCTGGATGTATAAGGTATCCATGCCCTTGGATGTATGAGGAGGTATAAATGCCCCCGGATGTATGAGAAGGTATAAATGCCCCCGGATGTATGAGAAGGTATAAATGCCCCCGGATGTATGAGGAGGTATAAATGCCCCCGGATGTATGAGAAGGTATAAATGCCCCCAGATGTATGAGAAGGTATAAATGCCCCCGGATGTATGAGGAGGTATAAATGCCCCCGGATGTATGAGGAGGTATAAATGCCCCCGGATGTATGAGAAGGTATAAATGCCCCCGGATGTATGAGGAGGTATAAATGCCCCCGGATGTATGAGGAGGTATAAATGCCCCCGGATGTATGAGAAGGTATAAATGCCCCCGGATGTATGAGGAGGTATAAATGCCCCCGGATGTATGAGGAGGTATAAATGCCCCCGGATGTATGAGAAGGTATAAATGCCCCCGGATGTATGAGGAGGTATAAATGCCCCCGGATGTATGAGGAGGTATAAATGCCCCCGGATGTATGAGAAGGTATAAATGCCCCCGGATGAATGAGGAGGTATAAATGCCCCCGGATGTATGAGAAGGTATAAATGCCCCCGGATGTATGAGGAGGTATAAATGCCCCCGGATGTATGAGGAGGTATAAATGCCCCCGGATGTATGAGGAGGTATAAATGCCCCCGGATGTATGAGGAGGTATAAATGCCCCCGGATGTATGAGGAGGTATAAATGCCCCCGGATGTATGAGGAGGTATAAATGCCCCCGGATGTATGAGAAGGTATAAATGCCCCCGGATGTATGAGAAGGTATAAATGCCCCTGGATGTATGAGGAGGTATAAATGCTGGATGTATGAGGAGGTATAAATGCCCCTGGATGTATAAGGTATAAGTGCCCCTGGATGTATAAGGTATAAGTGCCCCTGGATGTATAAGGTATAAATGCTCCTGGATGTATAAGGTATGCATGCCCCCGGATGTATGAGGAGGTGTAAATGCCCCCGGATGTATGAGAAGGTATAAATGCCCCCGGATGTATGAGAAGGTATAAATGCCCCCGGATGTATGAGAAGGTATAAATGCCCCCGGATGTATGAGGAGGTGTAAATGCCCCTGGATGTATAAGGTATGCATGCCCCCGGATGTATGAGGAGGTGTAAATGCCCCCGGATGTATGAGAAGGTATAAATGCCCCCGGATGTATGAGAAGGTATAAATGCCCCCGGATGTATGAGAAGGTATAAATGCCCCCGGATGTATGAGAAGGTGTAAATGCCCCTGGATGTATAAGGTATGCATGCCCCTGGATGTATAAGGTATGCATGCCCCCGGATGTATGAGAAGGTGTAAATGTCCCTGGATGTATAAGGTATGCATGCCCCTGGATGTATTAGGAGGTGTAAATGCCCCTGGATGTGAGAGGCAGCAGGTGTGTGGTGGTACTTACCTTTGTGCATGCCCGTGTATCGGTCCTTCAGCACGGTGAGCTCATAGATTTTGCCGAACTGCTCGAAGAGAGGCTTGAGGTCCTTCTCCTCCAGGTTGCGAGGGATTTGCCCCACAAACAATTTAATGGCGTCCAGGTCCTTCATGCTGTCTGACTGCTCGGGGCCGCTCATGGGGCAGGCTCGGGGCTGCTGCTGCTGCTGCGGGGGATGCTGCTGCTGCTGCCTCCTCGCCTCTCTCTCCGTCAGTCTGGCCATCTCCAGCCCCTCGGTAGGCTGGATCAGTCACACAGGCAGAGCTCTCAGCTGGAAACTGGGGTGTGAGTGAAAAGCAGAACAGCACTGTTTCCAGCAGCCGGAACTCAAGAGCTCCTCCTGCTGGCCGCTTCACGGAACACAATTACAGGTACTGCTCTCCTCACGTCTAACATCTGCCTATTTACAGAGCATCTGCACAATGTTCCTTCCCACATCTCCAACGAATATTTAACCCCTTATAATGTGGTATTAAATGAAGAGAAACAATGTCATCCTGAACATGTAACCTAATGTATAAAATAAAGTTATTTGATACATGTAAACACTGGGACCAAAATAGTGCACAATGGAAAGTCAACCACAGTGCCAAGAATAAGAATAATGGTCTTTATTTATATAGCGCAGCTACAATTGGGTAAGCAACTGACAAGCAAATAATCATAACAAATAATACGATAAGGCAAAGGGAGAGCGGTCCCTGCCTAGAAGAGCTTACAATCTAAATAGCCTGAAAAAGGGCAGTGCTAGCACTAGATATCAGATCAGGAACAATAATCTGGGTTTACAGATGTACAACACTATGACCAGGGGCGGACAGTGACCGCAAAGGACCTCGCACTTTATATACATGCCATCTACGCATTATATACATGCCACTCACACTTAGGCTTCATTCACACGAGCGTGTCCGATTTGCGTGCACAAAAAGCGGACTCTATTTCCTGAATTTCATGTCTGTGTACCATCAGTGTGCTTTGCGTGTAGCATCCGTTTTTCACGTCCGTGATTCTCCTCTGCAAGCATTTTTTTAAATTTCTCTGCATTTCTTTAGCAACTGATGCGTAATACACGGACAGCACATGGATGTCATCCGTTCGCTGTCTGTGTTTTTCACGCACCCATAGACTTCAATGGGTCTTATTCAGACGAGCGTGTTCTGCGTTTGTGTGCTGTCCGTTGAAATAACTGACAGCAGACGGACACATGCATGTCAATAGGGCTATTCAGACATGTGTGAATTTTCACGCAGCGAGTGTCCGTTGCGTGAAATTCACTGCATGTTCTATTTTGGTTCTTTTTTGCAGACCTGGTCTCCTATCGAAGTCTATGGGTGCGTGAAAAACACGCACAGCACTAGGATGATATCCATGTGCTGTACGTGTTTCACGCATCAGTTGCGGAAAAAAAACGCAGAGAAATTAAAAAAAAAAAAGGAAGTGCTTGCAGAGGAGAATCACGGACGTGAAAAACAGATGCCACACGCAAAGCACACTGATGGTACACAGACATGAAATGCATTAAATACAGTCTGTTTTTTGTGCACGCAAATTGGACACGCTCGTGTGAATGAAGCCTTAAAGTGTAGCTAAACATTCGACAAACTTCTGACATGTCATGGTGACATGTCAGAAGTTTGGATTGGTGGGGGTCCGAGCACTGAGACCCCCACCAATCGCTAGAACGAAGCAGTAAAGAACTCGTGTGAGCGCTCAGCTGCTTCTTGTCTGTTCGGCTTTTTACGTAAATAAATGTATCGGTGTACGGGCTCAATAGAAAGTCTAGGAGCCCGTACTCCGATACAACGGCTTTCCGGCTGATGGTCATTTTACTGTGAGTGGGGGGCTGATGGTCATTTTACTGTGAGTGGGGGGCTGATGGTCATTTTACTATGAGTTAGGGGCTTATGGGCATTTTACTGTGAGTGGGGGGCTGATGGTCTTCAAGTGGTTTACGCCTCTGACCTCCAATTTAAATTAATGGGAGCCAGAAAATACCTCTGTCACTCGTTTGGAGCTTTTTTTCCTGCGTCCTTTGCATTAGCTTCAACGGCTTAAGAAAAAAGGCAAAAAAAAGGTCAAATAACGCAGTAAGTTCCTGAAGGAATTTTAAGGCAGATTTTTTTTTGCCTTACAAAAAACGCTGTGTGAACATACCCTACGAGTGTAGTGCTTGTTTTTAGCCATTTTCTGTCTTTCTCAAAACTATTTTTGGTAGGGGTGCCCTGAGGAAATTTACATTTTCCAGCGCTGCCTCGAGTCCGAAAAGGTTGGGAAACTCTGTACTAGGCGACAGGATCACACCGGCCTACGCAAGGATCCCGTTGTGGAGCAGCTCAGTTTGTCGTGGGAATGGGGCCTTTTGTTTGGGGGCACTGTCTACAAGGGGGAGGTGGGGAAAGCTGTATGGCACGATCGACAAGGAGGAGGTGGGGGATTATGACACTGTCTACAGGGAGGCTGTATGGCAACATCTACAAGGGGCACTGTACTGTGTGGGGGCCACTAAGCGGACATTATACTGTGTATGGGTACTACAGGGGCATAATATTTTGGGCACAATTAGAGGTCAAAATACTGTGTCCTTGAAGGGGTTGTAATATATTATATTATTAAATATTCTTATTATACTGCATGGGGGCACTAATGGGGCATTATACTTTTCTATGGGGCATTTTTTTTTTAAATGATAGGGTGGGGCGCCGAATGATAATTTTGCACGGGGCACCATCTACCCTAAGGCCGGCCATGCCTGAATATAATAGCCCCATACACTGCGCCCCTGAATATAATAATACCATACACTGCATACACTACTGTAAAGTAATGCACCACGGGTCTCAAACTCGGCCGGGTAAGTGGGCCACATATAGAAAAAATGGGAAGTTGATGGGCCGCATTACTTTCAAATTTGATGCAATACAAAATTATTGTTAATCAATTAGTTATTTGAACTACTATAACACTATATTACTATAATAATAATACTACATTACTATAATAATACCGCTTGGTTTAAAATTTGAGAGAATTCTCCACGTGCTTATTTCAACAATCCAGTTTAAGTGTTGCTACATGCAGTCCGGCGGCTGAGTTGGCAGCGTTTGGCAGACACACTTCAAGATTGGGCAGCCCCTTTTTAGATAGTGCCACAGTGCCCTCTGTAGGTGCAGCCACAGTGCCCTCTGTAGATTCTGCCACAGTGCCTTCCGTAGATGCTGCCACAGTGCCTTCCGTAGATGCTGCCACAGTGCCCTCTGCAGATGCTGCCACAGTGCCCTCTGCAGATGCTGCCACACACACCCCAAGTAGATAGCTCCATTGAGGCTCCCTCTAGGAGTGTAATCCCCAGCCAGAGTGTTGCCGACGCTTTGGCTGGGGATTCCTCTGCTGTTGGAGCCCCTGACATCACTGTCCATACACTGTGACGTCAGGGGATCCTCCTGGACAGGAATGTGATATCAGGGGCAACCCCAGAGCCGGTGTCCCGGAGCAGAGCGCTAGTACAGGCTCTGATCCGGGACTCTGGGGAAGCCACTGACATACATGTCCATATATGGACAGCGATGTCAGGGAATTCCACAGAGTCCCGGAGCAGAGCCGATATTAGCGCTCTGCACAGGACTCCGGCTCTGGGGAAGCCCCAGACAACGCTGTCCATAAGTGGACAGCGATGTCAGGGATTTCCAGGGTCCCGGAGCAGAGCTTGTACTAGCGCTCTGCTCGGGACTCCGCTCTGGGGAAGACCCTGACAACACTGTCCATATATGGACAGCGATGTCAGGGAATTACACAGACTGCCAGAGCAGAGCCTGTACTAGCGCTCTGCACGGGACTCCGGCTCTGGGGAAGCCCCAGACATCGCTGTCCATTGTGGAATTCCCTGACATCGCTGTCCACATGAGTCCCGGAGCAGAGCCTGTAGGCCGCGTGCTTGAGACCCCTGAAATAAACAGTGCTCCCTGTAGATAGCGTCACATACAACCCCTGTAGATATCACACATCCTCCTATAGCTAGCACCCCACATCCCCCCGTAAAGAGCGTCACACACAGCCCCCTGTAGAGAGCACCACACACAGCCCCCTATAGAGAGCGCCACAAAGCCCCCCTGTAGAGAGCGCCACACACATACCCCTGTGGATAGCGCCACACAGCCCTATCTCTCTTGTAAATAGTGCCACACAGCCCCCTCCCTTGAATATAGTGCCACACAGCCCCCCTCCCTTGTATATAGTGTCACACAGCCCCCGTCCATTGTATAATGTCACACAGCCCCCCTTGTATAAAGTGCCACACAGCCCCCCCCCCCTTGAATATAGTGCCACACAGCGCCCCCCTTGTACATAGTGCCACACAGGACTCCCCTCCCCTTGTATATAGGGCTACACAGAGCTGCCCCCCCCCCCAAAAAAAATATTGCACTTATCTTGCCCCGTTCCCGCGACGACAGTTCCTGCCGGACGCATGCGCATCCTCCGGGCCGGACGCATGCGCAGACCAGCCTGTCATCACGCTGGCCTGCGCATGGAGTATTCCTAGCGCCTTATAGGCTGCTGGCCTAATGTATATATATGCCGCGCACACACTATATACATGCCACACACACACACATTATATACATGCCGGATACACGACACTCACATTATATACATGCCGGATACACGTTGCTCACACCTTACATACAGGGCCGCCATCAGGAATTTCAGGGCCCCCTACAGCTACATTTTCTGGGCCCCCCTACCGTGGCACCGCCTGTTAACGGTACTCCGTCCAGTACTATATCATGGTACCCAGGGCCGCCATCAGGGGGGGTATTAGGGGTACTGATGTGAGAGGCCCGGCCAAACCTAATTGAAAGGGGGGCCCGGCAAACTGCCGCGACTTGCCTTTGGTAGAAAAAAAACAGGCCCCTGCAATGGGGCCCGTTTTTTTCACCAAAAGAATGTCATGAGCTGCGGGCCCCCCTTTCAATTAGGTTTGGCCGGGCTTCTCACATCAGTACCCCTAATACCCCCCCTGATGGCGGCCCTGGGTAGCATGGGGGTCGTCATGGGGGCCGTCAAACACCGCCGCCCGTGCGACCGATCACGCAAACTCCCGCGCATGCGCACCGGCGACCGCCTGGAAGCGCGCACCGAATTTTGAGGCAGATTTTGACCTGCCCACACTATCTTGCCGCGTTTTTTGCCTGCGGCGATTGAGGACAGCAGACAGAAAACGCAGCGAAAAATGCATTTTCTGCCTCCCATTGATTTAGATGGGAGGTCAGAGGCAGAACCACGGCAAGAAAGGATGTGCTGCTTTTTCTTTTTTCCGCGACTGGCTCCCATTGATTTCAGATTAAATCAATGGGAGGCGGTTTTGGAAGTTTTTTGGTGCTGATTCTGACGCAGTGTCCGAGTCAATATCAAGGCCCAAAAACGTTGAACTGGGCCTTATTGTTAGGGCTTATTCAGACGAACGTGTAATACGTCCGTGAAACGTGTGTGATTTTCACGCGCCTTGCACGGACCTATGTTACTCTATGGTGCCGTGCAGACTGTCAGTGATTTTCACGCAGCGCGAGTCCGTGTGTCCGCTGCGTAAAACTCACGACATGTCCGATATTTGTGCATTGTTCGCGCATCACGCACCCATTGAAGTCAATGGGTGCGTGAAAATCACGCCCAGCACTTCCGCAGCCGTATAAACTATGAATGAAAACAGAAATGCACCACGTGCTACAAACATACAAACAGAGTGTCATAATGATGGCGGCTGCGCGAAAATCACGCAGCCGCGCATCATACGCTGCTGACACACGGAGCTGTTATGGACCTTTTGCAAGCGCAAAACGCCACGTTTTTGTGCGCGCAAAAAGCACACGCGCGTGTAAATCCGGCCTTAGGGTAGGAACACACTAGGCATGAACACTGCGGATTTTATGCAACACATTTTATTGTGGAAAATCCGCAGCGTATCACAGTCGCAGCCGAGGGGGTCAGATATGAACAAATCTCATCCACACGCTGCAAAAATAATGGACCTGCCGTGTGGCTTTTTAAGCCGCAGCATGTCAATGTATTCTGTGGAATCGCCGCTCCTCTGTTGCAGAAATGCTGCGGTTCTGCCGCAAAAATCACAAATGAGAAAAAAAAGAAAAGCCACTTTTTTAAATTTATAAAAAAGTTTAGACTTGCCCCGGCCGTAGTCCTGGTGACGCGATCCTCTATTCTTAGCGTAGCCCCGCCTCCTGTCATGACGTTTCATCCCATGTGACTGCTGCAGCAGTCACATGGTCTACAGCGTCATCCCAGGAGGCGGGGCTACGTTCAGAAGAGAGAGATGCGTCACCTAAACTACGGCCGGGGTAAGTCTAAACTTTTTTTTCCCTGCAGGATTCCCGCAGCGGACACGCCTCACGAAACCTGCGCCACTATTTGGTGCGGTTTTGCTGGCGGAATTCCCTGCGGCTCCCGGGATAAGCTGTGTAGTTTTACTCAGCATATCCGCCTAGTGTGTCCCTTATGATGTCGCTCCTGGAGCTGCTGCCGGTCTCTAAATAGGCAGTTGGTCCAGTAGAATTTGGAATTATTTTTTTTTGTGAACCAGCTTAAAAAAATACAAAACTTTGGTGTTAGGGCCTGTTCACATCACTGTTCGCTTCCGTTCCGGGGTTCCATCTGAGGTTTCTGTCGGGTGAACCCCGCAACGGAAAGTAAAAGTGATAGCACAGCTTCCGTTTCCATCACCATTAGCGCAGTCGACTGCGCTATTAATTCCGTCCGAAAACCAGCCGGAATGGTGACGAACGGAAACCATTAGCGATGTTTCCGTCACCATTGAGATCAATGGTGACTGAAACGGAAGCTGTGCTGTCACTTTCACTTTCCGTTGCGGGGTTCACCCGACAGAAACCTCAGACGGAACCCCGGAGCGGTGGTTCGTCACCATTCCGGCTGGTTTTCGGACGGAATTAATAGCGCAGTCGACTGCGCTAATGGTGATGGAAACGGAAGCTGTGCTATCACTTTTACTTTCCGTTGCGGGGTTCACCCGACAGAAACCTCAGACGGAACCCCGGAGCGGAAGCGAACGGTGATGTGAACAGGCCCTAACACAAAAGTTTTGTATTTTTTTAAGCTGGTTCACAAAAAAAAATAATTCCAAATTCTACTGGACCAACTGCCTATTTAGAGACCGGCAGCAGCTCCAGGAGCGACATCATAAGGGACACACTAGGCGGATATGCTGAGTAAAACTACACAGCTTATCCCGGGAGCCGCAGGGAATTCTGCCAGCAAAACCGCACCAAATAGTGGCGCAGGTTTCGTGAGGCGTGTCCGCTGCGGGAATCCTGCAGGGAAAAAAAAGTTTAGACTTGCCCCGGCCGTAGTCCTGGTGACGCGTCTCTCTCTTCTGAACGTAGCCCCGCCTCCTGGGATGACGCTGTAGACCATGTGACCGCTGCAGCAGTCACATGGGATGAAACGTCATGACAGGAGGCCGGGCTGCGCTAAGAATAGAGGATCGCGTCACCAGGACTACGGCCGGGGCAAGTCTAAACTTTATCAATTTAAAAAAGTACCTTTTTTTTCTTCTCTTGTGTGATTTTTGCGGCAGAACCGCAGCATTTCCGCAACAGAGGAGCAGCGATTCCACAGAATACATTGACATGCGACTTAAAAAGCCAAAGCCACACTGCAGGTCCATTATTTTTGCAGCGTGTGGATGAGATTTGTTCATATCTGACCCACTCTGCTGCGACTGTGATACGCTACGGATTATCCACAATAAAATGTGTTGCATAAAATCCGCAGTGTTCATGCCTAGTGTGTTCCTACCCTAAGGCCGGATTTACACAAGCGTGTGCTTTTTGCACGCGCAAAAAACGTGGCGTTTTGCGCATGCAAAAGGTCCATAACAGCTCCGTGTGTCAGCAGCGTATGATGCGTGGCTGCGTGATTTTCGCGCAGCCGCCATCATTATGACACTCTGTTTGTATGTTTGTAGCACGTGGTGCTTTTCTAATTTCATTCATAGTTTATACGGCTGCGGAAGTGCTGGGCGTGATTTTCACACACCCATTGACTTCAATGGGTGCGTGATGCGCGAACAATGCACCAATATAGGACATGTCGTGAGTTTTACGCAGCGGACACACGGACACACGCTGCGTGAAAATCACTGACAGTCCGCACGGCCCCATAGAGTAACATAGGTCCGTGCGAGGCACGTGAAAATCACGCACGTTGCACGGACGTATTACACGTTCGTCTGAATAAGCCCTAACAATAAGGCCCAGTTCACAGAGTTTTTGGGCCTTGATATTGACTCGGACACTGCGTCAGAATCAGCACCAAACAACTTCCAAAACCGCCTCCCATTGATTTAATCTGAAATCAATGGGAGCCAGTCGCGGAAAAAAGAAAAAGCAGCACGTCCTTTCTTGCCGCGGTTCTGCCTCTGACCTCCCATCTAAATCAATGGGAGGCAGAAAATGCATTTTTCGCTGCGTTTTTTGTCTGCTGTCCTCAATCGCCGCGAGCAAAAAACGCAGCAAAAAAACGCGGCAAGATAGTGTGGGCAGGGCAAAATCTGCCTCAAAATTCTTTAAGGAATTTTGAGGCAGATTTTTTTTTGCCTGCAAAATACTGTGTGAACAGGGCCATACATAAACAACACTTTGAGATAATTTACTCACTGTCAGAAGAGCTGCTCCCACTCCAGTCCTCTTCCGGCGATGTCTTCCAGGGGAGGTCTTCGGTCCAGACGTCCAGTCCTTCACCTCCAGCCAGGCTCCAGGTAAGTTTTGTCCATGTGTGTCCGCGGCTGCGCGCGCTTCGTTCGCGGGTGCGCGCGCTTCGTTTGCGGGTGCGCGCGCGGTCGATCGCGGGTGCGCGCGCGGGCGGTCTCCAGTGCGGGCGTTCGTGGATGCGCGCTCGCGAGTGCGCACGCACGGCAGTTTCATTGTGCGCGCGATCGGGTGCGCGCGCGGGCGGACGGTTTGACGGCCCCCCATGACGAGGGGAGGGGGCCCGCAGCAGCAGCAGCAGCTCACGACATTCTTTTGGTGAAAAAAACGGGCCCCATTGCAGGGGCCCGTTTTTTCCTACCAAAAGAATGTCGAGGCAGTTGCCGGGCCCCCCTTTCAATTAGCTTTGGCCGGGCCCCTCACACCACTACCCCTAATACCCCCCTGATGGCGGCCCTGCTTACATACATGCTGCACACGTCACTCACACATTATATACATGCCAGGTGCACATTAACCATACCTTATATACATGCTGCATATGTGTCACTCACACATTAGATATATGACGCAGACACCACTAACAGTTTACATATGCCGTGCACATGCCACTCACTCAGATGCCTAGCACACACACCACTCAACATTATATTAATACTGCATCTACGTCACTTACACACACCTATATTCCACACACACATGCCACTTATACTATAAATAGATGCTGTACACGTCACTCCCACATTAGATTCTTGCCGCACACGACACTTACACATTTATACATTATATATATGCCGCGCATGCGACACTTACACATTACTCACACCTTACATACATGCTGCATACGTGTCACTTACATTAGACACATGCCGCAGACACCACTAATACTTTATATATGCCGCACACATGCCACTCACTCAGATTCATACTACTCACACACTATATACACGCCACTCATACATTCTATACATATCTCTCTCATACATAAGATACTCCCTGCACACACGTCATTCACACATGGCAATCAAGTGCACATTTCACTCACCTTACAACATCACCCAAACCCTTTAATTACACTGCAATAGTACTTAGCTGCTTTCTTTTGCAGGTAAGACACTGGCACCCTCGCATCAGGCCCATGGCACAGTAAGGCTCCGCCCACATGCCCCCACAGATCCATTAAGCTCTGTCAACTGTGCTATTGGTTCCGTCAAGAACGGAACCCTGTCACAACGGTGACAGACGGAAACCATTAGCTAGGTTTCCATCACCATTGATAACAATAGTGAGGGAAACGGAAGCTGAGGTTTCCGTTTGCTTTCCGCTGAGGGGTTGACCCGACGGAAACCTCCGATGGAACCCCTCAACGAAAGGGCAACGGTGATGTGAACAGGCCCTAACAATAACCCTCTGCAATTCTAAAGGCAATTTTACACCAGCCTATAATCGGCCGATGCAGCGAGCGCCGATGAACGAGACATCGTTCATCGGCGCTAGTTTGCTCTTGTCACATGGAACTATGGATGGGGACGAGCGGTCGTTACTCCGACCACTCGTCCCCATACATTATTATCATGTCGGCAGCGCGTCTCCCTGTTTACACAGGAGGATGTGCTGCCGACAACGATAATATTTAACTTTTTTAAAACGATACGACCAGCAGATGATTGAGCGTTTGCTCGTTCACCTGCTGATTGCTGCTGTGTTTACACAGGAAAATTATCGGGAACGAGCTTTCTGTAAACGCTCATCTGCCCAATAATCGCCCAGTGTAAAACCCTCTTAAGGCTATGTTCACACGGGGTATTTTGCAGGAGGAATATCTGCCTCAAAATTCAGTTTGGAAGTTTGAGGCAGATATTCCTCTGCCTGCACGCCGATTTTCGCTGAGTTTTTCTCGCCGTTTTTCGCCCGCGGCCATTGAGCTCCGCGGGCATAAAACCGCGCAAAATACGCTTTCTCTGCCTCCCATTGAAGTCAATGGGAGGTCAGAGGCGGAAGCGCCCGAAGATAGGGCATGTCGCTACTTTTTCCCGCGAGGCAGTTTTACTGCTCGCGGGAAAAAGACGCCGACGCCTCCGATTAAAATCAATGGGAGACATTTTCGGGCCGTTTTTGCCGAGTTTTGCGACGCGGTTTCCCCGTCAAAAAACTCAGCAAAATACCCCGTGTGAACATAGCCTTAATCGAATAGACCCTAGGCGCTGGCGATGACATGCTAAGACAAGCTTAGCATAGTCTTTATATGATCTTGGCCCCAGTTTTACAGTTATGGTTCCATAAATGGGCACCTAACACACGAATACTAATTTGCGGCCATTGTTGTAGGGAATGTTGTGGTCTGCCTCCTAGACTCTAATGATTATGCTTTGCAGGCAGCACCCTAATTAATTTACACCAGAAGTTGTTGGAAACTATAGCGGAAATCTATGCCAGCTCATAGCTTGCACATGGACAGCACAAGATGCAACAAATTTATTGAGAGGCGTGTGGGTTTTAATACATATGTTGCATCGCACTCCTATGGGACTACGCCATTCTATGTAAATTTGCCCCATTGTGGTGCATGTTATTGATCTGAACAAGATCAGGGTTGACACCTGAGAAGATATAGTTTGTCCGTTGACACAATACATTTTTGGTGAGTGCTTCCTAATGTCCAATGATTTTTTGAAGATCAAGTCCGATTAAATTATTAGCTAAACAAAGAAATGTCAGACATTTTATTGTTAAAATGTCAAACTAAGGGCCCATTCACACAAGCGCAAATCTCTTCCGTGTGCTGCGCATGGAAATCACGCACAGCACACGGACCCATTGATTTCAATGGGGCCGTTCACACATGCGTGAGTTTTCCTGCAGCAAGAGTCCGGGTCAATGGGTGCGTGAAAACCACACACTGCACACGATGCGTGATTTGTGCATCAATTCCATAAAAAAGTGCAAAGCACACTGATGCATAACGCAACACACATGGGCCAGATTTACGTGTGTTTTTGACGTGCGTGAATCTGACACACTCGTCTGAATGTAGCCTAAGACAAAATTAGAAAATATTTCGGACACAGTTTTATAAAATCAATGGATCTCTATAACGAACACATATCTGTGTAATCCTGTAAGTTTAAGGTGGTGTCATGCTGCCTCCTTGTGGCTAACTGAGTGTATATACATTTCTTAAAGGGGTATTCCCATCTTATAATGTTATGACGTATCACAAGGATATGCCATAACATTATGATCGGTGTGGGTCCCAGCCATCCACTGCACAGAGGATCGCGTGGGTCGCAGTAATCAGAGCTGCACCGATAAATAAGGGATCTCATATCCTAACAATATGCCATTACTTACTATGTGAAAAGTACTATAGTTTAGTAATACAACAGTTAATTAAAAGCTATAAAGCCTTACCTTATTTTTTTGGAATTCCGTTTTTACTTTGGACCCTGATTAAAAAAAAAAAGTTCTTGATACTAGTCCTTCTCAATGAATTAGAATATCATCAAAAAGTTAATTTATTTCAGTAATTCAATTCAAAAAGTGAAACTCATATATTATATAGATTCATTACACACAGAGTGATCTATTTCCAGCATTTTTCTCTTTTAATGTTGATGATTATGGCTAATTGTTAATGAAAACCCAAAATTTTGTGTCTCAGAAAATTAGAATATACAAGCCCAATTTCAAAAATGATTTTTAACCCCTTAAAGAGGCTCTGTCACCAGATTCTCAAATCCCTATCTCCTATTGCATGTAATCGGCGCTGCAATGTAGAGAACAGTAACGTGTTTTTTTTTAAAAAAATGTTAATTTTTGGCCAAGTTATGAGCTATTTTATATTTATGCAAATGAGGTTTGAAATGGACAACTGGGCGTTTTTTTTTCCGTTATGTCCAACTGGGCGTGTATTGTGTTTTTAACTGGGCGTGTTTACGTGTATGACGCTGACCAATCAGTGACCAGTCAGCATCATACACTCATCTCCATTGATTTACACAGCAGCGATGTGCAGCCACATACACAGAGATTAACGTTACTGCAGTGTCCTGATAATGAATACACATGAAATCCAGCCTGGACGTCATGTCATGCAATAGGAGATAGGGATTTGAGAATCTGGTGACAGAGCCTCTTTAAGGACGCAGCCTTGTTAAGGCTCAGAGCCCATTTTTCAAATCTGACATATTTCACTTTATGTGGTAATAACGTCAGAATGCTTAAACCTATCCAAGCGATTCTGAGATTGTTTTCTCGTGACACATTGGGCTTTATGTTAGTCATAAAATTTGGACGATATATTCAGTGTTTATTGGTGAAAAATTGCAAAATTTTGAGAAAATTTACATTTTTCAGAATTTAAATGCATCTGCTTGTAAAACAGACGGTTATACCACCCAAAATAGTTACTAGTTCACATTTCCCATATGTCTACTTTAGATTGGCATAGTTTTTTTTAACATTATTTTATTTTTCTTGGACGTTACAAGGCTTAGAACATAAACAGCAATTTCTCATATTTTTAAGAAAATTTCAAAAGCCTTTTTTTTAAGGTACCTGTTCAGTTCCGAAGTGGCTTTGAGGGGCCTATGTATTAGAAACCCCCATGAAACACCCCATTTTGAAAACTAGACCCCTCAAAGTATTCAAAACAGCAATTAGAAAGTTTATTTAACCCTTTAGGCATTTCACAGGAATTAAAGCAAAGTAGAGGTGAAATTTGCAAATTTAATTTTTCTTGCTGAATTTCAGTTGTATTCAATTTTTTTCTGTAACACAGAAGGTTTTACCAGAGAAACACTACTAAATATGTATTGTCCAGATTCTGCAGTTTTTAGAAATGTCCCACATGTGTCTCTAGTGCGCTCGTGGACTAAAACACAAGCCCCAGAAGCAAAGAAGCACGTAGTACATTTTGAGGCCTCTTTTTTTATTAGAATATATTTTAGGCAGCATGCCAGGTTTGAAGAGGTGTTGAGGTACCAAAGCAGTAGAAATCCCACAAAAGTGACCCCATTTCGGAAACTACACCCCTCAAGGAATTCATTTATGGTTGTTGTTACAATTTTGACCCCACAGTTTTTACACAGCACGTATTTGAATTGGGCTGTGAATTTAAAAAAAATGACATTTTTTCCAATAAGATGTCATTTTTGATAAAAATTTCTTATTTTCACACCCCCATTTTGTTGCCCAATTTGTCCTGAGTGCAGCAATACCCCATTTGTGGTGATAAACTTCCGTTTGGGCCCATGGGAGGGCTCAGAAGGAAAGGAGCGCTATTTGTTCTTTGGAGTCCAGATTTTGCTGGATTGGTTTTCGGGTGCCATGTCGCATTTGCAGAGCCCCAGAGGTATCAAAGCAATGAAAACCTACCAGAAGTGACCCCATTTTGTAAACTACACCCCTCAAGGAATTCATTTATTGGTGTTGTGACCATTTTGACCCCATAGTTTTTTCACATAACTTATTTGAATTGGGTTGGGAATTCAAACAAAAATTTTTTTTTCCAATAATATGTAGTTTTGGCTGAAAATTTCTTATTTTCACAAGAAATAAAATACCCCATTTTGTTTCCCAAATTTGTCCTGAGTGCGGCAATGCCCAATTTGTGGTGATAAACTGACGTTTGGGCCCATGGGAGGGCTTAGAAGGAAAGGACCACCATTTGGCCTACAGGGGATTTTCTGGTGCAGAGTCATGTATGCAGAAGCCCCTGAGGTACCAGTACAGTTGAAACCCCCAAGAAGTGACCCCGTTTTAAAAACTACACCCCTTAAGGCATTCATCTAGAGGTGTAGTGAGCATTTTTACCAGAGACATACACCCCATAAACTGTAATGTGGGTTCTCACGGGTATGGCAATACCCTCAATGTGGCTGTTATCAGCTGCCTGGGCACACAGCAGGGCTGAGAAGGGAAAGACGAGGGGGATAAGATGTGCGGAGTGCATCAGGGTAAGTAAAACTGGGGTAGATTAATAATCAAGGGATGTATGATACATTTTGAAGCACTCTTTCATACAGAGCCTTAGTTTTTCGGGACACGTGTCACATTTATATATTGTGTCCTCCCTTATCCCCCTCTTATAGCAGACTTTGTACCTCTTTTGACTTTTTCCTTTCTTGCCAGTTTGGGGAATTTCTCCTGGAAAGTGTTGCCCTGGTACAATGTGTGTGGCCTCGCTTCCAGAAGTACTGGGTGCCCCCCCTTCTTGGTCCCTAAAAATTTGTTTCTTGATAACCACCTCTTGAAATTCCAAGAAAGTTCCCGTCTGGCCTGCACATCGACGTAGCACGTACACATTGTACAATGCCATCTGTATGATGTGCCCGGCCAGCTTCTTATACCACACTGCATGGCGCTGTAGGGCTTCAGGGCTTGATCTGACAAGTCCACCCCTCCCATGTACCTATTGTAGTCCAGGATGCAGTCTGGTTTGGGGGTCTCTGTACTGGTACCTCGTACTGGTACATGGGTACTGGTGTGACATCTCTCTTGCCCTTGTACTTGACACACAATATGTTGCTGCTGGATTGTGCCCTCCTCTCACCCCTTCTGAGTGTTTGCCCAAGCAGAGTCTTAGGGAGGCCTCTCAGATTTCTTCTAGCAGTGCCGCATGCCGCAGGACTTCTGGAAGCGAGGCACTTGAAGAGTGGGACGCTGGTATAAAAATTATCCAGGTAGAGGTGGTAACCCTGGTCCAGCAGTGGGTGCACCAAATCCCACACAATTTTTGCATTAACTCCCAGTAAGGGGGGGCATTCTGGCGGCTGAGCACTGGTGTTCTTCCCTTCATATATCCTAAATTTGTAGGTATACCCTGATGCACTCTCACATAGCTTATACATCTTCACACCATACCTTGCCCTCTTACCCGGCAGGTACTGGCGGAATTGAAGCCTCCCTTTAAAATGTACCAGGGACTCATCAATAGAAATACACGTCTCGGTGGTGTATGCTTGGGAAAATCGGGCACTGAAACGGTCTATAGGGGTCATCTTGGAGTAGGCAATGCTCATTAGGAGAAGCAAAGTATTGCCTCGTTTTTTGTTTTTTTTAGGTTCCAGTTCAGTTCTGAAGTTGCTTTGAGGGGCCTATATATTAGACACCCCCATCAAACACCCCATTTTAGAAACTAGACCCCTCAAAGTATTCACAACAGCATTTAGAAAGTTTATGAACTCTTTAGGTGTTTCACAGGAATTTAGAGCAAAGTAGAGGTGAAATTTACATATTTATTTTTGTCAGAATATCCTTTTTATACAATTTTTTTCTAAAACACAAAAGGTTTTACCAGAGAAATGCAACTTTATACTTATTGCCCATATTCTTCAGTTTAGAGAAATATCCCACATGTGGCCCTAGTGCGGTAATGAACTGAAGCACCGGCCTCCGATGCAAAGAAGCACCTAGTGGATTTTGAGGCCTCTTTCTTATTAGGCACCATGTCCGGTTTGAAGAGGTCTTGTGGTGCCAAAACAGTGGAAACACCCCAAAAGTGACCCCATTTTGGAAACTAGACCCCTTGAGGAATCCATTGTAGTTTTCTTGGGGTGCATGCGACTTTTTGATCAGTGTTTATTCTATTTTTAGGTGGCGTGGTGACTAAAAAAACAGCAATTCTACTATTGTTTTTTTATTCTATTTTTTTTTACAGCGTTCACCGTGCGCTATAAATGACATTCATTTTATTCTGCAGGGCGATACAATTATGGCGATACCATATGTTTATAGTTTTTTTTATGTCTTATGGTGTTTGCACAATAAAATACGTTTTGTAAAAAATCATTCACTTTTTGTGTTACCTTATTCTAATAAAGCCGTGCGAGGACTTATTTTTTGCGTAACTGTAGTTTCGATCAGAACCATTTTTAGGTACATGCGACTTTTAGATCTCTTTTTATTCCATTTTTTGGGAGGTGAAGTGACCAAACAATTGTGATTGTGGTACGGTTTATTATTATTTTCTTTTACAGCGTTCACCGTGCGGGATAAATAATTAAATAATTTTGTAGTTCAGGCCGTTACGGACGCGGCGATACAAATTATGTATAGTTTATTTGTTTATCTATTTTTATTAATAATAAAAGAACTGATAGGGGAATAGGGGGGATTTTTACGTTTATTACTTTTAAAACTTTTATTTTCTTATTTTTACACAACTTCTTTTAACTTTTTTTTTACTGTATTACTTTGTCCCACTAGGGGACTTGAGGGCAGGAGGCCCTGATCGCTATTCTAATACACTGCACTTCATGCGTAGTGCAGTGTATCAGAGCGGTCAGCTACTCACTGACAGCAAGCATTGTGGGTCCTGACTTTGTCTGGACCCACTAGGCTTCCGTCGATGGCATAGCCGGACACCATTGTTTGGTGTCCGGTTGCCATAGTAACCATCGTCGGCCACTATCGTGTAGCAGGCCGGCGATGGTAGCTTAACCCCTAAAAAGTTGCGATCTCTATTGAACGCGGCTTTTAAGGGGGTTAATCAGCGGGGACACAGCGATCGGTCCCCGCTGTAGGAGCTGCGGCAGCTGCTGTACGAGACAGCTGCTGTCGCAGCTCCTGTATGTGTCGGGAGGACGCCCGAAACGGCCGTTACTCCCGTGACGTACTATGAGGTCATGGAGCGCGAACGATACAGCTACCATGACCTAATAGTACGTCCAGGAGCGGGAAGGGGTTAATACTGAAATGTTGGCCTACTGAAAAGTATGTACAGTATATGCATGCAATACTTGGTCGGGGCTCCTTTTACATGAATTACTGCATCAATGCGGCATGGCATGGAGGCGATCAGCCTGTGGCACTGCTGAGGTGTTATGGAAGCCCAGGTTACTTTGATAGCGGCCTTCAGTTCGTCTGCATTGTTGCATTGTTTGCATGGTTGCAGCAATTCATGCAAAAGGAGCCCCGACCAAGTATTGAGGGCATATACTGTACATACTTTTCAGTAGGCCAACATTTCGGTATTAAAAATCATTTTTGAAATTGGGCTTATATAATATTCACATTTTCTGAGACACTAAATTTTGGGTTTTTATTAACTGTTACCATAATCATCAACATTAAAAGTAAAAAATGCTGGAAATAGATCATGGTGTGTAATTAATCTTTATAATATATGAGTTTCACTTTTTGAATTTAATTACTGAAATAAATTAACTTTTTGATGATATTCTAATTCATTGAGAAGGACTAGTATATGTCCCTCATTGCTACTTCTTATCAGGATGGGATTTTTGTCTCCCAAATTCTAATCTTGGGCTGCTAGCCTCTGATTTATATTAATTTAGCAATCCATCATGGTTATCTTTACCTGCATACTCTTTCTTATATCTTTACCCCCTGACCAACAGTTTTTATGGTCTTGAAAAAGATCACATAGGAACAAGTTCTGTGATTTTAGTGGATCTGTCTTGGCATGAGAGTGGTTTTCCCTGCTCAATCAAATACCACATCAGAAAACCAGCTTTCACATAGCAATAACATCATTGTCATCATTAACTATCTGAACCTCAGAGCCCAAAATCATTCACTTACAGTCAGTGGGAAACCTTCCACTGCAAATCTGCAAGTAGAGAACTCAGGACCTCTATCGGCAGTCTAACTAAATTAGAGATCATATCAATCTGTTGTAGTAAAAAAACAAAAAAAGTCTATTCAAGGAAATTTTACTAGAGCTACCTCCATATGTTGAGTCATGCAGTATACCATGTCTGAAGAGTTTGTACCATCTTGACCCAGTCAACTAGCTAAACCCCATTTATTTTCTTCTGCAGAACATTAAGGAAAGTATAATTTTATTTCCTTCATAATAATTTTATTTCCTTTATTCCTGACCAAAGTACACCCCTTTACTTCAACAAAATGGAAACTTATTGCATTACTGACTATTAATATAATGCAGAGGATAGACATAATGCTGTTAACATGCAACTGGGAAAGAGTATAAGCTGATATCATTACTGAGAAAACCGCTCTCTGGTTTGGACAACCCTTTTTCATTTGATGGACCTCCCCCTCCCAATAACTAGTGGGTGCCCAATGATGCTGCAGGAGAAAGAACCATTGGCCTCGAATCACACATGCAGTTTAAAGGGTAACTTTCAAAAAACTTCTGACATGTCAGAAGTTTTGATTGGTGGGGGTCCAGGCACTAAAACGAAGCACTCAGGTGAGCACTGAGCCGCTTAGTTTCTGATCGGCTTTCCTCAGAAAGCCGAGCAATTGGTGTACGGGCTGAAAAGAAGACTTTCTTTTCAGAGTACACTGCCGCTTCGTTTTAGTAATCGTTGGCGTTCTCAGTGTTAAGACCCTCACTGATCAAAACATCTGACATGTCAGAAGTTTTTTGAAAGTTTAGTTACCCTTCAAGCAGTTTTTTTTATGCCAAACACCGGAGCGGATCCAAAAAAAAAAAAAAAGAAAAACATAAAAAGGAAAGGCTGATCTGTCTCTTTTCTTTTTTATCCACTTGTGTTTGGTTAAAACAAAAATGCCATAAAGTGTGATGCAGGCCTTACACTGTTCCTTTGTAACCAACTGGCCCCTGAATCTTTCTAACCTACAGACAGTAGGAGAGGGAGCAGATGGAGTGGAATAAGACAGACTACATGCTGTTTTTTTTGTAGCACCTAGCATAGAGACACTTGGGAGCTGTAGACCTAGAATTAATTTCTGGCATATTGATGAAAATTATTGTTCAACTTTAGTCCATTGAAAATGGGAGCAAGCCACCATATATGCAGGCAGATAGAGGTGTGTGAGCAGTTCCAGAAACAGAGTGAAGAAACGCGTGTATCATATATATTTTTTTGCTCTATCTAGTGTCATATATTCCTTCCCTGATCACTTGGGCAGCTGGTTTAAGTAAGCATAAATGTACAATGGGCAGATTTAAATGGACACTATTTAAAACAACTTATGCTTATCTAATAGAATACAATATAATAGAGAGATAGAGAAAAAAAATTGAAAACAGCAGCACTCACAAGACGAAGATGTATGGGTGCCAAGCAAGTCATCCTGATCCAAGGACTGAACAATGTAGAAAAATAGAAATCTTGCAGCACTCCAGTGTGTGGCAAAAATGGTGGTTTTATTCAGTCAACAAAATAGCGACATTTCTGTCCAACAATAGGACTTTTATCAAGCATGCTTGATAAAGGTCCTATTGTTGGACAGAAACGCCTATTATTTCTATTATTTATTTATATATATATATATATATATATATATATATATATACACACACATACACACTACCGTTCAAAAGTTTGGGGTCACCCAGACAATTGTGTTTTCCATGAAAACTCACACTTATATTTATCAAATGAGTTGCAAAATGACTAGAAAACATAGTCAAGACATTGACCAGGTTAGAAATAATGATTTTTATTTGAAATAATAATTTTCTCCTTCAAACTTTGCTTTCGTCAAAGAATGCTCCATTTGCAGCAATTACAGCATTGCAGACCTTTGGCATTCTAGCTGTTCATTTGCTGAGGTAATCGGGAGAAATTTCCCCCCATGCTTCCAGAAGCTCCTCCCACAAGTTGGATTGGCTTGATAGGCACTTATTGCGTACCATACGGTCAAGCTGCTCCCACAACAGCTCTATGGGGTTGAGATCTGGTGACTACGCTGGCCACTCCATTATAGATAGAATACCAGCTGCCTGCTTCTTCCCTAAATAGTTCTTGCATAATTTGGAGGTGTGCTTTGGGTCAATGTCCTGTTGTAGGATGAAATTGGCTCCAATCAAGCGCTGTCCACAGGGTATGGCATGGCGTTGCAAAATGGAGTGATAGCCTTCCTTATTCAAAATCCCTTTTACCATGTATAAATCGCCCACTTTGCCAGCACCAAAGCAACCCCAGACCATCACATTACCTCCACCATGCTTGACAGATGGCGTCAGGCACTCTTCCAGCATCTTTTCAGTTGTTCTGCGTCTCACAAATGTTCTTCTGTGTGATCCAAACACCTCAAACTTCGATTCGTCTGTCCATAACACTTTTTTCCAATCTTCCTCTGTCCAATGTCTGTGTGCATTTGCCCATATTAATCTTTTCCTTTTATTAGCCAGTCTCAGATATGGCTTTTTCTTTGCCACTCTGCCCTGAAGGCCAGCATCCCGGAGTCGCCTCTTCACTGTAGACGTTGACACTGGCATTTTGCGGGTACTATTTAATGAAGCTTCAAGTTGAGGACCTGTGAGGCGTCTATTTCTCAAACTAGAGACTCTAATGTACTTGTCTTGTTGCTCAGTTGTGCAGCGGGGCCTCCCACTTCTCTTTCAACTCTGGTTAGAGCCTGTTTGCGCCGTCCTCTGAAGGGAGTAGTACACACCATTGTAGGAAATCTTCAGTTTCTTGGCAATTTCTCGCATGGAATAGCCTTCATTTCTAAGAACAAGAATAGACTGTCGAGTTTCACATGAAAGCTCTCTTTTTCTAGCCATTTTGAGAGTTTAATCGAACCCACAAATGTAATGCTCCAGATTCTCAACTAGCTCAAAGGAAGGTCAGTTTTATAGCTCCTCTAAACAGCAAAACTGTTTACAGTGGTGCTAACATAATTGCACAAGGGTTTTCAAGTGTTTTCTAATCATCCATTAGCCTTCTAACACAGCAAACACAATGTACCATTAGAACTCTGGAGTGATGGTTGCTGGAAATGGGCCTCTATAAACCTATGTAGATATTGCATTAAAAACCAGAAGTTTGCAGCTAGAATAGTCATTTAGCACATTAACAATGTATAGAGTGTATTTCTGATTAATTTAATGTTATCTTCATTGAAAAAAAATGTGCTTTTCTTTCAAAAATAAGGAAATTTCTAAGTGACCCTAAACTTTTGAACGGTAGTGTATATGAAAAAGAATGGCGATAGCACACTGTGAACACAAATGCCACCTAAGCCACTAAATATACATAAATATGCATTACTGCTAAATCTACTTACAAATAGGGAGGTTCTTAGTGCACATTTTGATCAAAAAGTGTTTGCCCACCGGCCACAACAAGGCGACCTCTGTAAGGTGGGGACCTACTCTGCACATGCACCCAGAACTGGGACTAAGCCTTCCACATATATATATATATATATATATATATACATACACACACACACACACACACACACACTACTGTGCAGACGTTTTAGACAGTTGTGGAAAAGTGCTGCAAAGTAAGACTGCTTTCAAAAATAGAAATGGTTTTTTTTATCAATTAACAAGATATAAAGTGAATGAACAGAAGAAAAATCTAAATCAAATCAATATTTGGTTTGACCACCCTTTGCCTTCAAACCAGCATCAATTCTTCTAGGTACACTTGCACAAAGTCATGGATTTTGTAGGATTATAGTCAGGTGTATGATTAACCAATTGTACCAAACATGATTGTAATGATAATTTTGATATGTAGGTTGAAACAGTCATTAATTGTAACAGAAACAGCTGTGTAGGAGGCTCAAAACTGGGTAAGGAAAAGCCAAACTCTGCTACAAATGGGAGGTTGTGGAAGACCGTTTCATGTCACAGGTCCACCATGGCAAGACTGAGCACAGCAAAACTACACAAGGTAAGTATACTGCATCAACAAGGTCTGTCCCAGGCAAAGATTTCAAAGCAATCTGGGGTTTCAAATGTGCTCTTCAAGCTCTTTTGAAGAAGCACAAAGAAACGGGCAACATTGGGGACTGTAGACGCAGTGGTCAGCCAAGGAAACTTTGTGCAGCAGATCATAGACACATCATGCCTACCTCCCTTCGAAAACGGATGTACAGCAGTGCAATCAGCTCATAATTGACTGGAGAATAATGAGTGTCTGCAAGCAACAGTGAAGCATGGTGGAGGTCATGGTAGCACGTTTAGGTGATGCAGGCTGCTCACAGTAGCACAAGCAACACCTGGTCTAGCTCCAATCTGTGGCATGTGGGAAGGGCATAAAAGTCAGATGAAAAGCAAAGTTTTTTAGCAACATGAAGCCTTTAAAAATTGGATCAGGTGGTGTGGGATGATTGTGCGATGCCACCTGTTTGTCAACGTGCCAGTTATAGCCACTTGTCGCAAACTGAGAGGGACAGAATCCTTGAACTGAGAGGGCTTGGTTTAATCACTCTGGCAGATCGCGACGCACCTAGGCCAAGATGTCAGCACTGTTCAACGTTGCGTGTCTTGAAGGTTGGGAGAACAACGACGAACGGGAATGACAGTAAGAGGTACGTGGAGGCAAACCTCTGAACGGACGTATCGTCTGATTGGAACAATGGCGCATAGTGATCCAGTGTCTAGGGCAGCAACCAGTGTCTAAACAAACCATCAGAAGGTGTTTGCACGACATTGGGCTACAAGCCAGACGTCCACCTACAGGTGTTCCATTGACCACAAGCCACCGCTCTCAAAGGCTAGCATGGTGTACAGCAAGACGGCAATGGAGGCTGGAATGAAGGTCTATCCTCTTCAGCAATAAATCATGCTTTTGTCTCGGACTCAATGATAGGCGGAGATTGGTCTGGAGACCACATAGGCAACGCTATGAAGATGCCTTTATAAGGAAACGTCACACCGGTCCCACTCCTGGGATTGTGGTGTGGGGTGGCATAATGTACGGTAGCTGGACCCCTCTCGTCTTCATTTCAGGTACACTAACACTTGGCGTTACATTGATTTGGCCATGGAACCAGTGGTACAGCCATTTCTCCAAAGATTCCCAGAAGCCATTTTTCAACAAGGCAACGCCCGGCCAGCTGTTGCTTGTGCTACTGTGAGCAGCCTACATAGCCTAAACATGCTACCATGAGCTGCAGCGTTTCCAGACTTGTCTCCCATCAAGCACATCTGGGACGTCATTGGTCGGCAATTGCAAGAGGAGCTGCTAGCAGTTAATCTTGATGATTTGCGTGCCCAAGTGCATTCAGAGTGAACATTCCTCAACCATTTATCATTTGCATATCATTTAAATGTCTATAGATCCTGTGATTTCCAAAATTCCAAAACTTTTTCTTCTTGGTTTTGCAATTTCAATGTTGAGGAGTGTATACATGATAGAGATCGGAGTGCAGGATTCTCCTCGTCTCTCTGTGCAGTGGATAGGAGACATGATAGCAGTTAGGCTCCACCCACTAGCTCAGGGAAAACTGAGAATTAGAGATCAAACCTGCAGGGGGAAAACTGCTAAAAAATTGTCTTACTGGTAATTCGGTTTCCATGAGTCTACCATGACGGTACACATGGAGGATGACCCCTTGACTTCTGTAGGGACAGCAACTGCGAGAGGTTAAAAGGCCCCATCCCCAGCCTCCCACCAGTGTGTACCATATCACTACACCGGAAGAAACTAATTCATTTTTATTTGTATGTTAACATCACATACCACTGAGAAAGTAGGGTGGGCAAACGTATGCCATCATGGTGGACTCATGAAAACAGAATTACCGGATAAGACTAATTCTTATTTTCTACTTAGTCTCCCACGACGGCACAGAATGGAAATACCAAATGAGATGGTTTAGGATGTTACTACAGCTTGGAGTACTTTACGGCCAAAGGCTAAGTCTTTAGTAGGTGAAAGGTCTAGCCTATAATTTTTAGCAAAGGAAGCTAGCCCACGTAGCTGCAGTACAATTCTGGTAAAAAGAGGCCCCCCTTTTTCTGCCCATGATGAAGCTGTGGATCTGGTTGAGTGGGCTTTGATGTTTACTTGTACTGATTTCCCCTCAAGAGTATAACCGTTTTTAATTGTAGTTTTAATCCATCTAGCAATGGTAGCTTTTGAGGTTTTCTGGCTTTTATTTTTCCCCCCAAATTGGACCAGGTGGTTGGAATCCTTACGCCAATCTGCAGTAACCTGTAAATATTGTAAGACTGCTCATCTGACATTAGACAATGGAATTCTTTTTCTTTTTGTGTCTTCGGATTCTGACGAAATGATAGAAGAACAATCTCTTGATTTTTATGAAAGTCTGAGACAACTTTCAGGAGGGTTTGGATCTAGTTTTAATACAATTCTATCATCTGTTATTCTCAGATATGGTTCGTTTTTGGATAGTGCTTGTATTTCACAGAGCTTCCTTGCTGTGGTTATGGGTATTACAAAGGATACCGTAAAGGATAAGTGTTTGAGGTCTATGATATCTATTGGTTTGAAGGGAGGCATGGTTAGGGCCCTGAGGACAATGCCAAGCTCCCACTGAGGAGATGTTTGTTTCATAGTTGGTTTCAGTCTTGAAGCTGCAGTCATGAATCTTTTCACCCACCTGTGTTCTACGAGTTGGAAAAAACTTTTTCCAAATCTTTAGGTAAATTGCAGATGTAATGGGTTTACAATTGACTTTTAGGGTTGTTATTATTTTCTGAGATAGGCCCTTTGCCTTGAGTAGTGTCCCCTCAGGATCCAAGCTGATAATTGAATGTTTTGGAGATTCTGGTGTCGTAGCCGCCCCTGTAATAGAAGATCTTGTGTTAAAGGAAGATTTATAGGTTCTTCCACTGCAAATTCTTTCAGAACCAGGAACCAGGCCTTTTTGTGCCAGACCAGGACAATCAGAAGTAGTTTCAGATTCTCCCTGTAGACTTTCCGAAGGACTCTTGATATTAATGTGGAAGGTGGAAAAGCATAAGCTAGATCCATGTCCAAAGGTTGGGACAGAGCATCTATGCCTAGGGGACAATCCTGAGGATTTAGGGAGAAGAACAAATTTGCTTTGGAATTGAATTTGTTCACAAAAAGGTCCACCTGAAGATAACCTTATCTACGTGTGATTTGGAAAAAGACTTCTAGGTTTAGAGACCATTCGCCTGGTTTTAGGTTCTTCCTGCTGAGAAAATCTGCTTCCATATTTTCTAAACCTTTCAGGTGGACGGTTCACACTCTTATGCCCAAAAAAATATTTTTTGAGATCGTGCCAGCAGGGTGGGAGACCTGGTACCGAAGAAAAGCCACTGTCGTCACGTTGTCCGATAGTATCCGGACATAATTGTTTTGAAGAGAAATAGATGCTGTTTTTAGTGTCTCCCAGACTGCTCTGAGCAGAGAGATTATATTACTTTCTAGGGTATTTTTATCTTCTGATCTAGGGACGATCGTTTTTTGTCCCATGATGAGAGTACCCACTTTTGAAGTTGACAGGAATGGTTCTTGTTCCAGGCGACTGAATGAATGCAAGCCGTCATTTGTCCCAGCATACTCATGGCCGCTCTGATTTTGTAAGAGGTGGCTTTTTGAATTTTTTGATGCTGGAAACTAGTTTCCATATTTTTCCCCCCAGAAGTGAGGATATCAGAACAGATTTTTGTAAATCTATGATCCAGCCTAAATCTGATCTCTCGGGTGTACGATATGAAAAAAAAAAAAGATGAGAAAAAATAAAAAAAGATGAGAAAAAATAAAAAAAGAGAAAGAGAGAGAGACCTGGCTCACATGGGTCCCCGGCCGACTCATGAGCGTGGGGGGTGGGCGTTTTCGGTTGGGACGGGAGACAGCGTGCTGAGTAGGGAGGCGGGAGAGTCAAAGGCATATATATATATATATATATACACATACATACATACATACATACATAGACAAATCAAGGATAGGAGCAGCACTGTGATTCCTTGCCTGTTAAGGCTGGTGCTCAGCTTTCAAAGAAGGAGTGACCTCTCCCTGCACAGCCGTGTATCCAAAGAAAAGAGAACGAAGCAGCACTCAAAAAAACTTGGGTTTATTCATCCAGCATCCCCTACAACATTTCACCTTCTCTATGAAGGCTTTTTCAAGTTGAAAAAGCCTTCATAGAGAAGGTGAAACGTTGTAGTGGATACTGAATGAATAAACCCAAGTTTTTTTGAGTGCTGCTTCGTTCTCTTTTCTTTGGATATATATATATATATATATATATATATATATATATATATACATACATTTATATGTATATAAAGCTTGTAGCGTCCATGGCCACGGGCCGTCGGGTTTACTCACCTCCCAACGCCCGCAGCCATGGATCCGTGAGCGCTCACTTCCGCTCCGGTCTGCTGTGTCCCGTAGGGTGCGCATGCACACTCGTGCCCACTCTTAAAGGGCCAGCACGTGCACCTGTAAAACAATCATCAACATCAACCACATGATTTCCTGGTCTATAAGAAGGCCCCAGCCCTCCTGATCCTTGCCTGAGTGTTGTTAGTTATCCCAAGTCTGTCTTGCAAATGGTCCCTTAGTGTTTCCCGTTGCCCTGTTACCTGTTCCCCGTGCTGTTCTTGTTCCTCTGCCTACTAGTATCAGAGTCGTGTCTACTGCACCTGCTGTCGTTGCAACGTCCAGTGCCTTTTGCCACATCCAGTGTCTTCTGCCACATCGGATACTGCCCGCCACGTCTGGCGCTACCTGCTGAACCAACCTCTATCTGTGCTAAAGCCACAGCCACTGTCTGGACTAGTTCAGGTACCCAAGTGTTACTAACTACTATAGACTTTCGTATAGACTGTGACCTGGTCAGCTGCCTGTCCGCTACGGCGGAGCAGCCTAGTGGGTCCACATATCCTGTGACCGTGACAGTACGCTCAGGCCATGGAACCCGCTGGCCAGCCCAAGACCACAGTCCAGAAGACACAGATAGAGATGCATGACCTACAATCACGTCAGGATCAACTCCTTGAGGCTGTGAATTCTATCTTCGTCCGTCTGGATCTACTCACTGTTCCACCTCCGGTTCTTCCTTCTGAGGCTGTTGCTGTGCCACTGCCCGTTGCTCCTCCTGTTTGTTCCGGATCCACAGTTCCTCTGCCTCTTCCTCCTCGCTACGACGGTGATCCCAGAGCATGTAGAGGATTTATTAATCAATGCACTGTTCATTTTAGGCTACGGGCTCATCTCTTCCCCTCCGAGGAGGCCAAGGTAGCATTTATCATCTCCCTTCTTGCTGGCAAGGCCCTTGCATGGGCGAACCCAATCTTGGAGTAACAAGGACCTGTATCCTCAGACCTAGCCTTGTTCCTGCAGTCCTTTCTTACCGTGTTAGAGGAGCCGGGTCGAACATACTCTGCCACAGCTACTCTGTTGACCCTCAAGCAAGAGGGTTCCACAGTAGGGGAGTATGCAATCACCTTCCGTACCCTGGCAGCCGAGCTGGCATGGAACAATGAGGCACTGGTGGCGACCTTCTGGCAGGGACTGTCCTCTCACATCAAGGACGAATTGACAGCCCGCGACCTTCCTTCTACCTTGGATGCCCTCATTCTATTAGCCACCCGGGTTGATATGAGAATCCGGGAGTGCACTCAAGAGGTTCGACAGGAGAGCCGGGTCCACAGACCAGCACCCTCGCTCCAGAGACCTTGCCTTCCCCTACTGTGCTACCTGAATAATCCATGCAGGTAGACTGGTTGTCTGAACAAGAGAAGCAGCGCAGACGCTCCTCTGGACTATGTATGTATTGTGGCCTTAAGGGTCATTTTGTGCGCCAATGCCCACATAAACCGGGAAACTCCAGTACCTAGGGTTGGTTGGAGAGGCAACTCTAGGTGGAACGTCTCCAAACATTAAAACCTCTCCCAAATTGTCGATTCCTGTGGCCATCATCTCTGGAGAAATGTCACATCCCTCCTCCGCCTATCTTGACTGTGGCGCGGCTGCTAATTTCATCCAGCAGGATGTAGTGGATCGTCTACATCTACACACAGTTCTTCTAGAGAGACCCATGGCTGTTGCCTCTGTGAATGGTCTACCATCGTCCGATCCGATTGTGTTCATCACGGAGCCGTTGACACTACGGGTCGGAGCTCTTCGCTTGGAGCAGATCGCCTTCCTTGTACTACCTAAGGCTATCAATCCTACCCTGCTGTGTCTGCCATGGCTTCGCCTGCACGTCCCGGTTCTTGACTGGAGTTCCGGAGAGGTTCTTCAATGAGGTTCCAGATGCCATAGCCATTGCCTGTCACAAGTCCGTCCTGTTATGTCCCCTCTGCTTCAGCCACTCTCTGGTCTACCATCTCAGTATGCCAGTTTCGCGGAAGTCTTCTGCAAGCGAGAGGCTGAGACGTTGCCTCCACATCGGAATTATGAATGTCCCATTGAACTGGTTCCAAATGCTTCTCTTCGCCGTGGACGGGTATATCCTCTCTCCTTGCCAGAGACATTATCTATGTCAGCCTATATTAAGGAGAATTTGGAGAGGGGTTTTATACGAAAATCTTCCTCCCCAGCCGGCTTCTTCTTCATTACGAAGGGAGATGGATCTCTTCGACCCTGCATTAACTACCGTGGTCTCAACCAGATGACGGTCAAGAACAAATACCCATTGCCACTTATATCTGAGCCAACATTTTTTCTAAGCTAGGAGCTTACATTTTTTCTAAGCTAGACCTGCGGGGGGCTTATAACCTAATCAGGTTTTGCCGGGGCGACGAATGGAATACGGCATTTAACACCCGTGATGGGTACTATGAATACCTAGTGATGCCCTTCGGACTGTGTAACGCTCCGGCAGTATTTCAGGAATTCATGATATTTTCCGAGATCTCCTCTATATATGTGTTGTAGTTTATCTCGATGATATTTTGATTTTCTCCCCAGATCTAATGACCCATCGGAGGCTTGTCCGTCAGGTTCTTCTGCGACTAAGGGAGAATCGCTTATATGCCAAGTTGGAGAAGTGCGTCTTTGAAAAGAGGTCTTTGCCCTTCCTGGGCTACATCATCTCGGATCAATGTCTTAAGATGGATCCTGAGAAACTAAAGTCTGTCCTGGAATGGCCACATCCTCAAGGCCTAAGGGCCATACAGCGGTTCCTGGGATTCGCCAATTTCTACCGGCAGATAATTCCGAATTTCTCATCTCTGACAGCTCCCATCTCTACCCTTACCAAGAAGGGTGTGAACGCCAAGGTATGGACTCCAGAGCCAGAGTCCGCATTCATTAGCCTCAAGGAAGCCTTTACTTCAGCTTCGATCCTACATCATCCTGACGTATCTCGGCAGTTCTCATTGGAGGTGGACACTTCCTCTATTGGTGCAGGTGCACTTCTGTTCCAGAGGAGCTCCAAAGAAAAGGCAGTAGTATGTGGCTACTACTCAAGACTTTTTCTTCTGCTGAGCGCAAATACTCTATTGGAGATCGGGAGCTGCTGGACATCAAATTTGCCCTGGAGGAGTGGAGAAATCTTCTAGAGGGCGCAGCTCACCCCATCTTGGTCTACACCGACCACAAGAACCTTACTTACCTCCAGTCCGCTCAACGACTAAATCCCCGTCAAGCCAGGTGTTCGGTGTTCTTCACCTGTTTCCAGTTTGTGCTCCACTACCGTCCCGCTGACAAGAATGTGAGGGCCGATGCCCTGTCCAGATCGTTTGAGATGGAAGACACGGTGGAGTCTCTTCAGACTATCATAGACCCGTCCTGCATTGTCACTGCTAATCCTCTGCAGGGTAGAGACATATCTTCCGGGGAGGACTTTTGTTCGGTTGGCGGATAGAAGAATTCTCCGCTGGGGACACCATTCTAAACTGGCTGGGCACGCTGGTGTCCGTAAAACCCAAGACCTGATTGTTCGTCACTTTTGGTGGCCCACGTTACCTAAAGATGTTCTGGACTTTGTCTCTTCTTGCACGGTGTGTGCTTCTAACAAAGTTACTCACTCCAAGCCTGCCGGCCTGCTTCAACCTCGGCCTGTACCCAATGCCCCCTGGCAGCACATTGCGATGGACTTTGTCACAGACCTTCCCACCCCTCAGCAGGATGCAACACTGTCTGGGTGGTGGTGTACCGGTTCTGTAAGATGGCACGTTTTATCCCGCTGACTGGCCTACCTTCTGCTCCCTGACTGGCAAGTCTCTTCATTCAACACATCTTTCGCTTGCATGGTTTGCCTCTTCACATTGTGTCCGACCGGGGGGTTCAGTTTACCTCAAAGTTCTGGAGAGCCCACTGTAAACTCCTGGATCTGAGATTGGACTTTTCCTCAGCTTATCACCCCCAGTCCAATGGACAAGTTGAGAGGATCAACCACATCATGGAGAATTATCTCCGCCACTTAATCTCTTTACAGCACGATAACTGGGTACAACTTCTTCCATGCGCCGAGTTCTCGTACAACAACCACACAAGTGAATCCACCACTTCCACTCCATTTCACATTGTGTACAGTCAACATCCCAGAGTCCCTCTTCCAGTGTCGACTACAGCTCAGGTACCCGCTGCTGACTCTGCATATGGGGACTTTCTGCAAATCTGGCAACAGACCCAGTCCTCTATTTTGCTGGCAGTCGATCGCATGAAGCGAAAGGCAGATACAAAAGAGAAAAGAGCCGCCTCAGTATCTTCCGGGTACCAAAGTCTGGCTATCCTCTCGGAACATTCGTTTGAAGGTGCCTTCATACAAGTTTTCTCCCAGGTTCCTTGGTCCTTTCGAAATTCTGGAACAAATAAACCCCGTCTCCTATAAGCTGCGGCTGCCTCCTACCCTCAGAATCCCCAACTCCTGTCATGTGTCCCTCCTGAAACCAGTGGTCCTGAACCGCTACAGCAAGACTTCTAGTTCCACAGTTGCTCCCAGCGGTTCTTCTGATGTGTTCGAGGTGAGGGAGATCCTGCACTGCAAAAGGGTAGGAGGAAGGACTTTCTATTTGGTGGACTGGAGAGGGTTTGATCCTGAGGAGAGGTCCTGGGAGCCGGAAGAGAACCTCAGTGCTCCTGCTCTCATTAAAAAATTCCTCGCCCGCTATGGCCCCAAGAAGAGAAGGCGTAAGTGGGGGGATACTGTAGCGTCCATGGCCATGGGCCGTCAGGTTTACTCACCTCCCGAAGCCCGCAGCCATGGTTCCGTGAGCGCTGGTCCCATTTCCTTCCTAGGAGAAGCCAGTGCTCACTTCCGCTCCGGTCTGCTGTGTCCTGTAGGGTGCGCGCACACGCTCGTGCCCGCTCTTAAAGGGCCAGTGCATGCACCTGTAAAACAATCATCATCAACCACAGGATTTCCTGGTCTATAAGAAGGCCCAGCCCTTCTGATCCTTGCCTGAGCATTGTTAGTTATCCCAAGTCTGTCTTGCAAATGGTCCCTTAGTGTTTCCTGTTCCAGTTGTTACCCGTGCCATTATCTGGTCCTGTATCCCATGCTGTTCTTGTTCCTGTAGCTACTAGTACCAGAGTCGTGTCTACTGCACCTGCTGTCGTTGCCACGTCCAGTGTCTACTGCCACGTCCAGTGTCTTCTGCCACGTCCAGTGTCTTCTGCCACATCGGATACTGCCCTCCACGTCTGGCGCTAAATGTTGAACCGACCTCCATCCGTGCTGAAGCCACAGCCACCGTCTGGACTAGTTCAAGTACCCAAGTGTTACTAACTACTATAGACTTTCGTATAGACTGTGACCTGGTCAGCTGCCTCTCTGCTACGGCGGAGCCGCCTAGTGGGTCCACATACCTTGTGATCGTGACATAGCTATCAAAGGGGACACTTCCTTTTACAATTATCTTTGTAAATACCCTTGGGGCCGATGATATCCCAAAAGGGGGAGCTGTAAACTGATCTCGCCTGATGAGACCTTTATGGCAAATCTCATTAACTTGTGTGATGATAGATGAACAGGGACATGGTAGTAAGCATCTTTCAGATCTAGGGTGCACATGTAAGCAATAAGAAGTTGAAGATGCTACGGATTCCATTTTGAACCTCCTGTAAGCTATCCATCTGTTGAGAGGTTTCAGGTTTATTATTGGCCTGTAAATGTTTGTCTTTTTTTTTTTTACCAACAGAGAGTAGTGACCCTCTCTCCACTGAGCCTGCGGTACTTGGGATATCACCCCCAATTGGAATAAGTCTCGGATGTTGTCCGACGTATTTTTTTAGAAAAGCTGAAGGCTGTGTGGTCAAAATAAATTTATTTGGAGGAAGAGTTGAAAATTCTATTCTGTATCCATTTTTATGTCTAAGACCCATTTGTTTTGGGTGATGTTGTTCCAGTGGCGGTAGAATTTTAACAACCTTCCTCCGACCCTGGCATCATGATCTGTTTTTGAGTTTGTTGTAATTGTTTGGGTTGAGTAAGAAACCTCTACCTCTTCCTCCTTTAGGATAACGACCTGTTTTACCTTAACCACTATAGCTTTCTCTCTGAGGTCTTTGAGAATGATAGGATACTTTCTTTTGATCAGTTTGTCTTCTGGAAATCCTTTTTTCCTTTCTGACGCTTTTTCTAGAATTTTATCTATCTATTTACCTGGAACAGAATGTTGCAAAGTCTATACTTTGACCGAGTGTCCCCTCCCTTTCTGACAGTACCTTAACCAGAGGGACACTCTTGTGGCGTTGGACCCTCTTGCGGCCCTGGGCGCGAATTTGATACACTCCGCCGAGGTGTCTGCTAGAAACCTTGTTACAGCTTTTAGGAGAGGAATGATTCAACTATCTGGTCTCTGGGTGTTTTGCTTTAAAGGTGGTTATCTAGCTCAACTAACCAGATAAAGAGTGTTCTGGCTACCGAAGTTGCCACCATATTAGACTTCATACTGAACATGGATGCTTCCCAGGCCTTCTTTAGAAGACAATCTGACTTCAGATCCATGGGGTCAGTTAGTTGGGCAGAGTCTTCAAAAGGCAAGGCTGTCTGCTTGACTACTTTAGCCATCTGAATATTCATCTTTAGGAAATCCTCTCAAATACTTGTATCCTCTACATTAAAAAGGAATCTATATTCAATTTGCGGGTCTTTCCATTCGTCATTTATTTCATTCCATTATATTTTCATATATTGGGAAAACAAGTTTTTCCTTTAATTTTAGACCGCCAAACATTTCATCCTGAATGTTTTATTTTGTCTTTTAAAACTTCCTCAATATTCATCCATGTCTTCAGAAGAAAAAAATATATACTTCTTATAATCATCTTGTTCCGCCTCAGAATTTATGGGTTCTAATTAATCCATCTCCTCTGTATCTTTAAATGAGCAGGAGGCCTCCTCATTTTCGGAATCAGATGAAGGTTGATTTACTAATTTTGCCTTCTTCTCCGGGGGTGGAATTGGGGTTGTATGGATCATGGATCGTAGGCTCCTCTCGGATCATGGATCGTCGGTTTTCAATAAAGGAGGGTTGTTCAACTGTGATTAATTTATTAATACATGATGAACAAAGCTGTTTTTTATAGGTGTCTGACAGGTTTTTAGCACATTTCTTCGATATTTTAATCTCCCCATGCTTAAGTTTCTGGGATCCCTCTTTCTCAACATGGAGAGAGAGTGTGAGCTTGTGAGAGAGTGAGCATGAGTGTGAGAGAGTGAGCATGAGTGTGAGAGAGTGAGAGAGACCCAGCTAGTACAGACTACACAGCATATAAGACCAACACATACTATCCCCAATGGTTGAAAAAAAACCTCACAGGAGTAGAGGCAGGAGAGCTCAGATTCATCAAACTGGGACCCCACCAGATCGGCGCTGTCACGACTGTGGGGTATGAGGACCCACTAGGCTGCTCCGCCATAACAGGGTAGCAGCTGTCCAAACTATAGTCAATAGCAGTCTCTAGGACAAGAGTATCTGGATAGATGATTTGGCAGACACTCGGCGTGGCAGATGACACTTGGCACAGAGGATGAACCAGACTCCAACACTAGACTTCACTCAGGAACAAACAGAATTACTGGATACGGGAACACAGGATACAGAATACAACTAAGGGACCGTTTGCAATAACAAACATGGGTAGTCAACAATACTCAGGCACAGGAAAGAGGGCAGGACAGACTTAAGTAGGACAGGGGGAACAGGGATAGGCTAGGGAATATAGTGGGAGCAAGGCACAGAAGGGAGCAGTACATGCCGGCGTCCCCATGGAGGATGAGCAGGATGCCAGCAAGAAGTTCATAGAAGCTGGTGGCCGCTAGGGGAACCTGGATAGCGGCGAACGGTGACCGCCAGAGCTATGGGTGCCAGGAAAGAATATCTTAGGTAACATAGATCTCAGAGCAGGAAGCACGTAGCAAGCATACTGATCGGTCTATTTACCTGCTCCACGCTACTGATACGGTCCCCGCTTGTGATGTCACTTCTGCCCGTGTGGATCGCCTGATGCCACTTCCGCCAGAACTCACTCACTCCAAGACGAGTATAGACATGGCTGACGTTGAAAGGCCCCACGTGGCCCGTGACTCCGGGCGGAAGTAATACTCGCCGTCTGGCTTTAGTCTCCCGGGACCACAGGCGCATGGGTGAAAATTCACAAGGTGGAGAAAAGCTGTCGGGCACGCTCATCCCGAATGGATATAGGCCGGAAGGAGGAATATCCGGTCCTGACCACCATTCTTAAAGCATGCTTCTCTTCATCCTGACCCTGTTGGGATAGGAAGTACACTGGTCATGGGGGACGAAGTGCAAAATAAGAATTAATCTTACCGGTAATTCTGTTTTCATGAGTCCACCATGATAGCATACGTTTACCCACCCTACTTTCTCTGTGGTATGTGATGCTAACATACAAATAAAAATTTAATTAGTTCCTTCCGGTGTAGTGATATGGTACACACTAGTGGGAGGCTGAGGGTGGGGCCTTTTAACCTCTCTCAGTTCCTGTCCCTACAGAGGTCAAGGGATCATCCTCCTTGTGTGCCGTCATGGGGGACGAAGTAGAAATGCAGGATAGGAGTCATATAATGGGCAGAAATAGTGGTATTCCTTACATACACACATATGACAGCTTGTTCTGAAAAGTAACCTGAATGGTTAGGTATGCTTTAAGAACCAAGCCAAGTTAAGGCAATTATGTTGCGAAAATGACAAGGAGTGAGACCAAATGTGATGAATGTGTTACAATAATCCTGCAGATTTTAAATTTGGAAACAGAAATTATTTCCTTGGTTACTCTGAGCAAATGTATGAAACTGAAATTCTTTGTATTAAATTTATGAACTGTTTGGGGAGAGCCAAATTTTGCATAACGTCACTTGTAATAGCAAGTTCTATGTGAAAGAGGAGTAAACCATTGCCAATGTATTAAAAGATAAATATTTACCTACACACAATTTTCATTTCCTGTAGCTCGTATGCTGCACGCAATGGGTTAACTTGTTTGAGCAAAACTTGGATTCGAAGAAATGTTAGACAGCAATAATTATTTATGCAAATGACAGTTAAATAATCAGGCTATCGCTCAGTACGTTAGGCCCTGTTCACACTGCGTGTATTTGATGCGTAAAACAAAACACGTGATTTAAGCTTCCCATGGACATCAATGGGAAGTCGTGTCGTTAGTGCATGCGACACGTTTTCATTACGTGCGCGTGTTTAAAAAAACATTGCGTTAAAAAAAGCAGCGTCAGGTCCATTCTTTGGCACGTAAAGCGCGCCAAAAACACACCTAATTCTCAGTCAATGGGAGTCCTAATTATGCGTAAAAACCAAAACGTGCCGGTAGTCCGCACAAAATGCGTAAAAAAAACCACTATGAAAACGCGTCAAACACACCTGTAGTTTAAAAAGTGCTTTACAAAAATGCACGCATTTTTTACATTTTTTTTTTTTTTAGAGCCCTGTGAACAAAGCTTTATGCTACTTGTACACGAAGTGGTTGTGCTGCGGTGATTGCTGTGCGACAGAACAGTGTGGCAAAAACCACACCTGATTTACAATGGTTTTGCAAAAAAAATACAGGTGAAGCACATGGCTTCTATGTGCTTCCCCTGTGCTTACAGCAAAACCACAGCAACTCGCGAAAAAAACCAGTGTGCAGCTTTTGTTGTGCAGTTTTCGGCCACACAGTACAACTGGTACGTGTACGGGCGAGCAGGTGCTTTAAATAATAATAATAGCCACTCCCACTAGTCTTGAGGGGAGTGGTGTGTGGTGCATGGGATGTGTAGTAAGAAATAATAAATGAATAGTGTGTGTGCAAGTGTAATACTATAAGTGAAATATAGGGGGCAGTAATAAATGAAGTGCCTCAATAGAAATAAATGGATAATGGGGTGCAAGTGAGTGAAACATGGAGGGATAGTGTGTACGTCATGAGGCACAACGTGTATAGCCAGGTAGAAGCCTATTTGTGACGCCTTGATAATTCATAGAGCGGGCTACCCTGCTTGCTATGCCAAACAACAACACACCATGCTCTCCCAGCATCAAAGACCCGGCTGTGTCCAAGAGAAGCGAATATACATAATAATGAAAAATACCTGGGGTATTGGTAATCATTTTGGCCAAAAGGACGCAAGCTCGCAATCCACAGCCGGGTCTTTGATGCTGGGAGAGCATGGTGTGTTGTTGTTTGGCATAGCAAGCAGGGTAGCCCGCTCTATGAATTATCAAGGCGTCACAAATAGGCTTCTACCTGGCTATACACGTTGTGCCTCATGACGTACACACTATCCCTCCATGTTTCACTCACTTGCACCCCATTATCCATTTATTTCTATTGAGGCACTTCATTTATTACTGCCCCCTATATTTCACTTATAGTATTACACTTGCACACACACTATTCATTTATTATTTCTTACTACACATCCCATGCACCACACACCACTCCCCTCAAGACTAGTGGGAGTGGCTATTATTATTATTTAAAGCACCTGCTCGCCCTTTCATCAGCATTTCTGGCCTGGCTGTGTCCATTTGTAAGTATGGCCTTTTTCGGTGTTTTTGTATATGTCCCTGTGTTTTTATCGGTTCTGTTTGTGCATCAGGAACGTTCTGTTCCAGTTTAGGAGTTAGGGACTCGCAAGTCTGGGGATCCTTGTCGTGGATTGCGAGCTTGCGTCCTTTTGGCCAAAATGATTACCAATACCCCAGGTATTTTTCATTATTATGTATATTCGCTTCTCTTGGACACAGCCGGGTCTTTGATGCTGGGAGAGCATGGTGTGTTGTTGTTTGGCATAGCAAGCAGGGTAGCCCGCTCTATGAATTATCAAGGCGTCACAAATAGGCTTCTACCTGGCTATACACGTTGTGCCTCATGACGTACACACTATCCCTCCATGTTTCACTCACTTGCACCCCATTATCCATTTATTTCTATTGAGGCACTTCATTTATTACTGCCCCCTATATTTCACTTATAGTATTACACTTGCACACACACTATTCATTTATTATTTCTTACTACACATCCCATGCACCACACACCACTCCCCTCAAGACTAGTGGGAGTGGCTATTATTATTATTTAAAGCACCTGCTCGCCCTTTCATCAGCATTTCTGGCCTGGCTGTGTCCATTTGTAAGTATGGCCTTTTTCGGTGTTTTTGGTACGTGTACGGGCAGACTTAAAATTGTGCAAGAAGACACACCACAATGTATTTGCAGAAGTAATCAAAAGAAAAAAAATATTAAAAAAGGGAAGTCTATTCAACCTACGAACTGCAGCAAATTAAAATTTCAGGTAATTACATTTTAATCCTTCCGGGACATTATATGGCAGCACACAATGGGACTTAATAAGCAATAGAAAGGGTGGGATCAGAGACTGCTTAGCTCAAGAACTCTTTTGCCGTATCCTCTGAACAAACATCCAGCCTGTAGTGCTTGACAAAAGGTGGACATCAAGGATAAGTGGCAGCTCTGCAATTCTTCTCTAACGAAACATGAGCCAATTCCACCCAGGATGTTGATACCGAACACGTTAAGTGAGCCCTGATAGATAAAGATGATTCTTGGCTGTCAAGCAGGTAGCAATCCTGAATAAGGTCTTTGATCCATCTAGCCAGTGAAGATTTGCTGGCCTTGTTTGAACTCAAGAAACAGATTTTCCACTTTCCTAAATGGCTGTGTCTTCTGTAAATAAAGCTGGACCATTCTTCTGACATCCAGAAGATAATACTGCTCTTGTTCCTTGGATTAGGAAAAAAAATTGGCAGGAAAATGTCTTGATTTATGTTGGTATCTAAATTAACTTTAGGGAGAAACCCTGGCATCAGCTTTTAGTATGGTGTGATCCCTCATTTCACACAGTTAGAGTTCCTTAGAGGATAAATGCTGTAATTCACCTATGCATTCAGCTGAGGTGATGGCCACCAAGAAGAGGATCTTGAACGGTAGGTGTTTGATGGAGGTCTGTTCAGCTGGTTCAAACAACATACAGATCAGATGTTTCAGTACCACAGAGAGGCCCCAAGAAACCCACCTGGAAAATTTGGTGAACCGAGACTATGGAGTAAGTGGATACAAAATGCTCCCTGTACTAGCAGCTGAAGATCATTCAGACTTGAGAATATATCTTAATTGTAGAAGGCCTTCTAGATGCAATGAGTGTGGACACTAGTCATTATGAGAGCACCGAACACATTAGATTTGCCCACTCAGCATCCAATCCGTCAAATATAGCTTGTGAAGGGCTTCAAAATGTGCCCTTCGAATGAGAATGACAATGGGAGTGGAAACCAAGTCCTGCTAAGCCAAAAAGAAATGACTAAAATGGCCTACGCTACTTCCTCTCTGATCTTCTTTAGATCACTCATTATTAGCGGAAAAGGAGGAAAAACATAAACCAACATCTCTTTCCAGGTTATGGATTGTCTGCCTATCGCCCAGGGACCATCCACTTTCTAAAGGGAGCTGAATTTGGCTGTCTTTGTGTTCTGTCTGGTTGCAATGTCATCTATCTGTGGCATCCCATTTTCAATTTGTGATCTGGTGAAACAGCTGTTGATTGAGGCGCTATTCTCCTCGATGAACAAAGTTTCGATTTACCCAGTCAGCTCTGATGTCCAGCTTCCCCCATATGTTGACTGCGGTGATATTCTTTCCAATTTACTCCACCCACCTTAGGCGACATTTCCTTGCTAGGGCAGGGCTCTGTTTCACCCTGCTTGCGGAGTTAAAAAAAAAAAAAAAAAAGTAGTTACGTGGTCTTACTGCACTTACACCACATGGTGGTGAAGTGGGCGAAAGTGTGATAGTGCTAGCTTAACAACCCTCGAAATGGATGAGAGTTGTTTCACTTTTAAAGACTACCTCCCTTGAGCCCAGATGCCGTTGAAATGGGCACCCCAGCATAA
Organism: Rhinoderma darwinii; assembly: GCF_050947455.1. Lineage (NCBI taxonomy): Eukaryota > Metazoa > Chordata > Amphibia > Anura > Rhinodermatidae > Rhinoderma > Rhinoderma darwinii. The sequence continues at coordinate 301,109,642 of NC_134687.1, forward strand.
GCTTAAAGCATCT